>NC_137234.1:28769216-29096990 GCF_949987685.1 Ammodytes marinus | reverse complement strand
GGGGCAGTGACAGGGCGCGCAGAGAGTCCTTCAGAGACAAGAAGAAGGACGAGGACGACGGAGAGATCGACGAAGGAGAGATTGAAGTAAGTGATGATTCTTTGCTGTGGGTTGATGTGTATTTGAACCAGTGTGTGGTGTAAATCTCGAGATTATAGAACAATAGAAAATGGCTTGGGGCCTATCAGTGAAGCACCCCAGGGGCGTTTGTATGTACAGGATGTTTGAGTAACTATTAACGCTACTAAAGAAATTTAAAACTAGAATAGTATTTGGGGTTGGTTTCCGGGACAGGGATTTAAAAAAGTTACTCTAGAGTCATACTGAGAAGATTGTCTAAAACTGTACTGGGTCACTGTACAGTTCACACTACACAACTTTGTGCCTTATGATCTTGCCTTGCTGTGGTTTGCTCACTACATGACTGATTGGAGACAGGGGCAGGGTTCGACATAACGCATGGCCCGTAGGCCCGGTGCCAGTAAAATCATATGCAGGGCAAGTTGATTGGCCAGTCACTGGCCCGCCCGGGCCAGTAACGGCCAATCACAGTTCAGTATCTTTTTGTAGACTACATCATGGTTCATTGAAATGCGCGTTGAGAGTCGTAATGAAAGCAGTGTTTATTTAAGACTCAATATAATAATAATGAAATAATGGATTAATGGATTGGATTTATATAGCGCTTTTTCAAGGCACTCAAAGACGCATATATATAATAAACCTAATATAAAATATATGTTTTAATGGAAGGCCAGTGGACAAACGATGCGTGGCCGTTTTGACAGGCGGAGCAACAAGCGGGCGCGCTCTCGCTCCGTTGGCAGAGCTGCCTACCGTCCGCCTGCGAGTCGACAAATCAATCGACTTACTCTGCCCCCTTTCTTTCTTCCCACAGCAGAGGTTGAGGTGCAGAAAATGAAGTGAAAACTGCGCTTTTCCTTTAGCTGCCGCCGTAATGTTACAGTATTTGCATGCAAGCCTCCTGCAGCGCGCTCACGACCAGACGTGAACTCGCATACGCGGTGAAATCTCCTATTAAAAAAACGGCATAACCCCCTGATTTTCGGATTTCTATTCTATTTTTAAAGTCAACTTGAAGTGGAAAACCGGTCATTTGGTCGACACATTCACATCCCTAATGCATATAGAAAAAGTAATAAAAACAGCCTACCACCCCACAAAGAATGATCAGACCTTCATCTCTTATTTATTTTTTTTATGTTTGAACATGACTTCTGCAGGTGAACTATTCATTAAACTGCCCAAATTCAAGAATAAAAACAATCATCAAACCATTGGACTTTAAAATACTGGCCGACCCCTTCAACATACTTTCAGTTGTAGGCTTCAAATTCAATATGTTTGCCTGGTTATGTTTGGTTATTTTTCTTTATTTTTCTAATACAGGTATTATAATTATTGACACTAAATTATGAAGAAAAAAAAAGTGTGTGCAGGGCCAGTGAAAATATACAAGGGACCAGTAAAACTCGGATCCACTGGCCCGGCGGGCCAGTAGGAAAAAAAAGTTATGTTGAACCCTGAGGGGTCACACATATAACAAGCTATTTGACCAGGACGCTCAGTGTTTTTCCTGGCTCAGAATGGGCCTTTTGGGGGGTCAGTACGCGGACCAACTTTTTTGGGGTTGTGATTATGTGCAACATTTAAGGCGAGAAGTTTGTATTTTAAGAGGGGTGTCGGGTTAGGAGAGGGGAGTTTCTGTCCAGCTAAAGAGCATTTCAGTCAGCCTGTCAATCACTGTGTTACCAAGGAGATCACTGACTGATCACAATAAACAACCTGTAGATATGAAATCAAAATACTAATACCAGTGTACCCACAGACAGGTCCACATATACAGCATGCTACATATCTGTTAGCCGTATGCCACACCTTTTAGCCGATGCGCTTTCAGATGGAGGGGTTCAACATGGCTTGTTGCCATTGGACTTTTTTGCACTTAAACGTGTCTCTCTCTCTCTCTCTCTCTCTCTCTCTCTCTCTCTCTCTCTCTCTCTCTCTCTCTCTCTCTCTCTCTCTCTCTCTCTCTCTCTCTCTCTCTCTCTAAAAAAGAAGAGAGGTGGGTGAAGTGATGCTCCCATCATGCCTAGTGCCTACTCTACAAGCCTGTGTGGCAGTGTACAGCATGATCTGGGGTATCTTCAGTTGGTCAGGTCTAGGTTCTAAGCTTATCAAAATGTGTTAGGGCAAATATTTGCCTCAATCAAAGCTAAACATGGTCCAATGAAATATTTGAGTGTGTGACTTTTTTTTTGGGCCGGGCAGTGAACGTAATACAAAATATACTTATAAAACACCTTGTCTTGAGATGAGCTGTGCTTTGTGACATGGAGCTTTATCCTGCTGTCCATAACCATTAGGATATGTTACGATAAAGGGATGCACCATTACTCTGCTGTGCATTTAACAAATGCTCAGTTTAAATTGAGGGGCCTAATTGTGTCATGAAAATATTCCCTACATTTGTAAAAAAAAAAAAAAAGACCTCAGCGTGAGGTATTATTGACACAAGGCATGTTAGATCCATTGATTTTGTTAAACCTGATTTCTGATCATACCATCTTCATGTTTCAGCTTTTTTTTTTTTACGATCCACCAGTGTTCTTCCAAAATGTCCAGCCCGTAGTAGCCCCAGTCTTCTGTTCATAGCTGACAGTAGTGGAACCTGGTGTCCTCTGCTGCTGTAGTCCATCCACTTCAGGATCAACGTGTTGTGCCTTTAGACTGTTGTAGTGGAAAATACTTGACCCTGACATCCAGATGGGAGTCTTTCTTTTTACATCTTGCTAGTCAAAAACCGTTAGAAGGTGCATGGAAGTTGCCAAAACATTGAGTTTATGCTCTTTTGTGTGCTATCAAATGCTGACCTTCAGACCTATAAGCGCTCAGAATTTGTTTTGCGACACCTCAAGTCTTTTGTCTGTGGTCATATTTGTTGCCTACGTGTAAGTCTCTGTGACTCTGTAGTGACAGCATAGGCTCACATAGTGTGATTGCTCTGGATTTGGAGATGAAGGCTGTTACATGGTTTCAATTCATACATTTCTTGTCAGAAATTCTCACCCTATATATTGTTTCGAACATTATTAACATGAAATACAAAAAAGAAACCCTCTAAATACATTCTTTTTTAGCGTGACTAGTGGGTAGGACTCAATAAGAAGCTAACATGTCATGATTTGCCTTTTCGACGTGTTTGCAGGATGATGACCTGGAGGAGGGGGAAGTCAAAGATCCCTCAGACCGCAAGATCAGACCACGTCCCATCTGCAGGTTCTTCATCAAAGGTAACTGGTGAAGAGTTGATTATCACCATAGCTAATATTGGGCCATTTAAGCTGAGCAAAGAGATATTGGTATCTGTACTGCCCCATTGGCAAATCTATGGCATAGATATGTTTCAGGTTATTCAGCTTCAGTGTTGGCATGTTGTGGCTTGTGCGCCAGAGAGGGTAGGCTGATAAAACAATCTAATTGTGTAGTATCTGTTTGTATTGTGGCTTTGAAGAGTATGCGAGGGATGTTTCTAGTTTGTGTCAGCCCTTGTTATTCAAGTCGTTCTACAGCAGGGGGAGCCGTTGTATTTTATAAGAGTTCAGTGTCTCTTTTTATTTACTGCCCATACTACATACATCTAATCAGTTAGAAAGTAGGTACAGAACAGTATTTAAGGAACATAAATAAAGGTGCACCACTGTTCTTTTTGTTGCCGATCCTTAAGTAAAATATATAGAAAGATAAGTGTTCTGTTTTCCTATATTTTTAGGTGTAATCTTTTCGTTTTGTTTTTGGTCATTTGTAGAAATGGCAATATGTTTGCATCTTAAAAGTGCCCATACTTTGCACCAGGATTTGTGTGTTTACAAGACATGAATATTGGTATCATTTAGAAAAGCCTTTTTTGGCATTTGACATAAAATACCAAATTGTTGCATCTCTAATATAAAGCATAATCCTTGCCTAATTTGGGCCTGTGTCATTTACTGAACTACACTTTGACATTGTCCACTAGTGTCTTTGCCATCCACTACCTGCAAATAATGTGTTCCATTTTGTTTCCTCCAGGAAATTGTACTTGGGGTATGAACTGTCGGTTCATCCACCCCGGAGTCAATGACAAAGGCAACTATTCTCTGATCAGTAAGCCAGACCTCTTCTCCCCTAACGGAGCCCCTCCTGGAGGACCACACCCACTCATACCCAATAATCCCTGGGTACGTTTCGCTCTCTACACACTCTACTCTGCATTTTTGTGGCAATGACGTGATAAGGGAATGCTTTTTATTTTTTGCACTTTTGTAAAATTATAAAATCTTTCAATTTAAATGTCTGTTTTAGAAGACATTATGCACACAATGCTGTACCATTGTTTCGGTACATAAATACTGAGGCATTTTAAAGTTTATAAAAATGGAGTTCAGATGATCAGGAATTGAATATGTTCAGTCTTCAGTTGGACTAACCCAATGACTGGGCCTATACGTCTCTAAATGAGCATGTGTGCAAATGTAGTATGAAACTATGTATTGATTTGTTTCTGTTGCAGGCTGCCCCTGCCGTGGAGGAGCTGCCTCCACCTCCTCCTCCAGCCGAGCCTCCTGTGGAGAGCGCCTGGGAGAGAGGCCTGAGGCATGCCAAAGAGGTACACACACTCCCACTGACTCTCAGACAAACTATATGGGATGGCTGTCATGGTTTGATCTCTCATCTTGTCACTGAAAATGATCTGATATTCCCTGTAATGTTGGTAATCACTGAGCATTGTTTTCATGTGATAGTACCTGCATTACATTATGTAGCATTATATAATGGACTTCACTTGCACCCCTACCCTCTCATTGAACCACATGTTTGTGTGTGTGTGCCGTAGATGCTGAAGAAGGCCACCATCCGCAAGGAGCAGGAGCCCGACTTTGAGGAGAAGCGCTTTAACGTGACCATCGGAGAGGACGAGAGAGAATTTGATAAAGAGAATGAATTCTTCAGAGAACGCAGCTACCGCATCATCAGAGAGTATGACCTGCTCCCATTGAAAAGCATGCAATTAGTCAGTGATGCACCAACCATAGGACATTCTTCTGATGTCACTCCACAGCACCATGAAAACACACATCTGAAGAAACGCAATGCTCTCAAAGTCACCTTTGTGCCTTTTGTTATTAAGTCAGGATGTTTTTATTTAATCAACAGCTATTTTCTAAATGCTCGGGTTGAGTCATATCATCTTCATATAAATATTCTTAGTAAGGATCTTGTCTGGCTTTTCCTTTTTGCTGGTCCACTATACGCATGAGTTTGATGCACACATTTACTGTGTATTAAATATACCAAATATACTATATGGAGTGGTTGTCATTGATACTATCCTGTTTTTCTCTTTCAGTGAAATGGACATCAGAGATCCTATGTTTGGGTAAGTGTAGACTGACTTTGTTAGACGTCCCGTATAAAGTGTTGTTTGTGGCAAACAATTGCCACTTCTCCATCCAAACATTTTTAAATGCAGGTCGACCTGCTAACAATAGGCAATTGCCCACTATCTCACTGCAAGCAGACCTGGGTCTAATCGCTAGCAGACTGTGATGTAAAGACAGAGAAAGAGACACAGAACCAGAGAGAGAGTGATTATGCTCTTCTTTTAAACTTTAGCTTCTTAACTTCGAGTGACGTTTTTCCTAGCGTTATGGTGACAACAGACTCGTGAAACTTTGAAGGCAGCTTGCGTTCACGAGAAGCAAGCACGTCCCAGTTAGTTATCTCATGCTTTTCCATCAGTTCTTCTGTCAGTTTGAGCACGTCACCAAAGTCACCCTTCGAGTCCTCGCGCAAAGTTGCATATGTAGCTTTCAGTGTTTCAATCAGTGAAATGCAGTCTGTCACACAAAGTGTTGAGCTCTGCAGGCCCTTGGTGGCAAAATCGCTGTTTTCAAACAGTTTGCAAAAAGTCACAAGCATGAAAACGAACTTTTTCGTTTGCATCTGCTGCAGGAGCTGCTCTGCTTCTATTTTCGTTTGTCCACTGATTTCGGAAAAGCCGGCCAGAGCCTCCAGTAATGAGCTGCCTAGCCATTGCTAATTGAGGGTGCTATCTGATGGTGCACGAAACCGCCATCCGCTGTCTGCGTCGACCATGATGTTGCGTAAAGACGTCACTGGACAGAACTAATGAGTAGGCTACGAGAGGGGTTTCTGAATATTATTATTTTTTGGTAGCTACTGTAAATATTTTAAATTATAAATGTTTTCAAGAAAAAAACATATAGCCTATTGAGAAAAGACCATTAAACATTTTTTTTTTTTTTTTTTTTTTTCATGAATCTGATTGACTGTCAATCTGGGTGGGCCTGTACCAACCAGGCCCACCCGTGGATCCGCCCCTGAGTGTCTGCTGGGAAGTTTAAATTTTTTTCTCTCCGAGTCGTCAGAGCATTCAAGTAGCCGCAGTATTATTATTTTACCGTGTTAATGTGCCTACTTGGTTTATGTGAATCACTTTTTAAATAAATACACGGAGTTTGCCAACCATTGTTTTACAGCCGTTTGCATTGATTTATGCGCGCACTGATTAACGGCCGCGGTTGGCGGATTGTCACTGCAGATTAACGTGTCACCTCAAGTTAATAATGTGCTTTTGTCTATTGCTGTTTACACGGTTTTTGAATGGTGCATGGTGTTCTGGCCGACACACCTCAGGTGAATATAGTGATTATAGCCGATCAGCGCCGAAACAACACACTCACCTGTTTCCTCCACTATCGTCCCATTTTGCACCATTATGTTCCTGCGCACGACTGAGGTGTGTGTGTGCGTGCACGTGTGTGAGTGCGTGAACACGAGATTAACTACGGTGACAGAGTGTATTCTTATGTGTTTGATTGATGGTTGTCTAGCAAAGATAATGCAAATCCTGTTTGCCAGTGCCACAATATAAATAGTTAGTTTATTGTAAGGGAATTTGGTGTGATTGATTTGAGGCTCCATGTTATTTTCTGTCTTATTTAAAGCTGGTTTTGCCAGAATTTTTAACCGTTTTTCTAAGCTGTTTTTAACGTTTTTCTTCTAAATAGGCTACCTACACACTTTGTATTGTAAAAGTCAAGAAGGTTGGCTGACTAACTTGTTTTGCTCATTTTACTATTCATCTGATAAAGTTTTCTTTTTCCTTAATTCTCTTCACCAGAATACACCAAATTGCTTCTCTTAAATGTTCAAATCACAAAAAAATCTTCTGGGATTTGTTTTCAGACTTCTCACCTTTTTCATGGCTTATGAGTTTGCATGCCTGGAAAATGCTCCCATCTTAACCTAAGCAAGGGATTAAACGATATTCAGTGACTCTGAATGTGAACAACTGAAATACGTTTGTTGAAGCAAACTGTATGTATAGAGCTTTGTTTCATGTCTGGCAGATTGCAGCAACACAAACATGAAAGGCACTTAACCAGCAAATGAATGTATTTGTCCCATGTGTGTTCTCCCCTCTGCAGTGACCCTTATGCTGATCCATACTATGACTATGAAATGGAAGCCCTGTGGAGAGGTGGCCAGTATGAAAACTTCAGAGTGCAATACACAGAAGCTCCACTTCCTTACCACTTCACTGTGAGTATCCACGCCGCCAGCTTTTTCAAATACCTCAATTACTGAGGCATCTTTTTAAACTGACATATTCAATCTAGTTCCTTGTCTCCCACCCATTTCACCCCACTTGTGTAAATTGTTTCAATGTATCTTGTTCTTGTGTTTTTTATGATTGTTGATTTTGTTTTTTTTAAACACTGCCCTGTAAGGTGACATTGAGTGCTATGAAATAAAATAAAATTAATTATTAATTATTATTATTAATTATTAAGAGCGCCGGGAGCTGAATGACACTGGCCTTCCACGCTAC
Source organism: Ammodytes marinus (assembly GCF_949987685.1). Taxonomy (NCBI): domain Eukaryota; kingdom Metazoa; phylum Chordata; class Actinopteri; order Uranoscopiformes; family Ammodytidae; genus Ammodytes; species Ammodytes marinus. The sequence goes on along the minus strand of NC_137234.1, from coordinate 29,089,072 downwards.
TGAAGCCAAAAGCTATTGCAAGATGGACTAACACATTGGCTTAGGTATCCATGAGATTTATTTACAGTAAAAAAATGCCAGTAGGATATGTCATTACAGCAAATTGTAAATGAATAGATCCAGAAAACTTTGTCAGGACAGAACATCGTCTTAGATGTAGCTCAACATACAACATACAGTTCAAATCAAACTTGGACAATAAACATACAACATGTGTTCCTGAAAAGAAAAGAAAATACCTAAAAAAGAAATATATAGAATATATGTGGTTTTTATGTGGGTATGTGGATCATTACCTTTTTATTGAAGAAGCTTTTGGCAGTGGTAATGCAGGAGTTGTTGTAAGTGACTAGGGGGTAACTTCAGCATGGTATTTGCTTAGGAAAGTGAAATATACATTCATCTGGACAGGAGCAAGAGCGCGGCGGTGGCGGCGGCGCCGACCCCCGGGAGCGTCGCGGCGACCGAGACAGAGAGAGAGACCACCGCGAGAGGGAGCGCCGGCAGAGAGAGAGGGAGAGAGAGAGGGAGAGAGAGAAGGAGAGGATGAGGAGGAAAGAAGAGTGGGAGAGGGACCGCATGAAGAGGGACGAGAAGGACCGGCCCAGGATGCGTCCTCCCAGAGACCCCAGGGACAAGAAAGATGAGGACAAACTCAAACCACGCTCGCCACTCATAATGCCACCCAAGTAAGTGACATTTGTTTTTAATTGTATTGTGCTGCCACTTTTGATGACATGTCTTATAGCTATGGTGCATAACGAGTTGACACAAATTTGATTAATCCTATCCACATTTATCTGTAAGGCAGCGTTTAGAAACTAGTGTCGCTGGTTATTACAAGTGGGTGGCGCAGACGGGTAAGTATTGTGACCAAGGAACATACGAAGCATAACATTTTTTCGAATAGAATCTTGTCAGTGCTGATAGACAAATAATGAAGACAGTGTTAATAAATCACCATGTTCTGTATTTCTTTTCTACATTTTGTGGTTAGTAATCAGCCGAAAAATATACAATAATATCTTTGAGCTAATAACATTATTTGGGGGAAATAATTGGTCTCATGTGGTACTCCACTGAGACATTTTTGGAATTGCACACTTAACCAAGATGACATTGATCAGCAGCTTCATTGTTTTGAATAAAAAGTTTCGTTGTGAATAAAATTAGAAACGGTTTTCTTCACAGACATTGACCTTCTGCAATGACGAATGCCTCGTTTCCATAGAGCAGAGCTGGTCGGGTGGGAGTGACTCAGAGCGGGACAGTTCACTTAAGCTAAATCTGGTGGTGTTTCCACCGCTGACCCTACCCTTATGGTAGGGCTGGGTTTGGGCTGACATATCAAGCTCCATTATTGAAAACGTAATCATTTTGTTGCTATTTGGTTATATTTTGAAATGCACGTCAAAAGCTTGATGTCTTTACTTTTTTCGATACGTGGGTATAAGTATGTAATGTCAAATGTCAACTTTTAAACATAGGAAAGATAGGCCAGTTTAGTTAAAAAAAACTGAAAAAACTCAAGAAAAAAAAATCAAAGTATTATAATTGATTCAAAAACTCATACTCAAAAGTAACATAAATCAGTTCGCCTTATTGATTTGCAACACCTCCCCAGGATTGGCTAGATACGCCCCCCCATTTTAAATGGATAGCTATTATGCTGAAAAAGGTATGGCGAAATTCATTGACAGTTTTAATATGGAGCAAAATTGTCTGCATTCTTTCAAGTAATCTCTAAAGTAACCTCTATGGAAATGTAATAGTCAATAAACAGAAACCTTTCCTCATGTATTTTCTATTCATAAACAATTGACTAGTGGCCAGTGGCATCACATATTTCCATGCGGGCCATGATCGTCATGGTTTTGAAATTGAGGAGCTTTTTTTCTAGTCGGCCCCGAAGGCACCGTCAATGATGATGAAATATTCCAGGACACCTTTTTAGTCACCAACACCCATATTTTGCTATTGTGTTTGCTGTTGAGTGACGCAAAGCAATTAGGCAATATGACCTGCCTTAGGCTATGTGGAAACTCGACAACAAAAGAAATGTCACCACCGGTTCAACATGAACCGTAAAGTATCCTTACACTTCTCCTTATAACATAAACAACGTTGTGTTTTGCCCCCCAGCTCCACTTGCGCGCACACACACACATGCTCACACACACACTGGACTTTCTCCATGCTGCGTGACTAAAGGGCCCTACATACTTGCCGCTTGGCGTCCACGAACGTGTTCGCGGACCGCTTAGGTATACTGAGTTTGATTCATACTCCCAAAACAAAGCTTTAGGAGCTCGCGTCTGACAGAAAGTATAACCTTGAAAATGATGGGGGTCTACGTTTGTGGTTGGAAAACGATTTTTATGTCATGCCATGCGCCCTGCCCTCTAAGGTTGTGCGTTTGCGGCTATTATGAATTCCCCTTAAGACACAGCATTGTAAGATGTGAGATGAGTAACGTTGACTTAACTCTACATTATCAATTCAAGAATTGCAAAAATCTATACATTTTAATTTTATTTTTTAAATATTCTTTTTTGCCGTTTTTCGCTTTTATTAGACAGTTTAGGAGAGACAGAGTTGAAATGGGGCAAAGAGGGGAAGACATGCAGAGAACTGACCAAGGGCTGTATTGGAACCGAGTCTGATGCAATGAGGACTGAGTCTGCAGGGGGACACTCTAAGCCCTAATTTAATTGTATTTTTATTTATTTTTTAAATATGTATTTTGCTGCCACTGGTTATGTTGACCTGCCTTAAAATCACATGCATTACAAGTTTCACGTTAAAATAGACTTAAATGAAGACGGATAAGACATTGACTTTAATTTGCTATCATGCCATAATTTGCATTTGCCTCTCAATCCAGAAATCTATTTTGAATCGAGAATCAATTTAGAATCGAATCGTGGAATTTCAAATGATTCACAGCTCTAGTACAAGTACATGTGTAGTAATCTGCCATACCATAAACACAGAAGCATGATGTTTATTTGGAACAAAAAACCAAACAGTGACAAAGGTCAATTTAAGCTTCCATGAGCGTAGTCCAGGTTTTTCCAAAACGGTCCACAGGCTGATTCATTAAACCTACAAAGGTCAGCAAACAAACGTTTACCTTTTGTTATACTTCGTGGGCCCTGTGTGGTTTACTTGCCTCACTTCCTTATTTTCATTTCTTTGTCAGAGGAAACTCTACTGATAGGGGTAAATATGAACAGCCAAATATAGTTCCTGTTGTCAATCTATTATTAGCTCTACGAGTAGTGACACTTGTTTGCTCTTGCATCACACCTTTGGAATTTCTCATTCATTTAGGAATATGAGCCTTTTATGATCTTAGCTTGTACACAGTAATGGATACACTCTCCTTTGTTCTGGTTCAGCAGTTCATTTTGTCATCCAAGTACTGTATATGTCCTGTTCCACATTAATCTTAGTGTTAGTTGGCATCACAGTGTTTGTTCAAAACGTTGTCCACAGTCAATTACTATTGTAATGGTTATTCAAAACACACTCCTCTCTCTAGTAAGAATGCCTAGTCTTGGCAAACAAAGATCAAATGTTCTTTAATACGGGTTTAATTCATAGTGGGGAATATCCACTTATCTTGTTCATTTCCTCAAACAAATATTTAGAGTCACGCTTGAAGATTTTTGTAAAAACAAACATTGACCTCCCTACTGGGGAAAATCCCTTACAATGTCCTAGCTGTGAATGATCCTATTATCGTAATTGACTAATTTAGTTAATTAAAGGTAAAAAGGGCTGTGTGAAAGTCACTCAAATAGTCACATCACTGGTGTCATGGCTCGAACAGCTGCCTTAAGGTGCGAACACACCAAACGCGTTGGGTGTGGTGGCCAAAGCGCCCAACGCACCTGATCTGGCGCTTGGTCATTTTGTGTCAAAAAATGGTTCAACACGCCCAACGCTACGCAGCTAGTCTCCCCCGATATATTTATTCCCCTAATCAACCATGGCTGCGATCAGACCCGACCCGACACAACAGCGTTCATGTCCACACAAAAACAACAACAACACGGCCAACAATTGTGCCAAAAGACAAATAAACTGAACGGAACAAATAGCCTTAAAACAGCATTGCAGATTCACGCCACTCAGAAATGAACACAAACAGCAAGGCAGCGCCATATCAAACGCATTTACAGCAGCATTGTGCACAGGGCAGTAGAAAATAAAGGCAAGTAGCCTACATTACCCTACCTGGCTGTGACGGGACCGTGGCTGGCGTAGATATAGGCATAAACACCGGTGCTTCGCTGTACTCGTTGTGAAAGTTCCCCGGACTTAGCCGTTATGTTTGGGTTCATTATGAAGGTGGTGGCCGCACACAACCGGGTGAGTTAACTAACGCTATCCGACCGGTGCTAACTTGGTTTATCGGCTAAAGCACAGCCGCTATATTCACTGAATTAACCAGGAAGCCCATTCTCCTGACTCACTTTCCTCACGTCTTCTAACCCAACCCCGAGCGGCTTCATATCACCAGCCAGCCGCATTTCCTACTCGGTGTTTCTCAGCCTCTGTGTTGTCCTCCCACCCATGCTCCCACCGTGCCGATGTCCGTGACGTCGGGTCAAGCTCACCGCTGATTGACCAACGCGGCTAAACGTCACGCGTTGGAGCGTTAAAAGTTCAATTTTTTGAACTTGCGCGATGGTGCGGTGACGCTTTGGTAACGCGGCTACCGCGCCCAAAGCGCCGCTTTACCGCAGCCAACGCATCATCGCGCCTAAACCAATGGTTCCCTATGCAAAAATAGGATTTTTCAACGCCGCCACCGCACCCAACGCGTTTGGTGTGTTCGCACCTTTAGTACAGTGACGTATGACCACAACAGATAAAGCTTTGTTTTTCTTTTTACAGAAGTTTCTTTTAACAACTCAAAATTATTTTATTACAATCTGTTGTTGAAGTTATGTCCATTCAAAATCTCCCCTATTTGGCTTAGGACAGGCTGTTTTTAGCACTTTTCCAGTAGACTACTTTCAAGCAGTCACCTGTGAGGTCAGACTCCTCTTGTCCATTGATTACGATCCACATGAGATGCAGCAGCAGAGCTAACGTTAGCATCCTCGTCTCGTGCACAAAAAATAATAACGTTTATTTTTTGTTTTTGTTTTTTTATTAAAAAATATCTCAGCATCTGCCCCTTACATGTTCATTTAAAAAGTTCCTGCAGATGTGTATATTTTAATATTTGGTTTTATTTATGTTTTATTCTAGTTTAACTGGGAACTAAGTGGGAATTTCACAGTTCCTAGTCGGAAATAACACCTGGAAAGCCCCCCTGCGGTCCAAACTGCTAATTGAAAACCTTGTCCCACTCTATCTCTTCAACTGTCAATACAATATTAAAATACCCCCAACAAAGCTTTAAAGAAAACATACTGACTACGTTAACATGCACAGAAATACTCCAATATTAACCCGGTTATGGTCATATTCAGAATAAGACATCGGTATAAATAATAAATAATCCATTCAGTGTTTTGGCTGAATTTTTTTGGCATTTGCCGATGTTTGTGACGCATCGCCTGGTTGACGGCGTGTGTGCACATGCAACAAGGCTCCTTAAAAAAATCTGTCATTTTTGGCGTATAAAACAATGCCAGACAACGATATGCTGATTTACATGTGAACGGGAATATCCCTGTAGCTACTGCGCATGTAAACACCTTATTGTCTTAACCGGAATTTGTTCCTTAATCAGAATATGCTGTGTATGTAAACAGTCATTGATTTTATTTTTTTATTTATTTTTTCATATGGCTAGATGTAATGAAAACAACGTAAGATCAAGAAAGAAGGAAAGAAAGACAAATGGCAAAATCAAAAGTGTCTTCTAAAATTGTATGGAATATTTAAAATGACACAACACATCAGATGCATCCAGTTTATCCTAAATGAGTGCAATGATTTCAGACTTCCACTCTCATTCATCATGTCTTGACTTTCCCCAGCAGGCCGATGGAGCCTCCCAACAAAAAGGACATCCCTCCTCTGATGAGGCGTCCAGATGAGTGGAAAGACCCGTGGCGTCGGTCCAAATCCCCCAGGAGACGGGCGGGCGGCCTGGGCTCTCCACCACGGGGCCGCCGGAGGCACCGGCCCTCTGGATCCTCTGTCTCTCTATCCAACTCCTCCAGGTAGGGACTTGGGTTGCTCAAAATTCCCGAAATAGTCCTTTTCTAAATCCCGGAATAAAATAGCCACCTCCCGGGAATTCCTGTTAAAACCGGAAGTGTCTTTTTAACACTTTGGCAACAATGTGTACTGGTCCTAGTGCCTTCTTTTTTCTAGTGCCAGTATAGCCATTTACGTGCAGGGCAGACTGGAAACATTTTGTTTACAAGCGTAACGCTGCCGTTATATATGGTTATATAGTTCAGTTAGTAAGTTGATTAGTTATTCAGTTTTGTTTGGTTTAGATGTCTACTTTAATAGATTGATTAGGTAAAGGTTTGGTTTAGTGGAATAGAGACGAACAGCTATGCTCCAGCTGTTTCATCTCATTAGATTTTCATTCATGTAGACTGCAAGAGAAAGCAGCAAAGGTTATTGTATGTTCATACAAGCTTTACTTGAAGACAGGAGCATGGTGAATATCCCCATCTGATGAAGGAGAGAAAAGTGAAACGCTTTTCAGATGTGGCAGCGCATGTGTGTGAGGACCACTCACAAACTGCTTAACTCATTTAAAGACTTGCTGAGCATTAATGAGCATGTGGCATCCCTTTGTGACTGCATTGTTGCTGCCAAAGACATTCTGCTGCTGGTTTAGTCATTGGGTGGTCGTCCACCTGACATTTGAACTGTTCTTTTCCCACTTGGCCATCATCTTATCACATCCACCATGATATAAAGTTGTAAAACCTTTATAATGCAGGGCGTAGTTAGGTCTATGTTAACTTATAACTAAATAAGGAAGGCGATGGAAAGAATTGACTTGTTGATTTATTCACTATCATGTAATGAATAGTCACCAAAGGATATTTCATAACTCTTAACAGTGAGTGAAGTCACAAAACAGAATAACTATTTGATTAATTGTGCCTCTTCTAAAAATGTCAAACAGTCATTTTACATTACATAACCTCTATCAAATGTTGTTGCATGTATCTTGAGACATTTCACATGATGAGAATTAGGGGTGGGAATCTCTTGGCACCTCACGATTCGATTCCGATTCAGAGGTCAACGATTCGATTCAAAATCGATTTTCAATGCATCTCAATGCAAAACATTTTTTATGTACATACCCATGTGTGAATTTCAAAAATATATTTATATGCACATCTGAGTTTGCTACTCAGAGTTTGCTAATCACTTCCTACTTTTGTGATGATCATTAAAGACAATCAACAGATGAATTGTCTTCTCTAATATTGTATTAAGAGAAAAGCTTTTCTTGTCACAAATATGACTTTCTATGAACAGTGCAATAATCAATGCAGCTTTCAACACAATATGGAAGTACGTAAAAACTAAACCGATTCAGTTTTATTTTATTTCTAATCTCGTAAATCATGTTTCTATAGGATTTCTATTCTATTATCTATTTTCTATGTCATTTCAACACATTGTACAAAAAGTATGGCTTGGAATTCAGCTCTCATACGACGGGCGACCGTGGCTCAGGTGGTTAAGCTGGTTGGCCAATGATCCTAGGGTTGGCGGTTCGATCCCAGCCCGGCCACTTGTGTCATGGTCGTTGTGTCCCTGGGCAAGACACTTCACCCACCTTGCCTCGTGTGAATGTGTATGACTGCTGTATGTTTGAGGTGGTGGTCGGAGGGGCCGATGGCGCTGAATGGCAGCCTCGCTTCTGTCAGTCTGCCCCAGGGCAGCTGTGGCTACTATGGTAGTTTACCACCACCGGTATGACTGTGTGTGAATGAATGGAACCTGGAACCCTGTAAGCGCTTTGAGTCACATAGAAATAAAGCGCTATATAAATCCAATCCATTATTATTATTATTATTATACAAAAACGTAAACAGAGATAAAGCCAGTGCATGGGTTTGCTGCTCTCAGCCCTTTTGAAGCCACTTTGGAAACAACACGCACATGTGTGGTGTGCATGCGCAATGGCGCAGGAAGTATTAGTATTTACAAAAAAAAATAAAAAAAATATTGTTAAAAAAAAAAAATATTATAAAAAAAAATCGATTATTAACTTTTCGGAATCGATTCAGAATCGTTCGAGAGAGAATCGATATTAATCGGAAAATCGATTTTTTTTCCCACCCCTAATGAGAATGAAAAGTAGTCACTGAATTCATTGTGAATCATCTTCACTGTGCACCATGGATATCTGTTTTCTCCTCTGTACCAAATGTATTGACAGTGTTTGATTACTCTTTAAGAAGCCCTTCAATAATCGTGGGTGTGTGTGTGTGTGTGTGTGTGTGTGTGTGTGTGTGTGTGTCAGGTCTTCTTCCCGCTCCTCCTCCTACACAGGCTCTGGTTCCTCTCGTTCCCGTAGCCGCTCCTCCTCCTTCAGCTCGTACTCCAGCCACTCGTCCCAGCACAGCTCCTTCAGCGGCAGCCGCTCCAGGTCTGTATCATGGCTCTATGCATGGACCTACCTGCACAATAGCACCGGTGCTCAAATAAGAAAACAACCAAACAGCTTATCACCCCTACTCCAAACTGCACCGTTTTTAATGTGTGTTCAAGTCCATTGACACAATGACCAGCCTTTATTTGTTTGTGTCAGGCAAATGAATACGTATTCCTGACTACTACAGTTACTGGTCAAAAAAATCCCCTGCGGATGTCGGTGTGTAATTGGCACCTGGGAATTTGTTTTTTGACAACAAATATGTTTATGATAGCAATAAATCAAATGACAATGGGACAGTGTTTCATAGTGTTATTTTAAGCCGCAGCATGCAGCTGTGTTCTCTGAGAACGCTCTAAAAGTCAAATGTACAAATGAATTATAATGTTGCTCCATAACACATCAAGGGGATGATGACATGCTAATGTTCACAACTTGTTTCCACTGTGCACAAGTGGCCAAAAAACAAACTTTCTGGTTTAATACTGAACAGACCTAACATATTTCTCAGTATCATTTCTGACATCTGTTTTTACTTCATTCTTTGGAATACAAGTGTTAACAAAATCACACAGCAAAAACCTTTTAGCCTTTACCTTAATCTTCTTTGCTTTCTGTAATATTGTCTTTGGTTCATCACACACAAACTGTATTTCTATAATTGCTCAGTTCACACATGAAAATGAAAGCACACCCAAGTACAACAGCTGAATTTTCCTTTTTCCTTTTTTTCTAAATGACATAATGCAGCATCATGACACCATTGTATACTGATGTGATCTTATCTGATCCAATGCCTGTTTACTGTTGGCTATATAGGTCTCGATCATTCTCCACATCTCCTTCACCAAGTCCAGCAGCTCCGAGGACGGCTAAGAACAAACCAGACGTTCCTCCTGCGTTAGCTAAAGGGTAAATCTTACATCCATTTCATTTGTAGTTCAACTCAAAACTCCATTTAAAAAATCTGTAGTTCAAGCTTGCTCCAGCATCTGATTGCATGAGGCCTGTTCACTGAATATTAGTTATTGATTATTAGCTACAACATTGCATGCGCTCTGCTAGCATAATAATTACTAGTGATGCAGTGGCGACTCATTTCCCCAACGTTTAAACAGAGGTTTCAATTCCGACTTGACTTTAAGCAGGAAACCGAGAGTAAACCAAGCCTAATGTTTACTATAAGATTCTCTCTTAATGAAAATGTCGTTGTAATGTGCAACACACCGTTTATTATTAACATAATAAAAACATAATAATAAAACTGCGCTACTAAGGCGACAGCCCCGTCATCACGTACCGGACAGATTTACACACATCATTCGCTCTGCAGAGATAGTTCATTCTATGTGTGTTTTATAAAGTCTCTTGTTAAGGTTTAGTGCCGTTTGCTTACCTCTGGACCACTGGATCCAGTAGTACATGGGTTAAAGCAGGGGTGAAGTGCTGAGTGCCGCAGTGCACCAGGTCGATACTGTGTGACTTTTTCTCTCCACGTGAGGAAAAGTTTATTTGCAGTTTTCATGATCTGGTTGAAATTCATAAAGCATAGGCTTACAATTTTGTGAAAACCTCAAGATCCGATCATCATTAAAGTGTAAATCTTGCAAGAAAAAAACACAATGGTCAGTTATCATTTTGACATTTAAGGGTGACTTGAATGATGTCAACTCATGAACTGGGTAAACAGTGTACCTTAACATTTCTGGTAGCCGTCACATAGCAGCCAAAGACTGTATGGTAGTAATAATAACTAGCTCTTGCTTTACCCATCAGTGTCTGCATACTTAAAAAAAAGAAAAAAAAGGTGCCTCTCTTCCCTCCCTAAAGCCTGGCGCTGAAGCCAGGTGCCATGCCCCCTCCTCGTAGGGACAAGCCCCCCATGAAGAAAGTCCCCAGTCCTCCAGCAGCTGGTGGGCAGCAGAGCCGGCCGTCTAAAGCACTGCCAGAGGGAGCCAAGCCTCCAACCACCAACCCCCGGGAGCCTGGAAACACAGCAGGAGCAGTGAGACCCCCACCACCACCACGAGAACCTGGGAAAGCTCCCAACCCAAGAGAAGGCAGGCGGAAAGAACGGCAGCAGCATCCGCCCCGCAGGTACACCTCATCTCTCTTCCTTCTTTATTTCTCATTTATTTTGCATTTTCAATGCTCTTATTCTTGGGAATGATGCCGAGAACGTGCCACGGGGTTCGAGCCCGGGTCTGCTGTGAAGAGGAATGAGCCTTATAAGGAGGGGTGGGGGGGTCTAACCACTACACCACGAGGGCCCCCTTGGCAGGATGGTCACTTTAAATAATATATATATAAATAATATATATATATATATAGGGGTATATATATATATATTCTATATCTGTGACTGAGACAGATTTGACTTAAAATAAGTTTATTTAGTAGTTCAATAAATTTCCAAAGGGATTACATTTGTCAGGAATCAGGAAAAGTTCTGTTCAAACAGTGTTCAGTTTGCCAGCGTTTTTCAATTTAGTCTTAGCCGAAAAATGCTTATTAGTTTTATTCACATTTAAGTCATTTTTATCTTACATAGTTTTACTCAAAACCTTTTATTTGAGTTTTGGTTGCTGAAAATCATTACCTTTTTAGTTCACTTTTAATCATAATATTTCGCTCTATGAACTAATTTGATGGAACATCAAGTATTGAAAATTAGAATCAACGTGACAGTATCACGGTGTTAATTTGTAAAACGCTGTTGCTTCAGCAAAGAATAAAAGCGTTAGTCAGGTGTCTATGATTTCAGTCCGTCACAGTCCATAATCAATTTTGGCAGCTGATTTTAGAATAAAATTAAGAAGGGCTAGAAAACCTTGTAGTATCACAAAGGAAATGTACAGACATTCTGATTTTATGAGTTTCGTAATAAAAATAAAATGTATCATATGAACAATGTGGTATTTGTGTCCACAGACTCATTTCACTTCGAAGTAATAGTCCAAACTCAAAGTGTGACCCAGGAAGTATTCCCATCAATACAACCAATGTCTTGGTGATCAGATTACAGTGTCTCCCACAGCAGAATATTGTTTTCAGAACAAAACAATTATCAGATTTAGCCTCTTAAATTTCCTCCCAAAGTGCACCAGAGTGATGCATTAAATGTTGCCCCTGGACTACCCAAGAAGCCCTCCCCAATCCCCTCATTTATTGGTCTGGAAAGTCTGTTCACTTCATTAAATACACACTAAGCATTGGGTTGCGAGATTAATGTTTTTCTCGGCTCACGCATCATAACCAGTTTGCAAGCCTGTTTTTTTTTTAACATTTTAGTCTCATCTGTTCAACAAAAACAAAACACACATTTCAACATAGTTTTAATTATCAGATATCTTTCCTTTGCTCAACAGTGTCTACTTATAGTCATGAAAAAAGGATTGTTGACGGAACACATTTCAACATAGTTTTTATTATCAAAGATCTGTTTTTGTCCCAACCGTGTTTCCTCTTAGTGCTGAGAAAAAGATTGCTGACGAACATATTTCAACATAGTTTTTATTATCAAAGAGCTGTTTTTAGCTCAACAGTTTCTCCCCAGACAAAGGATTGTTGACGACACATATTTCTTCATAGTTTTGTGTATTACATAATTACAAACCTGCAGCTTTTGATGGCAGCTGACTCTCCAACAACTTAGGCAACTAGGAGAAGTATGTTGAAAAACAAACGTTCAGACTGAGGATACATCACATCGAGTGTTTTTTTTATTAACTGTCTACGTTATAAGGAATGACTATTTTTATTAAACATTGGATGGACAGCTTCAGTTGAGTTTTTTTTTATGATGACGCTGGTACAGGATAATTTTTTTATTAACTGTTCATATATATTTTTTTAATTTAAAATAGCAACAACAACAATATCTCATGTCATCCTCAAATACCTGTGAGTACTTTGTATGTAGTCACACCACAGAATGTGATAGATCCTGGTAGTGTGAAAAATCATTCTACTCAAAATAAATGCAAAGCGCTACGGTTTCGAGTTTGATATTTCCTTAACTTGTGTAAGCACTGTGTGGGCATGAAGGAAAACATAATGCCCACACAGTTTGTCATGAGGTGAATCCAACACCCTGACGGTGTACTCGGGGAAAGACCATTGAGATAGTGTGGGTGGATGAAGGAGAAACCACACGTGTGAGTTTTGTACACACTGTGTGTCTCAGAGAGGAAGCAAACTGTATAAGGGAAATGATTGACATAAAGGGTGTGTGACATTGGTGGTTTCACAGTGGAAACTATCCAGGAAAACCACTTTGTTGTTTTGTTTGTAAAGGACATCCCCGCTGATTGTAAGATATGATACATTATGATACTCCTTGTAGGGTTTCCCTTTGGTATTCTGCTTTGGGCTGGATGAGTGCGGTCTGCTAGGAGGTGGGAAGGGGGGGGGGGCTTCATATATTTATTTTTTATTTTACTGAAAAATTATTTTACAACAGATCCTTTATTTTTATTACATATCTAAAACATGTCCATTGAAAATGTCACCTATTTGGTTAATCCACAAAGGCTGCTACTTTTGATGCTACAGTGGATCTTTGTGGGTTTTTGGCAGGAAATAGGCCAGTGCCTCCTCAGACGGGAATTCCGACACCACTGGCCCATGTATTTATTTACAAGCAAGATGGTTGCCCTGCAGCAATCATTAGTATCCACATCGCTGGTGCTAAATTCACCCTGGGTGGGTTTAAAAAATATGTATACATAATATACATTTATATTTATGAAAAAATGGAATGGTAGAACCACGTTGAATTTCAGAGAGGGCTCCAAAACAATGTAGGGGAACACTGTACTTGCAGGTGCGGTTGCTCTCATCTTGCATATTAAATAATAATAGGCTGGATGGAGAAGCTTAACCCTGCAGAATGTCTGTGTGAGTGTGATGTAAGGAACTGCAGTGAGCTGCACTCTAATTTATCTGATTACAGAACTTTGGTAAATAGTAAAAATTCCTAACTGGGGCTATGGCATTAAGCTAACACTCTGTCCAGGGCTACAGAAAGCACACTGTGAAGAGAGGACTGAGTAGTAGAGGGCACTTAGCCAGTAACGCTCAATAAACCTTCCGACTCAATTTGTTAGTCTACTTGTTAATGCTGCTGTTCTCAGGTCAGTGTGTGTGTGTCTCTTCCAGGCGGAGTGGGAGTGTTAGTGGAAGCAGTTATTCTGGTTCTAGTTCCAGATCCAGATCCTCCTCCAACTCTCTCTCACCCGAACGCTCCGGATCCAGAAAATCCAGGTATTATTAATAATGTTGGCACTCATTGCAACTCATGTCGGCACTCATTGCAACTTAAATTAATTCAATACACAGTGTTTCCCGCTAGGGATGGCCATTTAGAATGTTTTCTTTAACCGGTTATCCACAAGAATTAACGGTTATTAACCACTTAACCGTTAAGATTTAATATAGCCTATTTATAGTGAAATACATGAAGCGTTATAGCAGGGCTCTCGACCTTTTTTTGTTCCAAGGACCAGCATATTCATTTAAAAACAATTCAGGGACCAGTGGCCAATTTAAATGCCTACACTTTGACATTCACACGAGAGCGGTCTGTTGTGAGAAGAGGTCTAGTATGCAAATGTTACACACACACAGGCTTAGGGACGGGTAACCTACCAAAACCCGGTGCTAAGTAGGCAGGCAACATTTTGAAAGACCGTAGTATTGATAAGCTCCGACGTTATCAGTACTGCATAACGATACTTTACGCTTTTCTTTATGACGGATTTTCGCTATTGATCCTCGCACACAATCATGGCAGACCTCTCTGTGCAGGGGCATTCACTGCCTGTCTTTTCACTCTCACACTCACTGAGACGGTGATAGATGCAGGACAGTATCCATCCACCTCAAGAAGTCTAATGCTACGGGGAGCCCCCGCTGTTAATTAAATTATACAAACACATGGCACGGGAGTGTTGTGACCATAAGTTGTGACTGGGAGCGTACCATGGAACTATTATAAAGTTGAGAGTAGCCTACACTACTCGTTTCATTCTTTGCCAACAGTTGGCATTCTTACATCCGGTTTAGCGGTATCAAAATAAGAGTCCTGATTTGAGAGAAATTAAGACAATTTCATTTTTTTAAACCGTTTAACCTTTAGTATTAACCAGTTAAAGATCTTCTTAACGGTTAACAGGTTAACCATGGCCATCCCTATCATTCCCGCTTATTGGCTCTATTTGGATGGCCCGCCCAGTTAGATATAACCCGTATTCCATTATTTAAAATAAATAAATAATCAAATCAAACGTATTAGTCAGTGTGAGTGTTATCGTGGTGCAGTCATATGTGCAGCCCATGCTACATGTGTTTTTGCTGTCAGTTGGCGTTAAAGTGCCTCATGCACCCAGTTTAAGTGTACAGTCATGATCATGGGGAAAGACATTAAAGCACCGCAATGTCTCGCTACTTCATTCCTCTGCAAAGTTGATCAGGCAGCTACAGCTAGTTAGCTTAGCCGAGCCAAAACAAGGACACTTGCTCCAGAGAGACTAGCGCGCTCCCAACTACAGTTCAGGCCAAGAAGCTGATAGATAACAGAACTCCTGTGAGTGAAGAGCCCTTCATTTGTCAAATGTGTTACCGACAGCCTCTAGGATAAAAAGAAGAGAAAAAAACAGCATGTTACATGGTGATGAGTTCAAGTGCTGTTGGTTAAATAGACTATTTGGCGGAGATAGCTAATTGTGATTAGTTCAATGTGATCTCGTAAAAAGTAGTGAGAAACTTTAAAAAAAAAAAAAGGCTACAGCTGTTGCTGAATTAGTAAATAAAAGAAAAGATAATAATAAAATGGCCAACCCAATTACACAGCGGTAACACCGTGTTAACACCGTGGGTATAATTTGAGGACGATTCCGCCGAACCGTATAGTCTGGTTTGTTGTGGTATTCCTTTCTAAAAAAACTTAACACCATGAACTCATTGTTTATCAATAAATGGTTCATAAACTTTTGCTTGACTTATTTATTACTGAACTTGCCCATCACTCGTCGCGTCGGGCCTGACCACCGCAAGTAAATTCTCAACCTGTGGGAAACACTGATACATGTAGCTGATGACGATCTCGAGTTGTGCCCCATTTTTCACTTTTTGAAACTTACAAATTGGATGAAGTTGACCGTTCTTTAGAACCTTTCATGTGGTTTTATGAATCTTGCATATTCCTTCACTCTAATGTTACATAAAGAATATTGAAACCATTTGACTGCTTTTAGGTAGCTTATTTATCCGTCGCATTCCTCCTCAGTCACTTTGTAAGCCTCTTAGCTAAACATCTAAACTATAAGGGTATTTTAAATGTACATATAATTGTCACGTAACCTTATGTGCATTAATTCTGTGTTCTTTCTCTCTTCATTGCATGTGCTTTTTGCTGTTGGGAAATCCCCAGGAAATCCAGGTATGAAAGTTACTATTCAGTATGTGTGGTCATGAGTGCAATGCATATGGTGCATGTGTGTGCTGTCCGGTAGTTGTAGTCCACATTAGAATCAGCACCTGTTGTCTCTCTGTCCACAGATCTCTGAGTGTGAGCAGTGTGTCCTCAGTGTCCTCTGCGTCTTCCAGCAGCAGCTCTGTGCGCAGTGCGGACTCTGAGGACATGTACGCTGACCTGGCCAGCCCTGTGTCTTCTGCCAGCTCCCACTCACCCACACCCAACCAGCCTAACCAGCCCAACCAGCCCCACCAGCCCCGCAAGGAGAGGGCTGCTCCCCCCCGAGACAGGCCTCCACATCCCAGGGACAGGAACAGGGGTTAGTGGGGCCAACAACATACAAATCATCATAAATGTTTAGATTAACATTAAACATTCACAAAATAAGTTGATATTCAAATAATGGCCAATTGTGAAATAATAGCCACCATGACCAATCAAACCAGTCTAAAAAAATATGAACATTGAGGGGAAGTAACTTACTTGAGACAAGCATGTCCTACTACTGGTAGAATCAACCATGTATCCCCTCATCTCACCGTGTTAACTCATTCAATTGCATAGACTTTACCTACGTATCAAATGAATATGATTTTAGAATATTTCATGGGTTTTTCTGTAAACCTGGGAACGTAGAAGTGATGCTTACCTTTTGAATAGTTGATCATCTGCCATGTTGTCCTGTGCTCACCCCAGAGAGACCGTCAAAGAAAGATGAGCCGTTCAGGGAGGAGCGAAGGAAGATGGAGCAGTCTGGTCCCCCCCCTCGAGGAGGCCACCCCATGCCCAGATCAGGACCTGGTAGCAGGGGAGGACACCATATGCACCCCCCACCCGGCTCCATGGGCCCCCCAGGAAACTACGGGGCTTCAGGCTCCCACAAAGACATCAAACTCACCCTACTCAACAAGGTTAGTTCCGCCTCTCTTTCTATTAAAGGGTCTGTTCATTGAAATCATAAAAAACACATCTTCTGCCTTATCACCGCTGGTTGTATCAGTCCTTGAGATCTACTAATCATCTATGAAACCCATTTTATTAGTATTAGGGATGCAATGACTAGTCGGTTAAACGTTTAAACTAGGGCTGTCGAACGATTAAAAAGTGTGTGTGTGGGTATGTGTGTGCGCGCGCCCACGTTTTGGGGGACTTAGCAGTTCAAAACATAGGCTAGCGTGATATGTTTAGCTGCTTACAGCTGCTGACCCTATCAGCCACAAGTGACTGTAGTGCAGAGCTGTCGGTGGGATGCACGGGGCGGGTCATTCTGCGAATGTGTTAAAAAATAAATGCATTAATTCCAGAAATGAATCACCCTGCGTTAACGCTTTCATTTTGACAGCCCTGTTTTAAACGTCCGCTACCTCACTAGTCTGCAACTGAAATACCAGTCGGTTTGTATTTTATTGCCCATCATTTTGACATGAAGATACAATGCGTGAGAATGAACATGTGTAGGCCTATAGGTGTGGGCTAGTAAAAGAGGGAGAGAGAGAGAGAGAGAGAGAGAGAGAGAAAAAAGGTGAGAGCAGCACAAAGCTAAGCAAAAAGTGATGACTTGTTGTCAGCCAAGAAACTTTATAAAGACACACTTACAATAACAATCTCTGCCCATGCAAAAATTCAACTTGGATAACTTGACAGAGCAAACGATGTATGTTAATCCATCCGGTAGGCCTACGTGATTTATAACAGGGTGTCTGCGGAAGTCGTAAAAGTCTTAAAAAGTCTTAAATTCAAGTATCTCAAATTAAGGCCTTAAAAAGTCTTAAATTCATTAAACATGTGATATGCTGGTCTTAAATCCATTACTCAAAGGTCTTAAATTTGTCGGGGGACAGGACTATTCAATGTTATATATATTTTTTTCTTCCGCGACTTTCCGAGAAGGAGATATAGAGAGGCTACTTTAAACTAACTGCTCATATAAAAGTCAGACACTAGAGGCAGTACAGCCGTGTGTGGCTGTGATCCGCATATAAACGTAGCGTAGAAGAAGAATGTGTGTCTAAACTGTGGCTTCACGCAATCAGAACCGCGCTGAACAAGTCCATAATTTCGGATTGTAGTCTGTCATGCGGCTCGAAAAGTGACAACAGTTTGACGATCCGATTTGGCAGAGGAGACTGTTGGTGGGCTTTTCAACCGTTACCGAATATCGATTATGATGAACTAGAAATAAAATAGTAAGCCGGCGAAAACTCATCCAGCTTCACTTTCAAAAATGCGCGGTAACTGTTGAGCGGCTGCATTGACGTATTACGTAGGCCTACGTAGCCTTACTGTCTTTTCAGTAAGGCCGTGATAGGCTGTTGCAGTGTAGATAGACTCCCATCAATCAAACAAAATCACACCATTGTTTATTTATATTTTAAATGTTTTGATTATAAAGAATGCAACATTGGCCTATGGCCCGCCAATAGCGACGGGTATGGCTTTATTCACCCCGTGACCACACACTGCCGCTACTCCGTAGGTGTGCAACCACCCGCCCGCTGGCGATGTAGGTAGGCTACTGACCCAAATGCAACTCACACAGAAACAAACAGATTTATTGTGTTTAGTAAAAATGTTTATGTATCTATATTTATTAACTAATAGCTGCTCATCAGACGGTCATTCTGGTCGCGTTGCCGTGAGCTCACAGTAGGCCATAAGGTGAACCAGGAAAAAGTGCCTAGAAAGTGATTTTCGTTCCCACGTCTGGGCACTACTCTTTTTTTGCATTTTTGCATAGACAATGCCATTGTGGACATTAGGTTAAAAGTTCTCCGCAAAATATCCTGCAGTATTTTTTTAAGAGCCATAAATGTATAAAAATAGGAATTACCAAAAAACGAAAATCTTATGCAGCAGTTTTTTCTTGTAAATGTATTTACATTCATTCTGGAAACAAAATCTCTCTCACAAATTGACATTAATACATATACCTAACATTTGAGACAAGTATTTTAGCATTAGTATACTTTAATTTGAAATTAAACCATGAAATATACAAAAAAAAATAAAAAAACGCTTCAAAATAAGTGAATAGCAACCTGTACAATTGAACATACACATGGTACATTTTGCTAAACAATGATGTTTTATACATTAAAAATTTCAGTAGATACTGTGTTATAAGAGGAAGTAAAAAATAAATAAAATAAAGAACACTTTGGCCCAAAATGGCTGACATCAATCAAAATATCGAATAATGCAAAAAAATTGATAATACAACAAAAACTGCATTACAGTTCACAATATGTACACAATATGGTATAAAACAATATTTACATGAACAAAACAATGTGTTGATGTCACAGCAGGTCTTGAGTTTTTTTTTTTTTTTTTTTTAATTATTTTGTCTTAACTTTGCACATTGTTAAAGCCATATCTCAAGAATTCTTTGATACATTTTCCTCAAATTTGGCACAAACTCAAACTATGAATATTATATATTTTTTTAAGGTCAGGTGCACTGTAACCTCACATTTCATTTTTAAAGTATTTAACTTAAGTAACTAAAGAAAAAAAGAAATAGTAAAATACTCTGAGGGATTTTTCTCAAATGTGGCAAAAACTAAAATTTTTATTAGAGAACTAACTGATTAAGTGTGACTTTGCGTATTCTGAATGAGGGAGACATTGTTCATCTCTTAGCTATCACTATCATCACTATCATCAGAGCCATCTTCCCATGTGCTTTTATCCTCTGTTTCCATGGAAATATTGGCACAATTTTGGCACCGACACAAATCAGTACACGACAGTCTTGCAGACATACAGGAACATCTTCCTGTCTCACATTTGCTCTGCTTGCAGCTGCAGTGGACTACCTTTAACACACTGTCAGGGGCAGGATTTGTAGTCATCCATGTAACTTTTAACTCCCCATCCTCAATGTGCCATCCATTGCCATTGGGTGAAGGGGCAGACATTATACCTTTGAGAGAATGTCTCATTATTGCAGCCTGGTAGTTTGCCCTTTTGCAGTGTTGGTGCAGGGCGTCACTTGTAGGAGGCATTGAGAGTTCCGGCAAAGCTGATGATGCCATGCAGAATGCTCTGTACCTTGCATCGTTGACATTTTCTGCAGATGATTGGCCATACAGGTGGCACACATATTTGCTCAGCACATCAAATGTTGACTGGTCCAATTCAAAACTGCTTCCCAGATGTGTAAATGCAGACAGGTATTCTTCCTTTTCGCAAGCAACAGAGAACGTCTTTCTTTTCCCCTTGCCATGAAAGGCGCTTGTGGAGTCGCAACCTGAGAAGGTATGAATTCCAATAAGTGCCGAACACACAATGTTTCCAAGGGCTGTTGACACCTTAACAAGGTCAATGATTCTTGTCCTGTTGCCAACTCCCGTGAAGAAATACAAGCTACATGGAAAATCTCTCTGCAGACTTAAAGCAATAACTGCCACATCTGTATCAGGGCTCTTAATGATGACTGTTTCATGTTCCTGTGCAGCATGATGTGCATGTAAGAACACCCTTGTGTCACATTCCTCATGATCACATTCAAGATCCTTAACAGCATTTACAGTTTGTGAACCATCTTTTACTTTCAAGCAGTGACACAGTTCTCCGTGTGCTATGTACACAGTCAAGTCCTTGCGCACAACAGTTAGATCAGCATCTTTCCACACATCAAAGAGGAATTCAGCCAGTGCCGCTTTGTTTGTTCCATCAGATAGAAACTTTTTCCATTGAGTTGGTGTCTTCTGGGTCCTTCCATAAATTTGCACCTGTTGTGTGCCACCAGCGGCTCTACGTGACCGTTCTACATTTTTAATGCTCATTTCAGGATACTGGTCTATCACAAAGTCTACCCTTTCACACTTGTGCTGCAGAGCCAGCTTGACTATGTACTGTAGTATGGTCTCAGCGAGCTCTCCAAAGGTGGGTGGTCTGGACTGAAGGGCTTGTATGACCGCCATGCCATCGAACAGAATAGCTCCATTTGCTGGGATTGTATCAACTAGGCAGTCCCCACCTTTAGCCTCTAATAAATCCATGAGAGCTGATTTGTTAGTTTTGGCAAGTGAACCATCCATACTGGCTAGAGGATAGGAAACCGTTCCCAGTGAGTAGGATAGAATCTCCCTAAGGTCAATTTTTCTACTCTGGCCTATTATGAGCAGTCTAGAGAACAGCTTCTTGTCAGCCCGTAGAATCACATCCTTGCCCGCTGCAGATTTCTTCTTCGTCTTTGCCTGGTCACTAAAGGTTTTCAGTTTAAGTGCCTTGATGGGAGCGAATATGTCGACAGATTTTGACAAAAGTCGCTGGTCCATAAACTCTTTGACAGCTTTTTCCCCCTTGTCTGGAGCTGCGAGCAAATCCTTTGTGATTTCTTCAACTGCTACTGTCCCAGAGCTAAGACACACAATACCTTCATGGTGTGTGTTGAAAGGGTTCAGCATAGAATCTAGGGTGGAACTTATTCTAGCCACAGCCTTTTCATCAGCATGAATCCGTGTGCTGTCAAGGTCTTTCCGTTTCCGTTGTTCAGGAGATTTACCTGCCATTGACTCACATTTTCTTGTTATAGCAGCCCTTTCATTTTGTGATAATATCCAGCGATAAACTGCAGCTCGATTCTGTGTTATCCCTGTCCATCCACCTTTTGTCTTGGAATCTCGGTTGCATGTTTGCTCAATAGCCTGGTCACAGGCAATCGAGGCAAATCCATGGACACTTTGACGTTGGACAGTCCACTGGCCTTTAACGCTGAGGTCGTTGTGGCAAGAAGGATGTGTTACAGGCAAATTGACCATTTCCAGCCAGTATGCAGGTAGATACCTAGCATAGTTCACACGATCATAGGCAAAAAACATCGGCATCATCAATCGAACTGTTGACAGGTGGAGTTGCCAGTCAGATTCTCTTGTTGCTCTCACAAACAGAAGGAGTGTTTGAACCATATCGATGTATGAACTCCAGAATGCAAATGTTTGGTTGACTGCACTTCTCCTTTCCACATATTCTGCATACATACAACACATTTTTTCAAATTTGTCATTAGCACCCAAAACATCGATTGTTCCCTCTGGGAATGCACATTTTGTCTCCTCAATAACATCCAAACACTCATATCTCTCCGCTAGTGGCAAAGAGTCCAGGAAGGTGTTTACTCTGGCGCGTTGCAGACACTCGTACATAAGCTTGTGCGCCCTTATGCTGCGGTTATACTGATGACCACTGATCACCCCATTGATGGATCCTGGGGCAACCACTTCAGACTCAATGAGTATGTCTTGCAGTCCTGCATCTCCAAACCTTTTTCCTAGAATACCGAGGTAGGACATGCATGTGTGAAACTCGCCTAGTCTTATCACTAGACGCTTTGTCAAGTCTTCGTCTTTCCAACGGATTTGTTGAGCTTTGGCATATATAGCTTGGTCAAACACCAACACGATATGGTCCAGTTCAAGCCGATCAGCAATTTGGACACTTCGCTTCAGAATTGTGTTTACCGTTGACATCTCTGTCGGTGAAGCCTCAATGACTGGAAGATAATGCAGTGCTGACTTTTGCAGAGTAGCATCACCTTGAAGCAATGTATGGAAACCTGTCCAGCTTGGGACTGTGCATCGTTCAGCATCTATGTATTTTACAAAAACATAGGCCAGTTCAGTTTGGGCTGCAGACACGGTGTTCAATCTGTATGTTTCCAGCTGCAGTGGAATACTATGTTGATGAAACAAGTTCTGTGGCCCTTGTCTTTTAGACTGTTGGTAGTGTTCTACAGGACAGCTAGGGGGTGCTTTGAATGAGGACACTCCCTTCTGTAGTGGTTGTCTGTTTGTTCTTGACGCAGGTTCAGCGACAGAACTTTGCAGCATAATGCCATTTGTATGGTGAGTAGTTCCACGACCTGATAGTGTCTCCTCCCCAAAGTCAATATTGTCCCACACCAGTATTGTAGGAGTCTTCTTTGAGAATCCAACCGGGATTTTGTCTCTGCCCTCTAGTAGTTGTAGTTGGGCAAGGCTAGTGTCTAGACTGACAACTGTGTCCCATGAAGCACAATGTCCTAGTCCACTCAGCAGTGACACAACTTGTGAGGAACCTGTTAAATGCCGAATACTTAGACCAAGACATAATGATTTGGGTGTCTGCCTCCGACCTTTAGATGCAAGATACATAATGTCTTGACAAACAGATATCACTTTTAGGTTCAAATCTTCTGGAATATCAACATAACAGGCTAATGTTGGTTCCTCTGTTGCACCTACAATCCAAGCAATAACATTGTACAGTTCAAGTGGCACAACAGATTTTGCATCGGATACATTTAAATCATCTGATGTGGGTGGCCAGGGGCACGTCATACCGGGAGAGTCACATAGTAGCTGCTTCAATATCAGCGCTGCACTATAAAGTGTCCTTGTGTTCTCAGTAGTTTGTGGACCAGCTGTTGTTCTTGCCATGTGTTCAGTGTCACTTTCAGCTTGGCTTAATTCAGTTGACTCAGTTGTGTCTGTACCTGATGGATGAGGTAGCCTGTCTATCAGCATATCTGTAGACAAAGTCTCAACAAAAACCAGTTCGCATATGTTGCGCTTGCTGGGGCAGTGAAACACCAGTTGGGGAAAGTCCAGGGTCAGCCTTCTCTTTAATTTATCCTGCCTGCAACATAAGAACACAGGGAAAGAGGAGCACAAGGGTTTAAATAAAGATATATTCATACTGAAAGTATTAGTAGTTTAAATATACTATCAAAGCCTTTTTTATTATTATTTATTATTCTTTTGATATTTTCCAGCATAAAAGTGTTTTACATCGCTGCTAAAAAAGCTTCTGTTGTTACCTGTAGTTTGAAGCATCACAATCTTCATGTTTTCGCACCGTATTTAAAAACATTCGTCGTAGCTGGTTCATTCTCAGCACCTCCTGATTTACAATTATCCTTTGGCGGATGATCCTCTCACAGAATATTTTGTAGCTAGCATCAAAGGTTGGGTCACTTCTGAAAAGAAACACACACACACACACACACACACACACACACACACACACACACACACACACACACACACACACACTTAATATGTGCCAAAAGGCATGCAGTCAAGATTGTAGCTACATACAAACAGCCTTTACAAGTGCATCTAAAATAAATGCAATATCATGGAAAAGTCCATTCAAAAAGTTAAACTTTTATTTATTCTATATTCATCTCATAATTCTTGACACTGTATCTGTCATGCATCTAGAATATGAAGTGTAATTGTTAATGTGTGTATATAATAATACAATTTAATAACTCACTCTTCTTCGTCTGCGGTTCCAGTAACTGCAGACTTTGTCATGAACCTGGTGTACTGTCTGTAACAGGACTTGTGGTACCGAACCTCCATGGCCACACAGTCTCTGTCTTCAATATGCAAGAGAATGCTACTGTCTTGCTTTATCCTGGCAGCGTTCATCAACTGGCCTAAAAATAAAAGATGATTAAATGGTTTGTATGTGTGTAAGTGCTGTGTGTAGTGTGTGTGTGTGTGTGTGTGTGTGTTTGTGTTTACCTGCTGAAAGCGTTTCTGCCTGTGAAAGATGGTCCTTCTGCCGTTTGCCTCCCACAGTAATGCTCTTGTCCGTTTTCTTGCAAATTATACAAAAGGCAGGGAGCACAGGGCCAGCAGAACCGATAGGCAGGCCCGTCTTCGATCTTAGTTTTTTCCTTGGAATGTCACTTGTCGAGCCGGTCGAGCCTGAAGCGTTGTCCGATGCCACAGACTCATCTTGACCCACAGCCAGCCGTTTGGCCCGTTTTTCGGCAGAATCCAATCGCTTTTTATCAATGAACCGCCGGTAACAAGTCGGGTGAAACCCAGCGTCATCGGGAATATCTTTATATTCAACATCGATACAGGATTTGAATGTCTCGGCTACTTTATGAGACTCGCCATGACAGCAAAGCCACCGTTTTAAACAATTCCTGTAAGTATCCCACCTTGTGATAGTGAAATCATTCACCTCTTCATTCCGTACAGACGTAACATGCATGTAGCATATTTTTTTGTTCTTTTTTCGAACTTTTTTAAGGTGTTTCCGATGTTTTAGAGTATTTTCCGTATTTTCCTCTTCATCGCTAGACGTTGTTGACATCGCCATCTTGGATCTGCGCGGCTACCTGATTGGTCGAATGTGAAGCACGTGACAAAAAAATCACCATTTGGAACGAAATATTGTTCCGCTAAGCAAGAAATAGTCCCGACTTTAAACACTAATTAAAAAAATACTGCAGGATTTCAAGTGGAGAACTTTTTTTTTGTCATTCAAAACCAATATATCTTTTTAAAGAACCAAAATTTATTTAGTGCCCAGACATGGGAACAAGATGAAACGAAAAACGGGTTCACCTTATGGCCTACAGAGTGAGACGCGAGTCTCTGCTTCTCTCTCTGTCTGTCGCTTTCTTTCTCTCCACTCTGCCCTCGCTCTCTGACGGCTAGTTAAGAACTATTGCCGATCGTCCCGTCAATCTTGACAGTAGCCTACATTTCCATCACCATTCGGTACAACCCTAATACCCGCAGTTTATTAACCTGGCTGCCTGTAACAATATGAAGAAAATAAAACATTTCGCAAATTACCGCAAACCTGTATACAGTAGCCTATGCTATGCCTACTTTACAGTGGCCTATTTCCCGATTTTGAAAGTGCAAAAACATTCACCTTTGGAACCAATTTTTAAATAGTTTCTGCCATAAGTTCTGAAAAATAAAGTTAATGGACTAAGTTTGTTGTTTATTGAATAAGTAGGCTAATTAAAATTTGAAGGACATTCTTCCCCATAAATTACCAGATTTTTGTATTTCATTCTGCAGCTAACACATTTTCTTTATTGATTAAACTGTTCTTGTGACTCGATTAATCAGAAAATGTAAATCAACTGATACAGCTCTATAATAGGTTGAAAAGGTGGTAATGATGGGTTTTCACGTTGCCTTTACAGTGATCTTATATTTATTTGATGGTAAATGCGGGGGGACATTGTCTTCATTCAGACTGCTGAACATTTTTTATTTTCTGTAATTAGACAGCAGTTGTTAGCTAAAGTGCATTGAATATTTGATATTCAAACTTAATAAACCTCTACAGAGCATATACTGTAGTGTAGATTGTTGATTTATGTTGCCAAGGTATTGGTGTTCATTAGAGGTCTTCAAATGTGCAGATACCCTGAGAGAGGCTACTTTCTTCCTAGCTTCTGATATAAATGAGTATCACTTTATGTTCAATAAACAGACAAAAAGTAAACTTGAATGAGTCTCATTGAGTGACACACAAGCTATGCTTGGGTTGTAATACAGCTGGACCCCCCCAACTATCGCCTATATGTATTGTGTCTTAGGTCTTAAATTTCATTCAAGGTGGTATTAAAAAGGTCTTAAAAAGTCTTAAATTTGACATGCTGAAACCTGCAGATACCCTGTATAATAAACAGCGCGTTGCACATTACAAGAGCATTTAGAGCAAGAGCAATGACGTTGGGGAAATGAGTAGCCACGTGCATCCCTAGTGAGTATGATGAAATGTCATATTTTCTGGAGCTCAGATGCATATCAATGCTAGGGCAGAGAATAGCACTGTATACATGCGTTAGTCATGACTCAGCCTGGAGTGTGCTCATAGAACATGTTTTGATGCGCCTCATAAAGAATGCTTTGCAACTGCACGTCAGAGCAAGCTGTCAGCACTAAGGTCTGGAAATTCACTGTAGGTCTCAATCTCTGGAAAAGGAAACATAATGTCATTTTGCTAAGATATTTGGTGCTACGTTATCTTTCTCTTCAGAGTTAAGTTGCATATTTCTAATTTCATATTTTCTTATTCTCCTTCTTAACCTGCATATTACAGGTGTAGTCAGCGGTTCTGGAGATTATTGTCTAAATATTATTAATACACAGCCTAGGCTCTGTAAACAGGCATGTTGCTAGCTATGGTGGGCCCCCTTTGTTTACGTACCCTTTGTTCTCTTACCAGTTTATAGAGCCTATGCTGTGTATTAACATGTAATTTTAACAAAAGTAGATTTTGACAACAAGCATTCTCCAGAATCGTTGACTCCACCTCTAAGTACTAAAATAATCCACAATTTTTTTTTCCAAACTTGTAATTGTGTTTTTTTTTTGTTGGTGGATATGTAAATAATGCAGTGTATCTCTTTGCAGCAGCAGGGAGATAAAGGCAACAGAAAGAGGTACATGCCTTCAGACAAAGACAGGCCCGGTTCTCCTCTCAGCAAGAGAATGGCCATGTCTCACTCTCCGGACAGAGGTGAGACACACACACTGACTGACTGACAACATACAAATCTCTTCACTATCACACTACTTTTACTGATAAACCCACAGACAAGCATCTAGTAGCCAGATGTTTTTCTCAAGAATCAAACCATAATATCCTTTTATAGACATTATAGATAGCCAATAATCACCATGCTTGCATTTACCAGCTACTTTACCTTCTTTAAGCCCTGCATCAAATGCAATAATATTCTATATGCTACATCATAAACTGAGAAAATCAGTAAATATTTCCATACAAGAAGCTGGAAGCAGTGTATTCTTGGCATTTGTGCTTTAAAAAAAGAAAATTGATACACGTTTGGATTATTGAATAATTGAGTAATTGCTCTATTTGTCAGTACAATATTTCCTCCTGTTCATAACATGAAGTGGCTCACGGTGGCATAGGGGAGCTGCACATATAACCAGGCAAACATGCTTTGATGACTTCTTGTTCCGTTTTTCTTTTGAAAGTACAGTGTTCCATTCTGTCCATTCAATTTCTGTCACATAGACACAAACCCATCTGACTCTCCCAGCCAGTGTGGAAGTTGAGACATTCCATGAAAACTTCAGCAGCTATGAATGGAGCACACAGCAGTTCCCTATTTACAGCTCTGTATTGACCAGAACCATAGTGATTTTCAAAAAAAAAAAAAATGTATAGAACAAAGCCCTTAGTAACTGTCAAACTGTTGTTGTTCAGGCCGGGACAGGAGGATACCTGGTCGACCCCCGCCGCTCTCTCCTCGAATGGACCGGCCCAGAGGCCAAGGCCCCCGCCCCATGGCCCCCCCGGGAGACAGGTTGGTGCCCCCCTCAAGCATATGACTGTGATATTCATCTAAATCAGCCAGTCAACACAAGTGTGGACATTCTTAAGACAACTTTTCCTCCTGACTCATCGTCATAATGTCAGGCGAGTGCATGTGTTTACTCAGCACAAACACAGCAAGGCTTTTCAGAGCATCAAGTTGGTTTGACCACGAGCGTTTACCTCAAATGAGGAACAAGACACAGAAGTGGAAGCACATCAAAATATGACACACATCTCTGCACGTGTCACAAAAGGGTACAGGCCACTTCACAAATTCCCCAGTATGACATAAGTGCTTTGAAATAAGCTGACAATGGACAAAAGACAAAATAAACAAACACTTGACATGACAAGTTGTATGCAGCATTGGCCATCCTCTTGTATATGTCGGTCATATCACACTGAAAAGATGGTCTACAAAAAATAAAATAATAATAATAATAAGCACAGGCATTTTCTAAAACAGATGAATGGAGTTGCAATTTGAAGCTAGTTTCAAACTATGGATTGACTAGATGGGGTTGCACTGTTAACACTTTGCTTAAGAATTTAGGTATGTGTCAATCAGTCGCTAAGGAATGAATGTCTGAGTAAACAGGAAGTCACTGTAGCATCAAAAACTAACATAACTTCCAAAATATTTTTAGATTCAGAGGCCAGAATATGTATTAAACCTGACTATATATACAGTATATTATCAGTCATTTAGCTTTGTAAATTGGGCTAAATTGTGAAATCATTATTAGATTATTAAATAGCATTAGCATTGGGTGTGAGGTCAGGTGTGTCATCCATATTCCTACTTTTACTTTTCATCCTCATCTGCTCATAAATAAACAATCTTAGATCTGTCAGTTTAGCTAGCTTGGTCAGCTGTGTGTCACAGTCCCACCTGTCTATTACAGGGTGTACACCTAAAAGGGTCAGTCAGTGATATCGGAGAACGCTTTTTCCGCTTACCTGTCTGTACTGTGTGTGTGCAGAAAAAAAATCCAGTGTTATTACACAGCCTAGGTAGCCTGGCACCGCCCACCTATGACTTCCGCTCAATTTTCATTTCCCTTCAGTAGTCAGTCTGGGCCTGCGGTATATTCGCGGGTTTTCTCCGTACAGATTTTTGACGGTACAATCAGCGAACAATGACGTGCGCCAGTTTCAGCTGTAGTCAGAAACCGGCGCATGACATACGTCACGACCAAAAGTTATGCGTTTGGTTGGTAGATCCAGAGTGGCACTAGGCAGATCCAATAGTTTTAAACTTCAACAGACAACCGCCTTCAAGTGAGTTAACATTTGTCAATTGAGCGATTTCATAACCTTTTCTCTGCTCCTCAGGAAACGCCCTCTGTCGCCGCCCCCCAAGTCATCTGGGAAAGGCCCTGCTGCGCCGGTTGGCAAAATGGCCGCTCCCGCCGCTTCTGCTGCGTCTGCTGCTGGCTCTGGCTCCACCAAACCCAGCAACACCCTGTCTCGCCGCGAGGAGCTCCTCAAACAACTCAAGGCCGTGGAGGACGCCATCGCACGCAAACGAGCAAAGATCCCCGCCAAATAAAATCACAGGACGCCAGCTTCTTTCTGCTAAGCCTGCCTCTTAACCTGCGTGGCTTTGTGAGCCCGCAAGGAAACAGTGAGGGGTTATGGGGGATATTCGCCCTGCCCGTCAATGGACGTGTACAAAAAAAAATAAAAAATTGAATGGTTCATGTATAAAGGCTATTGTGTGTAAGTGGAAGAGGAAGTGGCCAACCAAAAAGCATCTTCTGCTTCGTTTTGCCCTTTAGAGAGGCTTGGCTCTGCTCCATTTCTAGAGTGTTGCCCCCACATTTAGCTCCCATTAAAAGTCTATGAATTTCTCCGCTGCAGTTAGGAGAACCAGGAGGAAACTATTGGGCATTTCGGTGAGAGTGAACGAGACGGCTCAGGAATGGAGTGGACTTTAAAAAGTAGACTTTAAAGTACAGAGAACAGAAAGGGTAGGAAGGTGCACTTGATCGCTTGGCTTCTCAGTTAAACAGGAAGCATCTTCCTCGTGATGTGACGAAAAAACAGATTGATACACGTCGAATCTACTACTTCTGTCTTTTTCTTTCCTCCTTTTTTTTATCACCTTGTCAATCTATGTTTTGTAGTTTTCCTGTGTGTGGGGTGATGTGACTGTTGGGTCAGCTCTACAGGGTTCATACAGCCAACAACACTTCTTCATATATAAGTCTAAACATTTCTGGAGCATCTGTATTCTACCTGGAAAGCGATCACGAGCCCCGAGCTTTGTTCAACCGCGCGGGCCCCATTCTCAACCAATGACTCGTCTGTGTTTTAGGGCAGTGTTGTTCACTTTCACACTTTGTACAAACTTAGCAAAAATCATCAAATTCTTTCAAGTGTATGGTTATAGACAACAGTGATGTGAAGTATTGATTTTTGACTTTTTTTTTTTTTTTAAATCTACAGCTATTTGTTTTGTTCTTAGCTCTTCTCAAGTGATAAACCAATGTTTTACTTGTGTGACATTTTTAGTTGGAGGAGTATGAGAGGTGGAACAGGGACAAGATGTCTTGCTTTTGTGAGAAAAGCCTTCTAAATAAACTATTTTGATAAAGAGAAGGTCGGTTGCATGGTGTTTCTCTGATGTTCAAGACAAAAGCAGAAGGTTTTTAAATACAGATGCACATTGACACATATTTATGATAGCATCAAGAGTGACACAGAATTGTCCAATATAAAAATGTGGAATTTATTATATTAAAAAACCCACTGTCATTCAGGGCTTCAATATCTCGAAGACAACTCCATGGTTTTTGATGAAGTAGTCACCCTTGCAGCGTTGCATTAACGTGGTTCAGGCTTTAGTCAGCGTTTCATTTCACTTCACTTCCATCTTTAACTTATAAACATTATTTCCTTTGAGTTCATCAGTGTGATGCACAAGCATTAAAAGGTGGAGTCAGTGGCTCTGGAGCTTGTCAAAATAGGTGAAGATCTACTCATGATCCTCTACCCGTCTGTACTGTGTACTGCTGAAAATAAATCCAGTGCTTACACACAGCCTAGGCTCTGTAAACGGGCATGTCGCTAGCTACGGCGGGCCCCCTTTGTTTACAAACCAGTTTACAGAGCCTAGGCTGTGTTTTAACAGTCTTTATAGGGGACAGACAGAAATTGGATCGTGATGAGATGTTCACTGATTTTTAAGAAATGGTGATTTTGACAACAAAAGTTGGCCAGAATCATTGACCCCACCCCTAATCAAAGAAAATCTCCAGTGGGTACGATGGTCCCTTTTTAATCTGTTGACCTTTCACCTATAGTCAGGTTACAATTTCAGTTTGTCGAGTACTTGGCTCTACCACCAAATACCTGCAAAATTCTTCACATTTCCATCAGCACCTGCTTCTTCTTAGGAAATCATTTTAGTAATCTTATCACTGTTGCAGATTACATTGGTATTCACTGTTGACAGGGTATAGCAGCAAACTGAGGACCTGCAAAGAGTGGCTTTTCCAAAACACTGAAGTTCAACGTACCTATCCTTTGTAGTGGACAGTTCTGATTGAAATCTTGACACAAGGAACGTTTAATTCTTCATTCACTAAAAGTAGAGGACCTTTAGAAACTTACAACCAAAGAAAGACAAATAATTGTATTACTTCACAAAATAGAGGTTTGCTCGTTAATGCCTGAAGGTGTCTCAAATAACCAAGTAGCATTTAAACATGATAAGTTAAGAAAGAGGTCCAATAGTTTCATTAAGATTATACAGTAATGGCTTTGCTCGGAGTTCTTATTATTCAGCTATAACCATTTGAAACATCAGTAATGTCTTAGCTTCATATTATAATACATTCAAAACAGTCTTGGCGGATATAAGTATTATATTCTATGAAAAACATATCATCTTTACCCTGTTGTATATTGTGTGCTTTTTGCTGAACTGTAGCCAAGTCTGTAGTGAGATCTGATACTGTAGCTTGTATTGCGGAGCAGGGAGGAAGTGAGTGAACATCACATGGGTCTGCATTCATCTGGAATGGAGGAACACACATATACTCAAGTGTGGTGTTTCCTTAATACTCAAGGTGTTCTTAGGAATTTGGGAACTCCTTTCCAGAGTCATTCTCACGCTTATCATTCTTGCAAAAGGGGAAACCCTTTTAATTGCACTGAAATGGAAGTACAGTTCAGTATTATGACCCAAGCGTCTATGCACTAATAAGCCAGACAGTTATAGAGAACTGTGTATAAGTAAATTTGTGTTCCGCAGCACACTGACGTTGGTTCCCATTTTTGGGGTTCTTGTTCTATCAACTCGGACCATATGACGTATCATTCAGAACAAGGTGGCACAATGCATGTATCAGCAGTACGGTGGCCTAGAGATGCCAAAACAGAACAGATGAGCAAATATGTAAACAGTCAGAATAAGTGTAGTCTGCTCTTTACCATCAGTTCACCTGTTATCAGCAGAGCATTTTGTAGTTTGAGGTATATCGTGTTCTTTTAGTGGAAAGGTCATTTAATTTCTCCAAGACGACATCATTATTATCTGTATTTTTTCAAGTGGTTGGTCAGATATGTGGAACTCCATCGTAAATTACTTTTTCAATTAAAATGGGGTCACCTGTGTGTCCTTATCCAAACCATCTAAGACAAAGGGTGATTGAATCTATGAATCTGTGAGGTTTCTTGTGTGACGAGCTGTTTACATCATAAAACTGATTCAAGTCTCTTGTCATGATGCCAATTAAATTAGACCTGTTAGGCATTTGTCCAATGACACGTTTGTTTGCTTTCTTGACTTTCAACTTGTGTTGCGTTATGCACTTCCAGACTTGTGTAATAACAAGGTGAGTAGGCCGTTAATAGGTTTCAATACAAGCCAGCCGTACGTAAGCAGGTGAAAGCATGACATCATTCCAACATGTGTCAAAAACAAACTGAAGTAGCCTTAAGCCGATGTTAACAGTGGATGTGCATAGTTTAAAGCATAAAACATAAGAGTCTATTTTTTTTCTGATGCTGTATAAATATCAATAAAAGAAAGAAATATATTTTTTTTTTAAATACTCTGATCTATGGAGAAAAATAACATGTTTCTATTAAACGACATGAAATCATGTTATTCTCTGATCATGCTGTTAGCTTATTTTGCCTAGAATTAGAATAGCCTACATTTGCAAAGAGCTTTAAGATAAAACATTTAAAAAAAATCGAAAAGTGAATCAAAAAATGCTAAGGCCCAAACTCAAAGTTTTGTTTTACTGTGAATGAACTTGGCCTCGGAAAAAATGTACTTGATTATAGAAAACGACAATCTTTTCTTCAATAGTGATAACAGTGAGCTGCTACCTGATATTTCTCCACACAGATGCTCTGAAAGGGGAAAATATGGCACCACAGGCAAATAAATGGGATTTTTAAATGTGTCTCTCAATGTCTTTAAAAGAAGAAGTTCTGTTAATTGTGAATATTCATGAAGTGAACAGTGACATTTTGGAACAAGGGTTAACTCATTTTGCTTCTCGTTTATAAGTCAGTCAGTGAGCACTTATTTATACACAGTCTATGGTGAGCACACAGATTGAACTGCGGCAGTAGGGATTTAACTTGCATGTGGTGTGGGTCAAACTCGGACAGATACGTCAATGCTCTTTTACTGATTAGTAATAATGTCTCATGGGCTCAAATGTCAGCAAAAAGTTTCTCAGAAAAAACCTGCTCTGCAAACATACCATCACAGACCTCTGTGTTCACTGTGGAGGCTTTAAAAAGATAGACGGGGACTGACCACTGGAAAGTTAAGTGTGAATGCCCCTTGCTGACAGGACATTCCCCTCATTTGATAAGTGGGCCTTAGTATTGACAAAATGTCCCACTACACTCACACACACACACACACTGTGCGGACACACCACTTGCCAACAACAGACTGACAGCACTGACAACACAGGAGGGAAAGTCTCTGGTGGATGGTGAAATAGAGAGATAAACCATTAGGGTCAGAATGATGTTAGGGTTCTGACACGAACATGCTAAGCTTTAACTGGTGAACATGGTGGAGAATTAAGCATAAGAAAAAACAGGTAAAGAGCATACATGTTCAACTTACATTAAATTTTATTCTATTTTAAGGTGAGACATGGCAGGCAAAAACATTGTATTTTTTTCAAGGACTGGTCGATTATGGGATGTTTGCTTCCAGAACATGTGTTCTTTCATTACAAATAAAAGGATCCAAAATTTAATGTACATTTAGGTGTTTACATGGGGGAGGCCACTGTTTGACTGACGAATGCTGAAAAGTCAAAGCTGAGTGAAACCATGATGAGGAAAGTCTAACCTTGACAAAGGGATTTTAACCTAGACCGCAATATCCCCCTCATCTAGATTATGCTGGAAGTGTGTGTGTGTGTGTGTGTGTGTGCGCGTGTGTGTGTGTGTGTGTGTGTGTGTGTGCGCGTGTGTGTGTGTGTGTGTGTGTGTGTGTGAACCTACATTGACGTTTACATATACAATAAGATCAGAGAGAAACCTAGAAACTAAGCCTCATTGTAGGATGAGAGACAGTAGTGGAAGGCTGTGTAGCACATCTGACTGTTAATACAGGAGCTGTTGTCCTGTCACAGACCTGGACCCAAAGTGTGTGTGTGTGTGTGTGTGTGTGTGTGTGTGTGTGTGTGTGTGTGTGTGTGTGTGTGTGTGTGTGTGTGTGTGTGTGTGTGCGTGTGTGTGCGTGTGTGTGTGTGTGTGCGCGTGTGTGCGTGTGTGTGTGCATGTTGTGATTGGAGTTGTTGTCACCCATTTATGAACTCTCCCTGGCCCCGTGTGGTCATATTACTACAGGATTTCCAGACCACAATGAGAACTTTCTTAAGCCGCGGTGCCATTGACCTGTCAACCACAAAGGATTTCTAATAATAGCATGCCACCTGATCTGTGCCAGGGTAGGGCTTAATGGGTAAGTTATAACAAAACACTGCTGGACAATTCTCCTAAAAGAAAAAAAACAAGGGAGCTTAAAATAGCAACAGATCAGGCTATTTTTGGAACTGGGATTTACAATTCTATATTCAAATCAATTGTATTATACCTCACCAGGAAAGATCCACCCACCTACAGTATCAGTCTCATGTATCCAGGCTTATTTTAGCTCATTACAACCCTCTGAAAACTGAGATAAGAGTTGTTAGGAACCATTTGACATTTTTTTATAGATTTTATTTGAATTAATTTATGTAATCTGGTCAAATGGCGTTTTTTCTTACAGAATAGAAAGCTGTGGTCTCTCTGTTTTTTGAACATATCTATTCTGTTCCACTTTTTATTGAGTTGAACCATATTGTTTTTATAAAATAAAATAAATAATAAAATAAGTTAAGATGTTCTTTTCTCCTTAATGTTGAGTGTTTTAAATGAATAAATACATATTGATGTTATAAACAAACTTATGACACAATAAGTTATATTGTTTTAAATCTGAAGGTTTTAAAAAAAAATTACAAAATATAATGTCCTAAATCCTCAGTTGAACAGATCATGTGATTTTACTTGACATAGGCCATTATACCATATTACCAGAATGTCAAGAGTGTGTTTTAGGCCATTTTATTTTGCCTAAGTCAAAATGTACTGTTTTTTTTTTTTTTCAAGGACATTTCACAAGTGTGTAAAATGGCTTAAGTCACAAGTTAAACATTATTATAAAGGGTTTATTCCTAATATCTTACATAATTGACAGACATTGTTATTACAATGTCAAGAGTCATCTTTTGACATAACCTGTTTGAGTGAAATTATTAATGAATATCATATATTCAATCTTTGGTTAAGTTTTTTGTGTTTCCTGAAAACACTGAAAAAATGACTTAGGCCATTATTTTAAGAGGGTGACGATATTTAATATATTGAATTGTGTTCCAATTGTAACAACAAATGAATTGAACACTGGTAGAAGCAAAAACAATCAATGACACATGTGACTGTATGTAGTTTACAGTTTCAGCCTAAAGGGAGCAGCGCCTCCTCCAGATGTGACGAGTGATGACACAGCCAGAGCCGCTCTGCACTCCTGCACATGGACGCGCATGCACTGCACGCACGCGCACAAACATAAACAAACATAGTCTAAACAATGATGTAAAAGTGATCAAACAAACAGTATATTCTGGCTTGTGAGCACTTAGCAGTGTATGGAAATGTACAGCAGCCTACCTAGAGTACTTCTCTCAGGAAAGGGGAAGTCTAAATTACGTTTTCCATTTCCTCATCCCACCGGTTTTTCCCCAGGTAAAGCCGGCCCTACACCACACCGACCAAATAAATAGAAGGCTGAGCATGGCATGGCATTTACAAAGCACAGCAGGTCTCTTCGTTAACAGACAATCAGAGCACAGAGACATACTGACAGAATGGACTTAAAGCAGGTGAGTGAGACAGCACGGATATAGGACAGGACAGCTGTTGATAGCAGACGCTCTCTTTTTCTCCATCACTCCATCAGCTGACTGTTTGTCTGTCTGTCTGTCCGTAGGTGATTTTCTTCTTCGTTGGTCTTGTGGTGGTGCCCGTCTGGACGTGTAAGATGAACAGGTGCTATGAGGAGCATGAGTTAAAAGATGCTGCGGACCGGAAGCTGCGGACGCACTACCCGCAGAAGGCTGAGCCCCACGCGGTGTCTCCGGCCCCAGGCTCTCCTCCTCCAGCCTGCCCCGTGGAACAGTTCACACAGAACCCGCCTAAACACATCCACGCCCGCTCCCTGTCCCCCTGGAGATACATGTAAGTAGTCTAGAAATAAAATGATTTCGTTTAAAATTTTGTTGAGGAATAAGGTAAAAAAAAATGTAACATCATCACGGAAAGTTGATTGGACTACATCAAAACAATGTATTTGTTGTTGTAGGCTATTCATATTTCCCCCCGAAATGTTTGAATGAATAGCCTATGCACAAGTGGCTATATACATGTACATGCATGTTTAAAAAAAAATCTAGATGTTGGATGAAGCTGCGGAGTTAAAATATATATTAATATTTGACAACATGAGAGTCATATGTTGGATACAGCCTTTTTTCATTTTATAAATCTGAAAGTAGGGTGTAGTGTAGGCAACAAAAAAAATCATGTTTTTAACAAACAAATTCAGACAATGAACAACATATGAACAAATTAATCTGTATTAACTTTCAGAATAGTGCTAAGTGCATGGAAAGTTTAGTCAATGTAAGTGCTTTTAGAAGTTGAGATTTTTGGTTCAGAGTATTGGGGAGGGGGGGGACTTATTTTGAGATAATAACCGTTAAAGTTGGTAGGATAAATAAAGGCTACAGACGCAAACAGACAAGGTTTAGTCAAATAAACACCTTAATGTACATTTTGGACCTTTTATTTATACTAGTATGAATGATAAGTTATGGAAGCAAAAAAGTTTGCCCAGTGCTTGGAAAAACAATGTTGTTGCCTGCGTGCAGTGTCTCGCCCATATGAACATACATCTAGTTATCAAAATGAATACAATAAACTCTATTAGGCTACAATTCAATTACAATTACCGTTACAATGCATCATTACAAACCCTCGTTTGCGCACGCGCATCGTTTCATTTTTAGTTAGTCAAAGTTCACTCAGTAAACCGAAAACAAAACCTCTCGAATTAACATTTGTTCAGTGCTCAAATGCCTATACGCTGCATTCGTGTAGCCCACAATGCATCAACCTTTTGAACCTTTCTATCAATTAGTTGCGATTTGTGAATTGAGATTTAAAAACACTTACGCGCCACTTTACGCAAATGACGCGCTGGTGCTATACGCCGCGTTGCCAAACCCATCCCGACTTCAGAGGGGAAAGTCCCATCTACATCTAGCTGGCACAGCTCTGTTTGCACATATACGCTGGGAATGACGTGAATGGGACTCCCTTAGTGAATGTGCTACCCGTAATCTATCTATTGCACTTCAGTAACACACACACTGTTCGTCAATGATTGCAAACGTTTTCCCCCGTCACGTTTCTTAAGTCTTAGTAATGCTCCAAACTCCTCCCAGTTCCTCCCCCTCACCTGTACGACGGGATAGCTTTGTGATAACACAAGACACTCCAGGCAAAAAAACTGCATTTTTGTTTTATTTATTTCTAGTATAAATCAAAAGTCCAAAATGTACATTATGTGTTTATTTGACTAAACCTTGTCTGTTTGTGTCTCTATCTCAACATTAGTTTTTTTTTTCAATACTCCACAACCACAAATCTCAACTTCTAAAGCACTTACATCAACTAAACTTACATCAAC
Source organism: Ammodytes marinus (assembly GCF_949987685.1). Taxonomy (NCBI): domain Eukaryota; kingdom Metazoa; phylum Chordata; class Actinopteri; order Uranoscopiformes; family Ammodytidae; genus Ammodytes; species Ammodytes marinus. Next base: position 29,050,597 of record NC_137234.1, on the reverse strand, counting down.
AAAGCACTATTCTGAAGATTATTATTATGGAGGGATTTGTTCATATGTTGTCAATTGTCTGATTTAACGATGCATTTTCTTCTATAAATATGAAGAAAATGCAATTTTAAGACCTCTACATAGTATTTTTTTGGACACTAATATGTTGTAAAAAATAATAAATAAATAAATGTTGCCCTATTCACCTGCAGTATCTAGCCCTCGAGGCCTTTGTTATTCCACCAAGTACTTGTCAGCATCATTCTCTATGGCTGGTCTAACCTGTTAGAAGTGCCGGCAAGACAATGAGGACATTGTCTGTCAAACAACACACCACCGGCCGGCCTACTGTACTTTGATGTTGCAACATTTTCACAGATACCTGTCCTTGGCAATGACATTCTTCAGCCCAGTCCCAGGCTTCTGTCAACAATGCAATATAGAGGAAGAAAAACACAAGTGAAAAGAGCCACACCTGAGACTCATATAAACAAGTAGTGCAACAAAAGAGATCAAAGTCACAGGGCAGATACAAAGTGATAAAGAGATAAGGTGCACCATATGAATATGAAGTCAATTTAGAATGCAAAATAAAATAAAATGTAGACAAAATAGAATAGTGTGCACTGAAATAACAATAAGATTAAATGTAGTGAAATGGGATACTGTTGGCCTATGTGTAATAGAATGTTAAATATAATAATAAAAAAATATAGGTACACGCGATATGTAGCCTAAAGATTGTAAATGATGATTTATGATTGGTTAACATTATCTTGTATTTCATTTTGCAGACTTGTCACGATGGAGGATCACTTTCCGTCGACCTATGCCGAGGCTCAGTGCTTGTGTTCGGGGTGTATTCTGATCGGCGAGAATGGCCCCGAGGAGAGCTACGACTATAACTCAGTCCCCGTCATACAGAGCAGGGTGTTCCTCAAGAAGGAGCGCTGCGACGATGGCAACAAGTATTACCTGACGCCAGTTAACCATGACGTAATCGTGGGCTGCACCTGTGCCAGGCCCAAGACTTCCTCCCAGTAGAAGGACCAGACCATAGCTGCCACATTGGCACACTAAAACTTTGCGTTTGTTTTAAAATGCACTTTAAAGTTCTCAAGAAAGTCTAACTTCCCCGGGGAACATGTATGAAGCTTCACAAGCTAAGAAAAAGCCTGTTTTTTGTTCAGGTCTATTTATTGTCACATTGATGACATGGTTATATATATATACATCTATAATGTTTGTACTGTGGGTCTGTATAGGCCTTGTTTGCTCTTCATGATGACTTGTTTACATCTCTGCACAGTGCAGATTAATGTGAACTTGGAGTTTTACCTTGTCCTTCTTTTCATGGTGGAGGCCTTGTCATTGAAGACGATAGCTATTGTATAGTTATGTGACTATTTTAATTTAACTGCTAATAATATTTATAAAAATGTGTATTTATTTGGTTTGTTTTACATGTGGAATGTTTGAGCGTTACAATGAGGTGGATGTGGAAGACTGTATTTATTTATCTTGTAGTGGGACTGTATCAGTCTGAGAAAGACTTTAAGAAGTTGAGCTTCTTTGAAGCAAAATAAAAACTCATGAAAGTAAATCCTCAGTGTCTTCCTGTGTTCAAAGCTCATGTTGGAACATGCTAGGTTGTCTTAGCATCTGGACCGAGGTACAAGGAAAGGTTACAGGAAGATGTCACTATACAGTAAAACACAATACAGTAGATTCTACAACTTGTAATATAATAATTATGAATGATTGGAACTAAACTCTGCAGTGACAGTCACTCTATTGGTACATACAATTAGACCTGGTCTTCTTAGCAAGAACAAGCCTGTCTGCACTCTCTCTACATATTATTCAGTATTATAGAAAATATCTATTCTGAACTTTGCAACACAGAACGGCTGACACATTGTGGCAGAGCTATGTAGTCAGATACCATTTAACTCACTGCTGAAATGTGGAAACAGTGAAGAGGCTAAACTCAGTTGTAAACAGGGCTGCCAAGTTTCACCAAAAGTTTGGAGTGAGATTTTTTGGCCGAGGGACCCAAAACCGTGTCCTCTTTCCCACCCAATAATTTTTGCTAGTGTCCTGCAAGTTTACATATTGTTCATAATAAATCAGAAATAAAAGACAATTAGAAAATGTGATAAAACATCTTATTAAAATAAACGAATTCATGAATTGCAAAGTCGTAGGACAGGTTTTAATTAAACATTGGGTGTGGACATATTATAAGTGGGGGTCTGGGGGTCCCCCCCCCAGAAAATTTTGAACATTAAACACTTAATTTCCTGCATTCTGGTGAATTTTTATGAAGCAATGTGTGCCTTTTCTGCATTAATTTTTATGTAAAGTAAAAGAGAACATTCAAGGTTTTGCTGACACAAATTTAATTGAATAGCCTACAATGCATGTGTAGTGCTTTCAAATATCTCCTGTAGCCTATTGTTAAAACATTTGGTTAAACTGTAATAAAGGTAATTATTCTATATCATGTCTACTATTGAGGGATGAGTGGCTGGTGGTATTTTACTAGCAGCATTAGGCTTTATTCAAAGAAGAAAAAAATGAGGGAACAGTTCAACACCAATGCAAACTACTAAGCTAAAATAAAACATCTGGGTTACTTGGTCCCTCCTCTTAGGCTACCTTGATTTGTGTTATGAAAAGTGCTATAAATGTGCAATAAATAAAAGCATTGTTATTGGCGGATGAGCCATTTGTTACTTTGCAAACCTAATTTTCAAACTAAATTACCAAAAACAATATACAAAACGATCCAAAGATCTTCTGAATTTACTTGAGTGAGATTGAAGGGTTAATATGTTTGATGCATGCGCGCTCACCGGCCGGCGGGGACACAATTCTTATCAGCGGTAACTTCGCACCCTATCAACACACACCTCGGAAGAGAAGGTGCGGGTAGGGGGCTCGCCTCCTTTATATGTCCATGCTCGCCTCCCGCTTCGAATGCACAGTGCACATCAAAGCATAACGTTAACGCGCGTGCAGAAAGAGGATGTCACGGAACTCAGTCCGTTTAGCTTTTTAAAATAAGACTTTCAAAGTAAAAGTACCAAAAAAAATAATAATTTAAGGGGATTCATTTCTCTGCGTGAGAAATTGGAGGTGTGGCGTGTGAACTGGTTGATATGCGTGTGTCTCACGGCCAAAGCGTGAGACTTGGCCCCTCTGGTTGTAAAAGGCACAAACACTGGGTTAACAAAACAGAAGGGGAAGTTAGGAAAGTTAAAAAGACATGTTCCATTCATTTGGGAATCTTCAAAACAGGTAATAGGATTTTCCAACACATGCAAGTTGATTCTGCCTCTTTGGGTGTGTGTTAAAGGGATAGTATGTAATTAGTTTGGTCGTTCAACCTGAGAAGCTTTGTTTTGTACAGTTTAACTGCAATGTTAAGGACTTTGAAGCCACTGCAGTTCATCATAGATAGAAGGCAGGTCCTGCATGCTTCTTTCATTTCAAATCGTCCATACATGCTGGAGCTGACTACATCTCCATCTTGTTTTCTTATTAATCAAATCAATTATTTTGGCTTTGGAACTTTAGTGTGTGAAGATTCCCTCTTGTTACAAGCTTAGTTCGTAATAATCGTATATGTTTAAATGAAGTCAATACTATAATTAAGTGATAACACCTATTGGCAGAGTGTGACAACCTACAACTTCTTAATTAAAAACACCATTTCTCTAAGAGACATATGACTGAAAATGACCTCGCCCTTTTGCAGGTTTGAGGCCAGTGGCTATTCATGTGAAACCAGCTTTGAAGAACTGAAAATTCAGCCCGGTTTTTACATCTATTTATATGGATTTGTTCTTCTTTTCGTTAGCTGCCTCGACAAACCCTAAATCACCAATCAGGGTTTGACCATGGTGGTTATAAACTGTCTTTGTTAACCAAGGGTTTCTTCAAACAGGAAGTTAAAATAAGGAACAGGTCATTATAATGGAAACCTATGAAGAGTAAAAAAAAATATTACAGCAAATAGCAGCTGTACATAAAGCGAGAGAGGAATACTTCAAAATGTAAATTCAAATGAATATACAGGTGCATCTAAAACATATTAGAATATCAATGAAAAGTTAATTATTTTATTCAAAAAGTGAAACTTTCATATATTCTAGATTCATTACATAAAGTGATATGAATCAAGAATAAACACTTTTCAGTATAATAAATCATTTAAAATAATAATAATAATATTCTATTATTTTCAGATACTGGACATTCTATTCTCATAAAAATTAAAACAAAATAAATAAATGACATATTTCACTTTGTGTAATGAATCTAGAATATATGAAAGTTTACTTTTTAAATGGACTTTTCCATGATATGAAAAAAGAAAATGATATGCACCTGTATAAATTTGACAGATGGTTGTCACAGTGCCTGTTATTTCTAACACAACAGGTGCTCTTTGTAAAGCTCTTCAACTTTAAACATAATAAACTCACCGACAGCATTTAGGTCTGACACCCTGTCCCATAATGACAGATAAGTGGAAATCACCTCACACCAAACCCAATGTTGTTGATTGAATATTAAATACACGTCTCAAACACAGATGACAGTTCCACTTCTTACTTTATCAAAGCATTTTGTACATAGGAGGAGACATATTGACACTCTTGGAAAATGGTATTTAGATGAATTAACACAACTAAGTAAATAATAAACACCTGGGCTCAAACAGACTCATAGTTCATTTATGTTGCAAACTTCTTCTGTCTGACCGGTGCGGGCAGTTCAGCCTGGATGTCCAGCAGGGGGCGCTCCACCACCACCAGAGAGTGATCCTCCAGTAGACTCACACACATCAGATGCTGTGGAAGTAAACATCAAGCCATCAGTAAGAAGAACAGGGAAAACAAATACAAAATCAAAATGTAGACATAACAGGGGTTCCTCTTTTTGATCTGGATCCCCAATTAGAAGCAGTTAAAGAAGTGTAGTTATAATGAGCATGAGAAGTATTACTGAGCAGTGATTTGGTCCAATATGCCTTTATTAAATGCATTCACTGGTTTATCAAATTGGACAAGAAAAATATTGGCAGTTGGCAAGACTAACTCTTCTTCTCCACCTTTAAAGTAGAGGTCCAATGTGCCCAGTGAGTATTGATTGGTACCTGGAAGTTCTTGCATATCTTAAAGGCGTGATTGTATCTGATCCTGTCTGATTCAGGTAGACTCCTCAGTGTCATCTGGTTGTACAGCATACTCCTTGGCTCAGGGAGGGGCTGTATGAGGAAACACACACACACACACACACACACACACACACACACACACACACACACACACACACACACACACACACACACACACACACACACACACACACACACACACACACACACACACACACACACACACACACACACACACAAAAGGAGTTTTGAATGACCGAAACCCACGCAGCACTAATAAATCAATTGTCAACAGTAGGTTTTTTCCCCAAATCTTTGTATGAGAATGTCTGCTCCACATACCAGACTCTTGTCGATGATGCAGAACATGAAGGTGTCGTGCAGGAGGATGTGGGCCTGGTTGGTGGGGTTGAAGGTGATGTGAGTGATGGGCGTGTCCCTCTCCAGCCAACGGGAGTGCAGCCCGTGTTTCTGAAGAGTCCGGCTCCACTCGGTGTACTCCTTCTCAACCAGAGAAAACTCAAAGATCTGCACGCGCACACACACAAAACAGAGAAACACACACACATACACGCAAAGAAACAGAGAAAACAGAGACACACAGACACAGTAAGGACATGTGAGGGGCAGATCCATCTCAATATTCATTTAGAGAGATAATGTTGTGCTTATTTGTTATTGGTATAGGCGGAGTGCAGTGCTTACATGCTGGTCAGCATGCACGGCGATGAGGTTGCTGCTTGTTGGGTGGATGGCTATGGCCGTGGGACAGGAGCCGTACACTGGAACTGTACAGTGAAGCTGCAAACACAGTCAGGCATTAGGAGTTTACTCTTTGCGTTTAAAGAACAATTGAGAGAGCTAGAGCTAGCTCACCTTTAGCGTGTCCAGGTTGTACACATGGATCTCACAGTCTGTGTTAGCTGTAGCCAGCCACTTGCCATCCTCACTGGCAGACAGCAGGTGGACCGGCTGTCTGGAGCCTGGACATAACACACAAACACCGTTCATTCACCAACAAATAGAAAGCTGCAGGAGGGAAGCTTAGGTTGAGTGAGTGTCTTTATATTTGAATGAGATAGTGCCTATTGCTACTCTTGTATCATTGTAAAATTGCATATTTGATTCTTTCTTCCCATGAATTATTTTTCTTCTCACATTTCATTATTTTCTTTGGAAAACTTCCTGTGTTGAGAATTAGCAGCATGTTGCTGAAACACTGCAACAGTGCATCTAGTTGGTCCAATGTCATTGTGATGTCCATGTCAAATACAATCTAAAATTATATAACAAAAAAATCATTGGTATGTAGAATTTGAGGAAAGATTCTTGGATATCATTGGAAAAAAGAATGGACTAAAAGTAAGAGTTTTGTGAGTAATCCTTAATTCACCATGTAGGTGTAGCTCTGTCTGACAAAATCCTACTAGTGTCTTGTTCTGAGTGACTCATCATAATTAAGAGAAAGTGCCTCGATTAAAATAAATGTGTTTTTTCTTCCAGAATTATTTGAAGATCAACTTCAAATTCCTCTTCACCATTTCGAATACTGTAATCATCACACCATTTCTAGGAGGACAGAGGCACTGTCTTGTATTTGAGTTAAAACGCTCATCACTCCTGGACTATATAGCAGCGCTGAAGTGACATTCATGACACCTTTTTGGCTTTTTATTTTTCGCTTTACATTTGCCTTTAGTGTAAACAATGTCCTTAGAAAGCGGTTGAGTAGAGTACACCATGTTAGTTGTTTATTTTATTTGATCTTTTGTTTGTGTGTTTACTTGTTGGGTTGTCCGTTTGTGTTCTTTGTAAGAAAAAATTCTAAAATAAAGTATTTTAAAAAAAAGAACAAAAAAAAGGCTCATCACTAAAGCAAGATGAACTGAATAGTCAAATGACAGAACATGTGATTACCTCAACAAAAAGAGATTGTTCTATGGAGGTGAAGAGTGTGATTTGGACTGAGCCTCACCTGACTTGGGTTTGAGAGTGTGAAGGTATTTGCACTCCAGCTGCTCGTGGAGGGACACCACTACGACTGAGGCCTGGCTGGAGGAGGCAAAGAGTCTGGAGGAGTCAGAGGAGAAGCAGAGCTGGTGCACACAGCGCAGCACCTTGGGCAGTTTGGACACCTGGAGGGAGGGACACCGTTAGCTTTACATGTGCTGCTCTAAAAACAGACTTAAAAAGGTGGAGTCAGCCATTCTGGAGAATGTGTGTTGTCAAAATCACTTTGTCAAAAACAGTGAATATCTCCACACAAGCTGCTATCTGTTCCTACTGTGTGCACGTGCTGAAAAAACTATTCCGGTGTTAATACACAGCGTAGGCTCTGTAAACAGGCCAGCTGCAGTGGGCCCCCTTTGTTTACATACCAGTTTACAGAGCCTAGGCTGTGTATTAACTAGGGCTGTCAATCGATTCAAATATTTAATCGCAATTAATCGCATGATTGTCCACAGTTAACTCGCTTTTAATCGCAAATGAACCTCCCAGTGTGGCCCGTTTGAACAATGACAGATCCAGAGAGCAGTGTGTGTGTGTGTGTGTGTGTGTGTGTGTGTGTGTGTGTGTGTGTGTGTGTGTGTCGAGTAGCCCGTACCTTGCTGATGCTAATGGTGTTGTACTGTATTCTGTAGAGACGCACACTGGAGACAGTAGAGTAAGCCAGCCAGCCCCCACATGGAGACAGAGCGCTGCAGCAGATGTGGTCCTCTCCCTGGAAACAAAACGACAGTTGCTTTGTTTGAATATCCAACAAACTCACAGATAACACCACAACAGATAATATGGACCTCCTTGAGAACTGGATGTCTGCAAACTAGCTCTACAATTTGGTTTTTGACATTAATGCAAAAAAAACACATAATGTAGACTAAAATCAATGTGTAAATACTCATTAATAGCTTTTAAGAAACGCAAGTGTGTTGGTCTGATACAAGGATCTGGTCACAGCTAAATTACTTAAAGAGCTACTTCACCGGTGGGAATATGAAGGTGTATTGAACTCTGAGATCCTATTTAGTATAAATGTGCAAAAAAAAATTGAAATTGGTTCATCCTAGCCTGAGAAAAAGCTGAAAGAGTGTTTTATGGTCTCACTGTCCAACCCTACATTTTTCTTACTGTGACATCACAGTAAGAAAAATGTAGGGTTAGGATTAACAGGACAGCTGGGCCAAGGGAAGACTGAGGCAAGAAAAACCTCATTCATTATATTATAATAGTGATTTTATAATGATAGAACGCCGGTTCCGTATGGGTGAATTCCTTTAACACTAATGTGTAGTTATTCCCGTGATTTATTTATTTTTTCTCTCAAAAGGCAGCACAGTTAGGTTATGTTAAAAGTGAAGATATGTTGTAAGAAATAACATTAAAATACAAATGATGCTGTTAAAGAGAGCGATGTACAAGATGATCAAGCTTACATTTAGTTAAAGCTGCAATGACTAGTATTAGCCACTTGGGGGCAGCAGAACAATTAGAATGGTAAAGTTGTTGTGACTAATGTTGTTTGTTAACACTCGGACACGGAACACTCAACAATAAATAAGTAACATTTATCTCTGTCCAAAAGAGCAATTCCTGAAATAGGAAACCGAAAATAAACAACCTGATTCTACTGGTCTTCAAATAAGGTTTTCCACAAACGTCCTCCTTTTCAGATAATCATGTGAAACAGAGATACACAAACCATCATCAGTAACATACCTTCTTCTTGAGCTGGAGCAGCTTCTCTGGTTTTCTTTTCACAGGCAGACTGTCCCCAGGCTTCCCTGTTCACACACACCACAGAACATCACACTTATTACAATGTACAGGTGCAACACATTCTTTTTTTAATATCATGGAATATTTTTATATTCTAGATTCATTACAGAAAGTGAAATATGTCAGTTACAGTTCGTTTTTTTTTGTTTGTTTATGTTTTATCATAGCAAAATGTCGACCATCAGAAAAGTATGTTTATTCTATGTGTAATACATCTAGAATATATGAAAGTATCACTATTTGAATTAAATTGTGGGGAAAAAGTTAACTTTTCATTGATATTCATTAAATTATTAATATCTATATCATATCTATTCAATTCCACTAGTATTTTTCCTGTTTATTAGACGCCATTCAGTTTTCTCCAGCTATTGTTGAACTTGGCATTTCTTGCATAAGAGTGAGTGAGTGAGTGAGTGAGTGAGTGAGTGAGTGAGTGAGTGAGTGAGTGAGTGAGTGAGTGAGTGAGTGAGTGAGCGTGCGTGTGTGTTAACCTCACCATGTCCGTCGCTTTCCCCTACTCTCCACAGCTCTAAATGATCAGAGAACTGGAAGAGCAGCAGTCCTGCTTTCTTTGCACAACAAACCAGGCTTCTCTACATGGAAGACAGACAGAGGGAAGCATGGCGTCATTAAAGGAATGGTTCAATTTGATTTTTTTTTAGCTTTTTGCCTCACTCTGCGGCTCAAGAACAGGCGACAGAAACCATTCCTGTAACTGTGCGTGCATTTTTGATTTAGAAATGGGCTAAAGGTCAATCATCCAGGTTAGCTTAGCTCAAACACTGGTAGTCAAGGGGAGCAGGTTAAAAGACAAACTTTACATTATCAATGCTCATGTGTGCTTGTTGGGACTTGTTTATTTACCACGTTATATTTTGCTCTATGATTTTTCTATTTCTTTATTTTGCTAACATTAAATATGACACACAGAGAAGTTTTTAAGCTCTTCTCCGTAACATTGGTTCTTTGTCCTAGTGATACTCACATGAGGGAAAGCTATTTTGCGCATCGCTGACTCCTGGGTGTTCTTCTCCACCCTGTCCAGCAGAGGGCGCACTACCAGCTGTGTGTCCATACCTGGCATGGTACAAACATCAAAACACCATTAGCACCTTTTTATTTAAAAAGGTTAACACATTAAGATACGTTTGACTTCTTTGACTGTAGAATTATTGTACACAGTACAGATTGCTTTGCTTTGGACCCTCCAAAAATAAAATAGAGGATTTCTGGGTCCATACTAGACATAAACACATAATCTAATCCAATCTTGGCCTCATTAAAATGTATTTAATAAAGCCATTAATAAAATGTCATTTTCTTGCAGGTCCCAACGACGGAATTTACAACTAAATGTTACAGTGGTTCCTTTTGTAGCGATTCCTTTTGCCATTATGTTGATTTTTTTTACTGTCCCCAGCCATCTAAAGCATATTATAGCATCTCCCTGATTCCATGTGAATGCAGCATTATGCCCATGATTAAGTTTGGTTTCCTACCTACTTGGTGACTTCATCTCTATACGGCTTACATTCCATTTAAATTGAAATGTTTGTGTTTAATAAATGACCACAATAAAGAATCTATCCCAGACTGACCTCCAGACACCACGGCGGTCGGGGTGTGGACCAGAGCCCTGACGTCATGGCTGTGGTTCTTGAAGGTCCTGGTCCTGACCCACTCCTTCTCCTGCTGATCCACAGTGGAGGAGAGCCACTGGAACTGGACCACCGTGCCTTCTGAGGTCCCAGCCACCACACTGCTCTCATCCTGTCAAACATTCACTAAATAAAGTCAATATATGATGTCATAGTAAGAGTGTCTCAATAAGCCTTTCAAAGAAATAAATGTTCATAAATATGATAAAACTTAGTTAAAAAAATGCTTTTTTCAACTGTCTAGACTAGAGACTGGACATGGCTTTATCAAACGTTATCCATGGCAACAGACGTTTTTTTGTTGATATATCTCTTCACGATTGGCTACCTGTCCGTACTGTGTGCGATGAATACATTTTTCCAGAGTTAATACATAGCCAAGGCCCTGTAAAAGGGTATGTAAAGTTAGGGTATGTAAACAAAAGGGGCCCACCGTAGCGAGCAACATGTCTGTTTACAGAGCCTAGGCTGTGTATTCTTTTCAGTGCACACACTGTACGTAGAGGTAGTGGATCGTGGGGAGAGATATTTATTGATTTTGACAAAAAAAGCGAATCTCTGACCCCACCTTTCTAACATCATGGATTCTGTGGAGACATGCCCCTAAAGCCCCTTTGGCCTGGACGTTGTGTGATTGGTTGTTTCTTGAACACTGACCTGTGTGGCAGACAGAGCCATCACGTCCCACTTGGTGAGCAGGTGTGACCGCCGCAGAGTTCCAGTGAGGCCGTCCCAGATCTGGACCTTCCCTGCAGAGTCCCCACTGATGATGGTGTGGTCTGACATGAAGAGCAGGCTCCACACCACCACCTCTCTGCTCTTAGAGGCTCCCACACCTCTCTCCACCAGCAGCCTGTGTGTGGCATGGCCTGGAGGCAGCACAAAGCGCACACACACACACACACACACACACACACACACTGAGGTCACAATCTTAATCTCAGTAGGGGAGATTTTTCGGGCCCTGTGAAATCCATTTAATCTTTTTTTCGAAATTCTGTGTAATTTTTTCCCCAAATTTTGTTTTCTCACGTTTAATTTTTTTTCAGAATTCCATCCGTTTACTTCTGACCAGACTAACCCTGTGTTCCGAATCGCATACTTTCTACTATATAGTATGTAGAAAAAAGATTAAGGATGTCCCGATTCTTGTGGCCAGATTTAGGATGGTTAGAAGTGCCCGGATGTCCTACTTCATCCGGCCAAGATTGTTAGTGTTGAAAACAGCATCCTTTTTGGGCGATTCTGACCCATAATCCGATCAAGGCGCAATGTTATGAGGAAATAAAAGAGTAAAAGTATGTCCCAATAGTATGCCTACTGCATCTTAACTAGATTATTTTTATAGTCGGATGTAGTATGTAGAATAGAAAAAAGAAAGAGTATGCGATCTGTCTCTTTAACGGGGCTTAAGAGTAGAATTGATGCATCTTATTTGAACAATTTAGGCGTATCAGCCGGGGTGTTTGACATTGTTGTGGAAGTGACTGCTTAATTGTCCCTCACGTAAATGTCACCCTTGTTGTTTCCCATGGATAAAACGTTCCACTCCCCAGAAAATGGGAGTTTCACCCAAATGATGACAACAATTTGGCGTGATTCGATGTTAAACAGTGTATCACATTTTTTATTGCCCAATACAGGCCGTGTTTTTGCAGAAATCATAGGGCCCTAATATTTAAGGAATATATGGAGTTTTAAAGATAACAGAGACAAAGCACCTTCCGATGTTCCATTTGAATAGTGTTATGTGTTGCTAGGCTCTGTGCTATTAATAACTGGAGGATCTTGCTGAATCTGCTTACCTGTCTGAGCATCAAAGATTCGGATCATGTCCATCATGCCAGCAGCAATCAGTGTATCAGAGGGATGCCAGCACAGAGAGAGAATGCGACCTAGAGGACGACATTATAAAAATAAATGAAAGTCGCCCGGTCACAAGCACAGTCAAAAGTCAAACATTTCAATTGACTGTAAAGCCAAATCAGCTGTGAATCATCTTGTCCTCGTACCTTTCTGCCTGTCCAGGTTCCTCTGAAACTGAATCCTCTCCTCCAGTATTTCAAACATCTTCACTGTCCCGTCCTCACAGCCCACCTGAGACACAGAGTCACTCAGTCAATGCACCGCTGGACACTAGCCTAGCCTGGGTGGGAGATTCTAAGTGTGAGACATAGTGTGAATGTAATAGGTAAAATGTGTGGACTGACCGCCAGCAGTGTCCCCTGGCTGTTGCTACTGATGGTCCAGATGGGCCCTCCATAGGCCTCCACAGTGTAGCGGGGCCTCAGGTTCTCCAGGTCGTACTCTGTGATCTCTCCGTTCAGCCCGGCGCTGAACAGACGCTGGCCCACCCAGCACAGAGCCTCCACAGCACGCCCGTCCCGTCCGGGGATCACCTGGTGGGGGCAGGACAGTCAAAAAAAAAACAAGCCTGGAGGAAAGGGTCCTGCACATCTTCACTACAAGGTGTATGCAACTGCCTTACAGTTCCAACCCCAGCTTTCATATGAAGACATTGTCATACAAACCCCCATGGACTAATTTGTTGTTTTTTGGTCTAACAGCGAATGTGCATGGACAGTCCCCGAGTGCTCACCTTTTCTTGGAAGTAGTTGTCGGTGAAGTTGAATATCTCCACAGCTCCATCCTCCCGGGCCAGAGCCAGCAGCTCAGTGCGCCCGTTAAAGGCCATGGCTCTGATGGCACGGGGCATGTAGTCGAAGAAACGAACACGGTGCACCTTGAACTCACCCATTACTATTCACTATGAAGGGAAAGAGAACACACAGGACGGTTACTAAAGCTGGACAGGCAAGAGAAAAACAGTGTTTAAGCCCACTGTCTGTTACAACCTGACTTCAAAAATACTGAACTATCCCTTTAGGTGAGACACTGCAGGTAAACAGGATAAAACTATTTAACATAGAGATATCATCATGAAACTTTGCCAGTTGATTACTAACAATTATTTTAGTATTGCAATATTTTCTGACGTGTTTGAACAAATGTGCAAATTAGGCAATATCTAAGTACATTTGTAACGTTTAAAAAAACAAAATCTAGATGTAGTTGGGTAGAGCCAGAGTTTCATTTTTCAGAAGAAAATGTATCATAAATCAGACAAACAACAACATATGTACAAATCCTTCAGTAGTGACATTGAAAATAGAGTCAAGAATGATTATGGAAAGGTAAGTTAATGTCAGTGCTTTAGAAGCTGGAGATTTGTGATTCAGAGTCTTGAATAAAGGCCGTTAAAGATGGGTGTATACGAGACATATACACAGACACAAACAGACCAGGTTTAGTCAAACAAACACCTTAATGCACATTTTGAACCATTGATGTTATACTATGAAAGAGGACATATTATGGAAGCAAAATAACCAAACATCTCTACATTGACCAGTGCTTGATAACATGTAATGTCGCACCTTAAACCAACAGAATGCGGAAACATGTGTGTGTACATCAATAAGCAGTGTTTTCAGTCGTTATGAAATATAATTCACCTGTTATTTGTTTCCCCGCAGTCAACTTTCTTCGCTATTAGCTCCACACGCTGGAAAATATCAGCAGCCACGTTGAGGAACTCTGAACCGGAAACGAACCAGCCAAACACGCACGAGGAAAGGGAAGTACGTCATCAAAGACTGACAGCACACGCAGCTGGCGGGAAATACCAAACGCCGACTGGACGGTGTTGTTGTTCGCAAAGCTGTTGTGTTCAATGTAAAAGCGCTGATAACTGAGCGGTCTTTTTCGTTCAATTATTTCCAAGGTTGCACTTCGTTTTCTGACAAGACGATGGTGCAAATAGTCGTAAGGTAAGTACCGTCCGTGGGCTTCCTTCACCTTATCTTACTATTGCCTGGTAAATGCGTCTTTCTCCATTGGCAGGCTAGTTCGAGTCTATTACTAGTGATTACAACGCCCCGATACCGTTAGCGTAGTTTTAAGAGAATTGTACAGCGATATTATGATAGCGAACACAAACGAAACCCAAGGGTTAAAGGTTTGTAAGAGCCCATAATGTAGCGTCGCCTCATGATGTAATTTCAAGAATGGAATACAACCCATACTGTAAGTGTAACAACGTAACATTATTGTTATTAACATAGCATTTCATTACAATGTTTCAATCAGCATTGTCTTTATTTGAAATATTTTCGTCATTCCACCATTGATTGTTTTCTTCCAATTGTAAGTAGGCCTATTTATTTTCCCTTCTTGTTGAGTAAATTGCTTTGTGTCAATAAAAAAAAAAATCTTATTAGTGACCCAAAATGTAATACTTTGTTACAGTATGTGTGCAATAAGTTATGACGTTATGGGCTCAGCATTTTGTTACATATTATCGACCAGTTATTACAATATGGATTTTTGTTTAAAAAATGTTTTATTACACTATGGGTCTTTTTACGTTATGGGCTCAGCCTCCTACCAGGCTGTGTTTAGAGAAGGTGTAGGGATAAGGAAATCAGAGGTAAACGCTGCATTTTTAATTATTGAGTAAGTGCTTCTGGCTAAAAATGAATAGGCCTACACTCAGAATTAAAAAGTAGCTTATGGTGAGTATGAAACATTTAGTGATATTATACATACCATCTCCTTTCGTCAGTATTGGCACTAGTAGACGTTATGAAAGCTAATGTTTTGAGTAGAGAGACTGGTGTGACACAGAGGGCAACCAGTTCAAACTGTTAGCCTCCTCTCCTACAGCTCTTTGACAGTGTAATATAAGTCTTAAACAGGTCTTTTATGGACTTTTTTCCCCAGACCTGTGTATTTAATGTGTGTGTGTTTATCTGTAGAGGCAGTGTGGATGGCAGCCTTCCTCCAGAATGGCTGCTGGTGGAGCTGCAGGGAGAGGTGGTGTCCAGACACAACAGTGGCCTGGCCGGGAACGTGATGGGAGACCTGCTCTACACCAAGGAGGTAAACGCAAGACTCAAGCAGTAAACAGCGCTACAAGTCATTTTCCTTGAACCATGTTTTCTGTGTGTATGTGTTTGAGCTGCAAAGTTTTGGGTGAGACGTGGCTGTAGCAGTAGTCAGCCCTGTACTGTTGCAGAGAGGGCCGGCGGAAAAACTTTTTGTTTCCACCGTCTATATAAATGCTCTCCTAAAAAATGTATATCCGTTCAATTGTATGGTACATTTGGGATTTTTTTAACTGTTGATTTGCAAACTGATACTCTTGCACTGCACCGGAAAGGGTTAACACAGTAATACATGGCCCAACTACACTTGGAAAAAAAGGTGCTGTGCAGCAAATCAGTCCGCATATCAGCAGTGAAAAGCCCCTACATTTTAGCATTTAGCTCCCCAAAACTCCTTTAAATGATGCTGACCCAGTGACCCCGCATCTCCATAAGGTAACAGAATCACTATGCAGAAGTAACTTCATAGAACTCCCACTTCAAACATACAGAACTTTTCCTTTAAGGATGACTCATCTCTCAAATGATAGATTGGTCTATTAAATATATGAACATTAGTGAACACTCATCCCAGTTTCTATTTTGACTGAGCTGTGTTTCCCCCCTCCCTCCACCAGGGGGTGCCAGTGCTGCTAGTAGGACATCACATTCTGTATGGGAAGCAGGTCAAACTGGACAAGCCCTACGCTGTACTCCTCAAGCAGCGTTCCGGCCAATCAGTGGACAGCACGGGAAACCATGACAACGGCGATAATGCTAATGAGGGCGATGATGTCACACAGGTGCCCATGGAGACGAGCCAGCAAGGACCCGCCTCCACCTCCTACTCTGTGTCTGCCCTCATCAAACGAAAGCTCATCTTTAAGACACGGCCCAAACCCATCATCACTAACGTACCCAAGAAAGTGTAGTGTAGTGTGTGTGTGTGTGTGTGTGTGTGTGTGTGTGTGTGTGTGTGTGTGTGTGTGTGTGTGTGTGTGTGTGTGTGTGTGTAGTTGCATTTATCGTACAATGGATCTCTACTGGACTACATATCGATCAATACTGTCACCTTTTAAGATGAAGTGATTCCAAATGATGCAAATATGAATGAATGTTGTATTATTTTCCTGAGATTTATATATAAAAAGGTTTAATGCTCAATGTCTACATGCTGTTTTTAAAGGTATTTGCTCACTGGCAAGCCAGTGTCACTTCCTGGGTGGAATACTGAATAATCCTAAGGCTTTTATACTAGAACGCAGTAAAATGAATAACCTTTGCTCATTTTTTTAAATATAGTGTACTGAGTGTTACTTTTATTTCATATAATTGAAACTAGTGTCTATTATCTACTACATCAACCTCTATGACAGGAAAAAAGTGCTCAATTTGGTGATATATTTTTAAGATATTTGACACATGACGCTTAAATATTTACAGTGTTTAAGTTTGTACGTGTTTATTTGATGAGGGTGGTTCCCATGTGGAGGTGGGTCCCCCACCCACAAGTAAAAAGCCATCCTGTTTTAGTGCACGCTTACTGAAGGGACCAATTCATTGAGCTGCTGTGAAGCTTCTGTGCCCCTCCCTTAGCATTCAGACACCTCCCACACATACGCACACACTGGGGCATGCTGGCAACATGTTCATGTCAAAGCTCAGTCATTTGAGCCATCTTTAGCTTTAGCAAACTGAATGAAACTGCTCTTAAAGGTGCACTGTGTAGCTTTGAGTGCATCAAATAAGTTAACATTTTCTAAAGCATATTGTAATAACTGAATGAACAAACCTTGCTCACAGGAAAATTGGATCCCTAGAAAATAGTTTGAAGTTCAGCTCAATTGTAATAGGTTGAAAGGTTGAGTTAACTTGGCCAAGGGGTTACTGCACAGACCATATAATAACCATATCCCCAGTTTGATTTTAGATCAGAAAAATTCTTCTACTTCTTTCATAGTATAAATAAAAGTTCCAAAATATACATTCAGGTGTTTATTTGACTGACCCTTGTCAGTGTCTGTATATTTCTCTAAGCCTGCAACCATGTTTTAATTTTTTTCATTATGTCATCATTGGAGATAACAGCCATAAACTAAACTTTCCATAATCATTCTTAGCAATATTCTGAAGGTTTCTACTCAATGATTTGTTCTGTGTTTTTCATTGTCTGATTTATGATATATAAAAACTTGCTGAAAATGCATTTTTAAGACCTGGAAATAGTATTTTTTGATTTATAAAAATAAAAACAAGAGTGTTTACAAAATTTGTTCTGTTAAAAAGTAACACTGGCTTCATCCAACATCTAGATTTTGGGGTTTAATTCATGCATAATTAGTTAGATATATTTCCAAATGTACATACAGTACTTATTCAAACATTTCTGAACAAGTTCCCAGTTACCTGTAGACCTCCACTGACACAAGTGAGAATATAGCCATGACGATTGGTCTTGAAAATGTATTTCTCTTCTTTCTTATTTTAAAGTGGAACATACAGTACACTGAATAAAACATAATACAGAATATTGAAACAGATGGGGCATGAAGTCATTTCAATCATTCTCGGCGTCCTGTGTTTGTTATGAATGGGAGGATTGTGTCCAAAACAGGAAGCTTTTTTTAATGACTTTGGAAAATTCTATTTTTTTTTATGTGATGCCCAGACATGGAAACAGAAGAGGACCAAGAATTTAAAAAAAGAAAAGACTTCTTGCATTGTGAACTGTGAGGAAAAAATGCCAACCCACAGCAATATAAACACAATATCCTTTTTAATGTGTGTGTCCTTTTTCTGCACATTCAAACTAAAACATATGGACATAACTTACATGACACACAGAGGCAATGTTCACTGGCCCGAGCAAGGCACAACGACAGCTGTCAGTGTCATAGGCACAGATATGCTGATGGGGTTCACACTTGACAAACGAACTGGGGTGGTCACGGAACCTTTTCGGGAACTGAAACTTTCTGATTGCTGAAATCATATGCAATTTAAAAAACGTGGGAAAAATAGCACAATTCAAAGCTCTCAAGTCTTTCACTTCAGAAGATAATCTCTTTGGTCTTCAGTCTTTTACACACTGTTGGAATGGATGGATGGATGGATGGATGGGTGGGTGGGTGGATGGATGGATGGATGGATGGATGGATGGATGGATGGATGGATGGATGGATGGAATAAGCAAAAGGGTTACACATCCAGAGTAAAAAAAGGACACAAACATTCAAAGTTAAGACAACAGGGGCCAGTGGTAAAACTTCACTGTTACACACAACCATAACACCTGGCACCTCTAACAATGTATACAAGTTACCATAGAAAACAATCCCTTCATCACTGAATGAAACTACAACCCAATGGTGGAGTGTGTAAACCGAGAATTGGACCACCATGTCTACAGTAATAAGTTAACTCATTTCAACAAAACACTACTGCATGTCACATGGTCAGAAATGCTTTAGATTGTCTGTTCTGCTAGATCACAGATGATTGTGCTGTTTGGAGCTGATGAGAGGACATGAGGACTAAACCACGCAAGCTGTCTCAGTCTCTGCCCTCAAGACGGTCCACTCCATTACATCCAATTGAAAGTAGTGTAGCCAGAGACATTCTTAAAAGCCTAGTCTGTCGTCATGGACACATGTAAAAGGATAGGTGTTGAGTCTATGCTGATACAGTACTATCATTCCGATATGTACAGTAGGTCGAAAGATTTGAAGGTCACTGATATGTTGGGGAGTGGTCAACTACATGTAGTTAAACTAGTAGCCTAGTTAAACGAAATTTTGCAGCAACTTGCTGGTGTGTTCAAATAAATGTATATTTGCATAGGTATCCCAGTATACCATTGCTCCTTTAATTGAACCTCCATTGACAAGTCCCGTCCCCAATTTGCTTTAATCCTGACCACTGTGAAGGCTATTCACCTTCCAGGAAGCTGATTGTCAGCTCACCTGTCTAAATATTTGGTTATTGTCTTAAATAGTTTGAAATAGTTTGTATTGTTTTAGTTTCAGCAATAAACAATGGCATTATTTGTTGGCATGTGACTTTTTTTGTATCATAGTTTGTTATAATTTCATATCACATGTACATGGTCAATTTGATAGTTTTTTGACAAAGTAGCTTGAATTAATTTTTCTGTGGGTTGAGTTAACCAAACTAGATTTTCTCCCTAGCATAGCTTTGCTCTAAATCGAATTCTTCCACTTTGAAGTAATTGGTAGTTTACAAAGCTATGCTGTAGATGCTTTAAAAAGATATCATGCCTTTGCTAGAACGGAGATGAGGGATAGTTACAGTAATACATCTTTTGATGTACATATGGAATGGGAGTATTGCATTAAGCTAAGAAGTCCTAACCTATGCTTTAATGTGTGCTGAGACATGACACAAACTGAAATTTCACATGAATCTTGTTGTATGGGTTTTGCATTCTTTGTTTATTTTTTCATGAACAATTTGTATATGACCAGTACAGACTTTAGGCTACCTAGGTCGGAAGTCATGCACAGACAGTGTGTGTGGAGGAGCTGTGCATATGTATGTGTGTCACCTCTGACTAATCCTAGAACTTCTGTTCTTCCTGATATTTCCCTTCAGTACATCTCCCTATTTCACTCCTCTCTATCCTCTAAAGCTCACCTTTTCTGCAAAACTCACTTTTTCATCTTTTTTCAACGTTCTTATGGGTCTGACAAGAGACTCTCAAAGTACGAGGAAAAACAACCCTCCATCTTTTTCTCCACCTTCAACTTTCAATCCCCTTATGATGTCATAAGGCCATGTCCGACCCCCCCATTTCCAACCTAATTAAGGGGACCAATCTGATCAGATTAGGCTTTTTGGTAGGCAGTCTCTAAAACGGTGCGTTTCAGACAGTGGCTGAAAAGAGGAGATTCAGAAATGGCACTGTGAGTAATCTAAAGTGTTTTTTGGACAGTACACCATGAAAACAGTTTCTAGTAGAAACCCAAATTACAATTTTGAACCTGAAAATGAGCAGAACATATGAACTTTAATACAGCAGGTTCATAAAGCGCAGAGATAAGCATACATTTCTACTCTTAAGTTGACACATCATCAACCTGCACACATGTACTTTTACAGTTCACATATATTGATGCCCAATCAGGTTGACTGCAGCAAGCAATTGAACCCCGTCTAAAATTGGCCTACCTTTAAGACGCACTCAAATATCTAAATCCATTTGAGGTATTTTCTTCTTATCTAAAATAGAGGGTTTTTTGACCAATTTGAGATCATTATTATTGTTAACTATAGAAGCTCCGTCCTTTCACATTATATCCCATCTCATCTTTATCAAAATTGACCTAAAAATAATCTGACCAGTGAGTAAGTAAGACCTTTATGTCTTTGTTTTATTTTGTCCCTTTCCTGCTTTATACTGTATTCATCAAAAGAACAATCATATTTTTTCTAACAGTTTTACAGCTAAACTGTACCCATAAACTACCTAATGTTCTTCTGAGCATGTCCACTGATACTTAGTGAAAGAACACTTACACTGGATCACTTCCATTTGGTTAGGTTTTTCATTGTGAAGCACCATTGAGCACGATAGAAACGGGAGGGCTGTGTAGATCCATTCATAACTGGATCATAAACCAGCTGCTCACATTTCACTCTCACGCCATTTAGCACCAGTGATGAAGACATTGAGTGAGCATTTTCCATGGCTCCCACTCACTCATCACTCGGGGCAGTTCCCCATGGTCAACAGAGACCTTTGCTAGTAGTCCAACTCATAATGTTCTGTGTGGTTTTATGCCTCTGCGTACGGCAGGTGGTACTGCTCCTCCCTCTTGTTACACCGCTTGGCTACGATGGCCAGGTAGAGCACCAGGAGAATGACCCAGTAGCAGGCGTAGAGTATCGTCCCCACTATCAGCAAGGCTCTCTCCGTCTCGCTGAAGGGCTCCTGGGTTTCACAGTAGATGGTGTAGGCCACGCCTCCCAGCAGCACCAGGGTCCACACCGTGACGGGCACGGCTCCTATCAGGTTGACCACGATCTTCTTGCGGCCGGACGTGCCCCAGCCGGCCTTGTTGATGGTCAGCAGGGCGAAGATCTTGGCCGGCAGCAGGCTGGACATGTAGAGCAGAGAGTAGAGCGACATGAAGATCATGACCAGGTTGCCCCTCAGGAAGCAGGCGTAGGTGGCCTTCACCATGCCCACCAGCTGCACCGTCAGTAAGAAGAGCAGGATGTTCCACAGCCTGCCGCGGTAGAAGAGATGGATGACCGTGGCCACCAGGAAGAAGGGGAAGAAGCCGGTGACCACGGACTCGTAGGTCATCCAGAGGCTGTGCTTGTGGAACCACAGGGCGTTGTAGAGCCACTCGCGGAAGTAGGACTTGCTCCATCGCGTCTGCTGGTTGAGCCAACGCAGGTACTGGGTGGGCGTCTCGGTCTGGCACTGTGAGCGCGCGGTGAACTTGGTCTTGTAGCCGAAGCTGAGCACCCGGTTGGTGAGGTGGCGGTCGTCGCCGAAGCTGCACTTGGAGCCCAGGAAGGTCTGGTGGTACCAGGGCTCCAGAAAGCGCTGGAGCAGGGAGTTCCTGTACATCCCCAGAGGGCCGCTGATGCACTGCACACAGCCAAAGTAGGACTGGCAGGCCCGCTCGATGTTGAAGGCCATCCAGTAGCGCACGCTGCTGAGGAAGGAGATCCACGAGTCGTACTTGTTAAGGATCTGCAGGAAAAGAAATGTGCAGAGAAATTAGTCCACAAAAAAAGGCAGGAAAGGAAGAAAAAGGGAAAATCGTAAGGCGACACACTGCATGCAAAAAAGATTTTTGTAAGCTACACTGTTTGCATCTGTTTCTCTTCTCCTACAACCATATATAACAGCTCTTATCTCAACATTGGTTTTTATTTCAATCCTCTGAACCAAAAATCCCAACTTCTAAAACACATACGACATTCTAAACTTCCCACAATCATTCTTAGCACTATTTCAAAGATTATTACAGTAGGATGTGTTCATATGAGATCAATCGTCTGATTTATGATACATTTTATTAATAAAAAAATTTGCATAGTATTTATTTATAAAAATGGAAGGGCGCCCTTAGCTCAGTTGATGGGGCGTCCCCCCCATGGGCCTCGGCCAGCAGTGGACCCAGGTTCGATTCCAGCCCGCGGTCGTTCTCTGCATGTCACTCCCCTCTCTGCCCCATTTCACCTCTATCTCTACACTATCAATAAAGCATAAAAATGAAAAAAAAAATATCTAAAAAAAAAAAAAAAAAAAAATGGAAAAAAGGGGTATCCAAAATCTGTTCAGTAAAAACTTTCGACTAATATGTTGTTAAAATAAAATAAAGATTTTAACATCTGTATTTTAGGTTTTTAAAGAGATGCATTATTCACACATTATTAGTTAGATACTGCCAACTATGCATATTTATTCAAATAGTTTAGAAAAAATTGTATTATAAAAAGAAATATTGTTTTAATGAAAGAAATCAAGTATCGAGTGTTCAGTCTGTTACCTGGACGTCTCCACCCACGCCTCCCACCATTGCATCTTCCTCAAGAATCTTCAGCATTTCAATGGTACATGCTGGGTCTAGAACTGTGTCTGAGTCACACACCTGAAAAAGGATACAACAAACACACACACAGAGTACAATAATGCAGTGAGTCACATACATTATACCACATACATCATTTTGGTCAAGTTAAGGGCTGCAGGTGATGCGGAACACTGCAGTAGCATTAATTCTAAAATCAGTAAGAGAAATGAGAAGCTGCTGACAGGCATCCCAGCTGATTCATTGTAACTGCACAGGAGTGAGTTCAACAGTGGACATGAACTTTGACCCACAGGTAGTAAGAGGTCATAGTACATACAGCTGGATGCCAAGAGTGAGCTGCTTGTCCATGAGGCGTCTAAGGTTGATTCTTTTTTAAATATTGAATGGTCAATGGGTTTAAGGTGAGACATAGAAGTTAGGAAAAACAATGTATTAAAATAATTTTCTTTATTATATATTTTTTTGTATCATTATTTTATGGGGTTTAAATAGCTGATTAGAAATACTCTTAAAACACAGGTATGGTTAGACCCATATATGCACATTGGTACAATTATACAGTAAAGTCTAAACAAATAACGTGCAACTGATTTTTATCCAACATAAAACAAGAAACCAGACCATTAATTATTTAGTTTTTTTTGGCCAATCTGCCAAAATGGCCACAATCGAAATCATGAATTTTTGAAGGTCTTAAAATATGGCCAGGTTTCTTGACACTCAAACCAAAACTGTTCAATAGACCCTTACCTTCAATTAAAAGAGAAAACGAAACTTTCGCATCAACTTGAAATTAAAACAACAAATGACCCATATACGGCCCCCCACTACAGGCATAGTGCAGTATTTTGTGTGTGTGTGTGTGTGTGTGTGTGTGTGTGTGTGTGTGTGTGTGTGTGTGTGTGTGTGTGTGTGTGTGTGTGTGTGTGTGTGTGTGTGTGGGTGTATGTGTCGAGGCCCCCTTACCTGTAAATAGTCCACGCTGTCCCCCAGTGCTTTGAAGGCGGTGTACATCACCTCTCTCTTCCCTCCCCACTCCTGCATGATACAGGAGTATCTGCAGCCCGTGACCAGCCGAGCCACCCGCGCTGCCTCCTCCATGTGCAGCGTGCCCCGGCCCCCTCCCCCCACACCTCCTCCTCCGCTCCCATCGCTGTGGTAGTTCCCCTTCCACACCATGGTGCCCGCCTGCTCCGCGCCCGCCATCACCTCCTGCAAGGGCAAGATGAAGGTCAATTTTAGTTATATAGGCCATTAAAGGAACAACCGTTGATCAAAGTGCTGGACAATAAAAAAAAAAAATCTAAATACAGACAAGCAAGAAAAAAGACAGTACAATACAGAATGCAATATGAGTATTAAACCGATGCACACACTATGCCATGCTCGTAAAAAATATATATAAATGAAAATAATATAAAAAATATTTAAAAAAAATAGTGCCATACACATACAAACAAAACAGTGAGTTGAAAGCAAATGAGAAGAAGTGCAGGTCTTCAACTGGGACCAAAAACTGTACAGATTTAACATTTGCCAATTGCAAATTGACCCACTGCTTCTGGAGGGGTAGCTATATAAGCAGAGGCTCTGTCGCCTTTTGGTTTTGAGCCTGGAGTCGGATGGGAAATGGATAACTGGCTATAGTTGACCTCTTATAGTGCTCTTATACCTGGAAGATGTCCATCATGTAGCGGTCTTCGGGCCGGTTCCCATCCACCACCAGCACCACCTTCAGGCCGGGGAAGGAGATGCGGCGGACGCTCCTCAGGCACTTCCTCAGGTAGTCTGAGTCCTCCTGGAAGGCGGCGATGCACAGGGCCACGGAGCGACGCAGGAGCTGGGGCCGCACCGGGCTCCTCATGCGCCGGTGCTCCAGGAAGGCAAACAGGCTCTGGAGGAAGAGGTGCAGGGACAGGAAGGCCCCGTACAGGCCGAACGACAGGTGGTGCTGCTCAGTGTGGATGAACTGGTAGCCTTTTGGAATGAAAAGTCAAACACAGTGGAAACAACAAGTCACGATAACATTACCCGTATATTAATGCAGCACATAATCATAATGTTAAAGGGTCATCCATCATGGTAAGATAATGGATTTTCAACATTAAAATGGGCCCCCAGTATGACTAGGAACTCCAAAAGTTTGAGAAAAAAAAACCCTTTCTCTTTTTTTCCATCTCCTTTATGAAATGCTTTGTCAAAAAGCCCAGTCAGATTGCTCTTGAATTTAGGGCCAATCAGAGCAGACTGGGCTTTTTTGGAAGGCGGGGCTTAAAGAAACAGGATCTTAAACGGAGCGTGTTAAAACAAAGGCTGAAAAGAGGAGATTCAGCAATGACACTGTGAGAAATATAAAAAACGGACACTACCCCATTAAATCTGTTTTTTAAATTGTTTTACCTGAAAATGAGCAGAATATGTGACCTTTAACCACTCATAACTTATCATTTACATCTGTAGGACTACATATCGCATTCACATACTTTTCTTTATTTCATATTATTCTATGGTATTCTATTTCATTACAGTAACACATTCACCTGTGACGTAGGCCAGCAGAATGGTGAAGAGGACCACCGCAGCAAAGAGGGTGGTGACCACGATGCTCAGCACATTGCTGCAGCGAGAGGGCATCTGGAGGGGGAGAGGACACACCAGATGTCCAGGGGAAAAGATGGAAGGTTCAGGGACAGGTAGAGGGCAGAGGAGGGCGAATTACAGTCAAATAGTGGTAGAATACACAACGTAGACAAGGGAAGAAAAACAGAATTGCAATCGATTCAATTGTGTTTGAATTGCCTTTCACTAGAAGAACTTCATGGCAATGTCACACTAAAGTAGTATTGCAAATCATTTGAAGTGGTTTTGAAAGTCAAGTTGTTTTCAGATTAAAAAATAAAATAAAAACTGCTAGTAATGTTGGCACAAAAGTCAAGTTTATGAAGTCTATTGGTACTTTACATGGTCAGGATTTACAATGTCAGACTATACAGCCAACATAACCTTCAAGACAAAGTCAACACCTGTTAGCATACTGGCCAACCTGGAGATCTAAGAAATAAAGAGGATCCCAAAGCAAAAGTGGAGGGTCTGGGGGTCCCTCCCCAATCTGAAAATATTTGAGCTTCAAAGACATTGTTTTACGCATTCTGGCGACTTTAAAAGAACTAAAATAACAAAAACAAAGCAGACAGCATTTTTATGTCAAATAGCCTACTGTATAGGGGAGAACGGGGGAATGTGAGACATCGGGTAATGTGAGACACCCCCTGTATCTAGGCAACAGAACACATTTTTGGTCATGTGAGATATATGTTTTCAAGCCCCTCTCATTTCCCCGTGGCCATGAAAGAGAGGACCTCATGGTGATGTTGTGAGCATGTTTTTTTCACAAAAAAATATTTTTTGCATGTAAAAGTAAATTTTCCTGCTGTCAACTTAATCAACTGTTGTGCCAAAGCAAATTGATTCAGGTAGAAAAACTTTAAACAAACATGTTGATGAACTACCAACATATGAAACCATGTGATGATGAAAACTGAAGATTAGTCTGAATTGCTGAGAGAGGTAGTTTTTCTCAAATTGTGGCAGTGGGGTAAAGTGAGACACTGTCTGTGCCCTCTTTTAATGAATCCATTATATTTGAGGTAGCAAGGAGACTAGTTTGAATAGGACAAAAGACAATGTGGGCTGGAGGTGGGGGTTGAATGGTTATAGGGGTGTCAGCAAGGGCATGGTTTGGCACGTATGTATCTGGGGGACAGAAGAGTGACCTTTAACTTCAATAGACTCTAAGTAATATGTCTTTATTAAATGATCCCAATAAAACAAAAAATATTAATCAAAAACTCAAAAGATGGAAAATGACTGCTGGGTCTAGTCCTGTTCTGAGTCCCGACTGTTCTGGTTCTGATTGTCCTTTGCTCTGACCCCCAGACACTAGCTGGCTCTAATGGTCCTGTGTTCTGACCCCAAGACTGTTTTTTTAACTAACTGGTTCTATCTTTCATTTGAATGATAATTATTGAATATGAATTATATGTTGTATTTGATCAGAGTTACTTTCAAGTGTTTAGAAAAATGTTTTGCTAAATTGACCAAACCCTATGATTATGTTACTCATCCGACATTAGTTTTGGAATATTTGATTTCCGTGCTAGCTGTCAGGATTGTAACTGTTACAACATGTGTTGTTATGGTAGTTTAGAGTGGAAAAAGCAAGTGGTTCAGTTTACCCCCTTGATGTGTTTGGTCTGTCTCAGTTTACCCCGAAGGTGGGGTAAAGTGAGACACATGACAACTTATTAACAATAATATTTTCACTGCCGTTCGTCCTGAATACATTCTGATAACGTACATTGCTATGAACCATCCTGAATTAATGGGAAATGTGTACATTTGACTGATAAATCATTTTAGCTCACTAAGAGGAGAGCAAATGTGAAAAGTGTCTCACATTACCCCATTCTCCCCTACTATTATCTTGTATTACTATTTGTCTATATTATGTCTATTTCTTTGCGCACTCTTTTTGTAAAAGATTATACTTTTTCTTTCAAAGGTTTTTTTTATTAAATTACACAGTTGCAAAACAATTGCAGTACAATGGAATTTTTAATTTTTTCCCCGAACATACCCCACCCATATCCCACCCTCACACCCAATTACAAACAATCCCAAATAATACATAATGTTAAAAAATGGCAGAAACGAAATATAAAAGATTATACTTTTTAAAAGTGGTGGTGAAACACAATTGACCATTTCAAAAGGTGGTGGAGACCAGCTGTGTCCCCAGCTTTCCATTAGCGTGAATGACACCTGTATGCATGTATGGACACGTGAGGAACCTGAGTGTGTGAGCCCGTACATGAAAGTGGCTGTATCAACACATACATGTCAGGTGAGGCTGATCTGGGCTCTGTAGTCTTACTGAAGGCTCTGACTGAGAGAGCTTATAACTGCTCGTTAGCTGACCCAAGTGCTATTTCCGTTTTTCTTTTTCCTGTAAAAACCTTTCATCAGCCACCATAGGCATCCGTTACTGACATCATGGAGCCAGGGTGCTGAAGAGACAATAACTGCCCAGTGTATGACCTGTTTACATCTACTATTACTGTTATTACTCAACTTCCTGAGCAGACGACCAATAATAATAATACATTGAGTGTTTTTGTTGTTGCTATAACTACTTCCATTGCACTCTTCTACAACAGAAGCAGCAGTAGTGGTAGCAGTGGTCATAACAGCAACAATAGTAGATGAAATAAAAAAAGCAACAATAACAGCAGTATAACTATTAGTACAAGTGGTATCAGTAATAATTCTAATTTCTGGAGGAGTTGAGTGGTAATGGTCAAAGTAGCTGTAAACCAGTACACCACCAGGCTACTACTGGTATTAGTGCCATTGTCAAAGCTACTATTTCTGACACCTTTAAAGATGCCTGTTTATATTATTTTAGCACTATCATGGCTGATGCTGTTAATATTGATACTAAGACAGGCAAGTAGTAGAATTGTAGAATTATATTGTAGAATTATTTTATTATAGGAGTACTTTTTATGTCAGAGCCTTAAGACTCTGGCACTCCTTACCTGAGGAAATTAGGTCAGCAAACTCCCTAAATTCTTTTAAATCTCAGTAATACCAATTTAAAAAATAAAAACTTACTGTTATAAGAGGACCTTTTTACATTAGAACTTTGTTTGTATGAATCGTTTTGTAGTTTTACTTGAATTCTCTGTATACGTTAATAAGACACTGTGTCCTGGTTATACACACTTTGTTTTGATAAATGTATTGCTGCCTTTACATTGTTTTGTGTGTCCTTTTCTACTATTTGCTATGTAAAGCACTTTGTAACTTTGTGTTGAAAAAGTGCTATACATATAAAGCTTGTTATTAATACTACTTCTCCTTCTAAAGCTAAAAGTAGCTACTGGGGCAAAGGAATAGTATTGTACTGCTGCTAGTTATTTCTACTAGTTACTGTCAATACAACTTGTATTGCTACTACTGCTTTCTATTACTGCAACATGTGCATTACTATAGGCATGAATATTCTGCATAGAATAATACCACGCTCAGATCTGATGGACATGAGTTAACTTCAGGTGAAAGAACCTACAGTTGAACACCACATGCCCGTCTGGTAATCTCTCCTTCATCTTCTTGTCCTCCCCTCACCCCTCCTCCCTTCTCTTCCCTCTCTCTGGGTTAATAGCTCTAATTAAAGACCCTGGCTGGGGTTTGGCCAGACGAAAAACGGGAGGAACAATTGTGTCCTTTCATTGATGAAATTGATTTATTACATCCTGGCCCTGAACTACACTTTCTCAAACAGATCTCGTGGAAAATTCAGCCATTCAGGAGCAAACTATTCTCAGGTACTGCCAAGAATTTTGCAAACAGAGCTATCAGGACTTTTCTTTTCTTTTCAAAAGCATTGTACTTTTTGTGGGTACTTTTCATCACCGTCATTTGAAGGTTCTTTAGAATAATCTCAAAATCAGAACTTGGCCATGGACAGTTGTCCTAATTTACCTCCTTTGTCTATTTTCTATGTCTATTCCAGGAGCTGACTGATTATTCTTTGATATTGGTGATATTAATGTAGTCTTACATTTGGTTCCAAGTTCCCCTCTAAATAATTTATGATCATATCTTTTTTTTTACAGGGAAAAAAAGTAATTACATTAAGAGTAAATATGTTTTGTAAACTATAACTGTTGGTTCAGCAAATGTAAATAAATCCCCCTCCCCTGAAACTGCATAGTGCACCTTTAAAGATCCTGGTTTTAAGATATCTGTATCTTCAGATGTCTGCTTCGACCTCAATACAATGTTGGTAAGTGGAGTTTGTGTTGCTCAAAACTCAATTTAATATTTCATCTGAGACTAAAAATCAATAGTCACCTATATAGCAAAATGCACTTTTTTCATGGTTTTCCAATATTAATTTGGGAACCCCAAGCGTTTAGTGGTGTGGTGCCTCGGTAGTAGCAAGGAGAAGATGAAGTGGCAACTTACAACACTCCCAAAAAAATGTGACACTGAGGGCCACAGAGAAAAGATATTCAAGATGGATTATAGCAGGCAACCGCAGTGGGGTCTGAACACCCTGGGGCCACAGGACAGATAACAAGTACACACACACACACACACACACACACACACACACACACACACACACACACACACTCATCCACACACACAAACATGATTAAGGGCCACATTCACCAGAGGGGGTCGTTGGCTGGAGGGGGGAGCTGGGATTAGACTGGGGACTGGAGGGTTAGGTGCAATCAGCCTCAAGATTACATTTACTGGGCAACCCTGACTGCAAGACAATGACAATTTGGTATTTTTATAGGATGATGGATGTATGCTCAAATACAACTGGTGTAAGCCCTTCACCACAACACAAACATAAAAAAAACTTTCACTGTCCAATAAAAGTGGATTAAATTAAAGGTTTGTTGACTTTTTTCTTTCTAATTCCTGTTCACCTCTGAACAGCACAAATATAAATGATTCAGCAAATGGAAGATAAAATGCTGCTGAGGCACAAGTCAGCCCGTATCTTGAGTTGAAAAGATTTTTTTTGTCTATCATAGTGGGGAGTAAAGGCACTGACATCTACCAGAACGCTTTCTATTTGAACAAGAAATCCAGCCCAATGAAATGTCATGGAATATGGTCCAGAGTCAACGTCCATGGGGACGCGCACAGAGCCTGAAGCTGAAACCCCAGTTCAACATAGGAAGTTTATAACCGCTTTCGTGATACCGGTCAGCTCTGAGCGAGGGTTTAGGTTATGTTGAACGAAATGAAGGAAAGAGAGCCAGGGTCTGGACATTCAAATTAATTTCCCCTGTCTGAATTTACCATCACTTAAAGGTGGAGGCAGCGATTCTGGAGAATGCTTGTTGTTAAAAAAAAACATTGAATATCTCTTCACTATCCACTACCTGTCCATACTGTGTGTGTACAAATAAATACATCTGGTCTTGTTACACAGACAAGGCTTGGTAAATGGGCATGTAAGGGTAAGCTAACAACATGCCCTTTTACAGAGCCTATAGAGGCTTTGTATTAACACTCGATTTTCTTTTTACACAGTACAGACAGGCAGCTGATCGTGAGGAGAAATTCATTGATTTTTACAATAAGCGTTCTACAGAGTTGCTGACTCTACCTTTAATTCTCATGGGAGTCATCGCTGGCCCTACGTTCAAATACCCGTTAGAAAAAAGATTTTGGATGTCCCTATTCTTGTGGCCAGATTTAGTATGGTTAGAAATACCCAGATGTTTACTACATCCGGCCGAGATTTTTAGTGTAGAAAATAGCATCCTGATCAGACGATTCTGACCCACAATCCAGTGCACACCGGGAGTGACGTCAGATCGACTAAGCCTCAATATGAAAACAAACGGGGATAAGACGGATATAAAAGCAAGAGGCAAGATCAAGGCGCAATGTTATGATGAAATAAATAAGTAAAAGTATATCCCAAGTGTATGCCTGCTGCATACTAACTAGATTATTTTTATCATCAGATAATATGTATAATAAAAAAAGAAAGAGTATGCGATTTGGAACGCAGGGTGGGAGTCTTGATATCATCGATAAGATTAGTTGAAGTCAATGCTGAGCCAATCATATCACTGATAGGATGAACAGTCATGCTGAAACATGGAGACACCTTGTGCTGATGTACAATATGATGCAAACATGCGTAAGGACATCATTATGTATATGTGCAATGTAATGATATTGCTATGATCATTGGTTCTATTTAAGGTAAACTTGCTATATTATTTTTATATAATTAGAAAAAAAAACATAAAAATATATTTACAATATGTCTGGGAATTGCCACTAGAGGGCTCTGTTAGTGCCTTCACAATATTCACCTCTGAACCATCTGAAGACACGTGTGTAGTTTGGGGCCTGTCTAAGGGCATCCTTTCTAAACAAATATATAAATAAAAGTTCTGCGTGAATTGTATTTTAGGTCTGTTTGATGTATTGTTACTCCATGGCTGAGTTTAACAATCCTTAAACATGTGAAATAGAGTTAACTCTCTTTGAAACCTGACATAAACCTCAATATGCAACATGGCGACTAAAAATGGCCAATGATGCCAAAATCATTCAATCACAGAGTTATACATCCCGACAACTAGTGGCCCAGGAAATGAGCTGGATAGGACCAACAACCAACATGTCTCCTGGTGACACACAACCTGTGTTCTTTAACGTTTGAATGCACTGAAATGTTTATCGGTGGCCTAATACTAGAAGGTAGAACTAAAACTTGAAGTTACAGTATATTAAATATGAATGAAAAGTTATCGCAACAAAAACCTAATGAGGTCACTCAAATGTAGGAAAATGTTCCTTTTTTCCCCTTTTAACTTATGTTTTAAGGAATCTGCCTACATTTAGAAAAAATTAATTGGGAAAGTTTTAGTTGTTATTAAAATGAAAGAATCTAGTTTGTTGTAATAAACCAGGGATTGTTTTATTGTCTAGATAGATCTTAATCTTGTTTCTATTGGTTTTTCTTCTTATAATGACCATCAAATGAAAGTTATCATTTATCAACCTTTTTTTTTGGACCGGATCAGAATATGTTGTGAATAACATGTCACCTGAGGTCTCCCTGGCTGTATACAAGCAGACTGTCAAATACCAGCATGGCTTTGTATTAAAAAAAAGGCCACCAGACTGGGTAGGACCAGCATGCATTGCCAAGGAAAATGAACCCAGGACCAGACCTTTTTTTTTCTCATGAGTTTGCCAGAAGCCTTCAAACGGTCCGTTCCAAGGCATACCTGTCAACTGTTTCCTAAAGGTCACTGTCTCCACACAAGTTAAAAAAAGCAATTGTAGTATACCTGCCACAAACACAGTGATAAATGTACATGCACAGGCAGGCAAACACAGACACACACCTATTGTTTAGCTACTATACAACTTCCCCTCTCAGTAATTGGTGTGGAAATGAGCCGCAGTCGTAGAACTTATTGGTTGACTTAGTCACTCACTCACAGACACACTCTTTACAGTGTCGGGCAGATGAAGAAAAAAAAACATTTTCTCTCTACCTCATATTCCAAACACATTCACCACACAAGCCTGAACACACTCAAGTCTTTGTCCTGCATTTTCTGACTATACGCTTTAATGTCGCTTTTTCCAATTAAGAAAAAAAAAAAACTTTCCATTCAGTTTAAGCCCCGGGTTGTACATGTCTGTTGTCACTTTTGAATACTTTCATTCATTCTCATTTTCCCCAACCCTTTACATCTACCTTAGGCATCAGTCCTTATAGTGAATCTTATTGCATCATTTCTTTTAGTTTAATTCTAAACCCAAAATTGAAATGCTAAAAACTTGCCCCTTTTGTACAAGTGAGGACCAATAAAAGAAGCACTGGTCTTTCTGCCCTATAAGGACACTTTTCATCATAAGTGCATTAGTCCAGACCATTCTAAAATTAAAGGTTAAAAAAACAACCTTACCTTCCTGATCCAGTGGACCCTCTGTCTTGGTCTCCCCCCCACCAAGATCTCCGTCCGCCTGGGTCCGTCCAGTCCGTTGAAGCCGGGAGGGGGAGGGAGGGGGGGGGGACGTCCAGCCAACCAACCAACCAGCCGCGTCCTCTCTTCTCCAGCAACAGCCCTCTCCTTGTTCTGTCCACCGGCTCCACACTACATCTTTATTCCAGCTTGCTCGCTTAATTCAGGAGTATCCCACATCCAAAAATACAAGCAGACCACCACCCTCCCAACACTCCTCTGTGAAAGCCAACCTCCTTGCTGCCTGCTCCTCCTCCTCCTCCTCAGTCTATCTCCCAGGACGGTCCCAGGGCCCATGAAGCCCCCCTCACCCCCCCACACACGCCCCCCTGTAGCTGAGAGGTGTTCACCCAGCAGCTGATACAGTCTTACAGCTGTAGATAGCAGGTTGTGGGGAGCAGTTAGTCCGGTCCCTGGCTCTGGCGCTCTCCATCCTGCCCTCCTTGATTGTCACCTTCAAAACAGTGAAGGTGGTAATGGTAAAAAGATTTAGAGGGGGTCCAAAGTGGGGGGAGTCTGATTTCTTTCTTCTTTGCCCCCCTCCCTCCCCCTGGCTGGGCAATGAATTCAATTCAATTCAATTCAATTCAATTCAAGAACTTTATTGTCATTCTATAAAGCCTATACACAGCAGAAACTGCGCAGTGCATGAATGAAATAGTGTTTATTTCAGGGGCAGTTGCAATTTCGATAGTGACCGTAAAAGCAAATAGGCAGCAGTCAAAAGTAAGTCAATCAAAGAAGAAGAAAGCAAATAAGGCAACAGTTTGACTATGGATACAGAACGCAGAGACACATCTATAAAAAGAGAAAAAGAGCAGAGTACAATAAGCCCTCGTGGGGAATCATCCCAAGGTCTCATCCTTATCTCCCATCTTCCTTTGTCCTGTGCTGCAGTATTAACTCGTCTGTCTACTGTACATCCCCCTGTTAGCAGCAGCAGCAGCAGCAGCAGCAGCAGAGCCCTATAGCCTAAACGTCCTTACCCCACTCTCCTCCTGTGTGTCACACCGGCCGGGCTGGCAGACCCACACTGCATGCTGCTCAGATTCTCCTGTTTGCCTCACCCCCCCCCCCCCCCCCCCAATCTCCTGCCTCCCTACCCCTCCACCCCCCACACCCTTGCTTTAGCTCCCTATCTCTCTGCAATGCAGCCAGCAACCCTCCACCAACAAGCCTGGGGACTGTTTTCCACCGACCGGAGCCCCCACTATCCCAGTCAAAGCATCCTTTATGGGGCTTATTTATCTACCCTCCCTCCCTCACCCCCCCCCCCCCCCACCCCTCCCTCTCAGGCTGAGCTGCTGCTGACGTCCTGCAGGTTCCTCCAACACCACGCGCTTGGCCGACAGCCTGAGAAAAAACTGCAGCACCTCTCTCTCTGAGGAATGTGTGCACGGGCCACCAAAAGCCATTTAAAAAACATCACGTATTGAATGTACGTCACCTAGAACAAATTCTCAAATGAGGAAATAAAAGCTGAATTTGGTTTGACCTCACTACGTTTATAGCCTTAAAGGTGGAGTCAGCTATTTCTTTGTTTGACAAAATCAGTGAATATAGGTAGCGTCCCGCGGACCGGACTGTATGTGCGTTAAAAGAAAAATCTGGTCTTAATACACATGGTGTAAACTGGTGGGTAAACAAAGGGTCCCACTATAGCTAGCAAGATGCCAGTTTACAGAGCCTAGGCTGTGTATTAACACTGGATTTTTTTCCCAGCACACCCACAGTCCGTACAGGTAGTGGATCATGAGGAGATACTCATTGATTTTTCTTTTTTTTTAAGATATTTTTTTGGCATTTTTATGCTTTATTGATAGTGTAGAGACAGAGTTGAAATGGGGCAGAGAGGGGAGTGACATGCAGAGAACGACCGCGGGCTGGAATCGAACCCAGGTCCGCTGCTGGCCGAGGCCCATGGGGGGGACGCCCTACCAACTGAGCTAAGGGCGCCCCCATACTCATTGATTTTGACAAAAAGTGACTTTGACAACAAGCTTCCTTCAGAATCGCTGACTACACCTTTAAATTAGTTATTAGAATGACTTTATTGTCCACCTTGGTGGACATTTGTCTTTGGCCTCTCTCAATGAACACAAGTACACACATTAAACACAACAATAACATATACAAAATACATCAAAGACAGAATGTAGGTGTGCCATTGTTTTTGTATTACAATATTTTAGAAATGTTTGAATACATTATGCAAATTTGGCAATATCCAACTAGTTGTGTAAACAGTTTTAGTCCTTGAGGTGGTTTAAAGGGAAACACAGACATTCCTTTTTGTTAAATGTTTGTAGTCTCCAACCCTTAGAGAGTACCTTAAATAACTGAGAGCAGCTTCATTAAACGGGAGCAACTTGATTAACTTTGCACTTAGTTGAACTAAAGTATTTTCCCAATCCTAAACCAAATGATTTGAAATACACACTCTATACAGAGCCTCCCCAGACTGGAATCTCTACCAACTCATATTACTACATTCATTATTGACACAAAAGAGCTTCAAATTCCGAGTCATTTCAGGTAAAATGGTCCCATGTCACTCTAACTCGGTAATCATCTTTAGAACTTGTCCCACGAAATCCAAATGGATTGAAACCCTCGATATTCGACGTTAATAAAATTTAGCCCATGTTTGATTTGTATTGGAAAAGCATGTTTATCTTTTTACAAGCAAAATATATATTTCTGCCATTAACTCTGCCAAGTTCACTGGTGAAGCCTCCTATGTTTTGTGTTGCACTAGCATGTTAGAAGAAGGGCACCCAGCTCTTTCAGTTATGACCTTGGTCTAAGCCGATTCAAATCTCTGATCCAATTTAGCATTAGCATTTCATTGAACCTTTTTTAAACTCTTTAACGGCAGCAAACAGGATTGATGGTGAAAAACCTGTATCACTTAGAGAACACTTTTATATCCTATTAAAAGCCAATGTCTGCTTACATTCAAATGAGCCGGTCTTTTCCAGAGGCACCGCCACCATCTGGACTGGTACACCCCTAAAAGGAAGGCGTCCATTTTGCCATAACCAAAAGTACACTTTACTACATGACCAGACCAGTCTTTCTCCAATCTCCGTGGGGAGGAGCACAGCCCTGTCCATTAGTGAAAGGCAGCACCTGATTGGTTCTTGTGGTCATTGAAATCAACATGGATCGACAAATAAGCCTGTGAAATATGGCTAGTCTCATGATGTTAGATTGACGACTACACAAACCAATCAGAAGCTGCTTTCCACTATAAGGGACACATGTTCGGTCAGAAAGCAGGCTCTGATTGGACCGGCCATTTTTTTTGG
Source organism: Ammodytes marinus (assembly GCF_949987685.1). Lineage (NCBI taxonomy): Eukaryota > Metazoa > Chordata > Actinopteri > Uranoscopiformes > Ammodytidae > Ammodytes > Ammodytes marinus. Next base: position 29,013,593 of record NC_137234.1, on the reverse strand, counting down.
CATGAATTCTGTTAGAAGTTGAAGTTTCTTGCTGCAGTGGAGTGGCGTGCCAGTCGATGGCAGGCCGGTGCACTGGAATTCAGTCCGTTCATTCATTTTCTGATCCATGTATACCTCATGGTCAGGGACATGGTGGCAACATGGCCAACACAGCAGCCCAGACGTCCCTTTCCCCAGCAACTACAGGTACTTGAAGCCCATCCTAGTGAATCACTAGGCATTCTCAGGCCAGCCGAGAGATACTGTATGCCCTGCGTTCCAAATAGCGTACTCTTTCCTTTAACTATTTTACAGCTGACCATGAAACGTATGTAGTACTAGTAAGCATGAAATAGGCATGCAGTTCAGAAATACTTTAACTTATTTTTTTCTTCATATTATCACGCCTTTAACTTGCCTCTTGCTTATATATCCATTGCATTGCTGGTCATTTTCACTGGGAGGCTCAGTCAATGTCAGGTTACCTCCGGTGCGCAATGGATTGTGGGTCGGAATCGCAAAAAAAGCAAGCTGATTTCCACACTAGAAATTACGACCGGATGTAGTAGGACATCCCAGCATGCTGTATCTGACCACATGTAGTGGGATCTAAATCTTTTTCTACCTAAAAATCAGTTGGACGTGCCTGGTACACCCTTTATAATAGGGCAATGGTTCACCCCCAAAGCAAGGTTACCATTTAGCCATCAGTGGACTATATTAATCATTAAAATACTAAAATATTAAAATAGAATACAAACACAATACAAGCAGGTTATTTGAGGTGCCACTGACAGATACATGCATGACCTCACAGTAAACACAGGTGTGATATTAAGAGTCATAGTTTGCTAGCTCTGCTTTTAAAAGACCTTAATCTGCCACCATTATGAAACATCCTGGACTTGTACACAGCCCACCACAGTTACACCTTGACTCCGCGTCGGGGGAACTAGTATCCATGGATCGCAAACAAGGCTGAAGCTCAGTATGTTTGCTGGCTGCACGTTGACATAGAGAAGGTCATACCTCATACATTGGAAGTGTTTTGCTCAATGGATGAAACAATAGAAGGAATGTCTCACTCCTCCTCTCCATCAGCCTTGAGCTGCACTCAAAACAAGCTGTTCAAACCCTGCTGGACTCCGTTTGACCCCATAGACTTTTTGTCCGATCTGCACTTCATGTTTGTGTGAAAATGTGCCCAAGAAAAAAAAACATTTCAACTACTGCTGCTCGCCAGCATGCTATAAAATAACTAAATGACTATACCAAATCAGGTCAGCTTGTGAAATGTGGTAAAGGCCTACAACGGTTTCTTCATCCCAAAAAACCTTGTTCTGTACTCGACTCAAGTATAGAGGAGAATAGAACTCTGCAGTGATTTTGAATTGAACAGCTATATTAACAGCTTTGTTTTCAAGTTGCACATACATGATGTAAGATAATTGTTCATGTTAACCGACGTCTTAGCTTAAAGACAAGTACATTGGCTTTAAAAGGTGCTATGAGGAACTTTTAAATATTTCCGAAACAGTCTCATTTTCCTCTGATGATCATAAATTACATTTAACGGCAAACGAGACTATCAGTGCAAAGAATGCTGTTTTTTTTATAGTTTTCTTAATGACTTTGTCATGGGTACGACCACCCAGGAACAACAGCTGGCGTAATAAAAACACTACCGCTTTTGTCCAGTTCAGTGATTCTTTAAAGGTGAAGTAAGTGGTTTATTTATGTTAATATAAGTGTTAAATCGCTCTTTATTCATACAGTGATCACTTACATAATGTGTGCGTTTCATAAAGCCGATCTCTCAGTCAGCTGCTTTGCATGTAATCGGCAAAAAAACTTATTGGAGTATCCCGAAATTTTTATCCAATCAGAAGAAAGAACGCTACAAACCGACACCCGTCTCACTCATACATACTATATACACTCCACTGCCGGTGCACGCCAGAGCAACAGATGGGTGAATGTTTATGCGCCTATAATGGCGGAGGAGGTAAAAATCCTTCCCAATGTCTGTTTTGATGGTTTTTATCATGTTTAATCACACTTATGGATCTGAGATGATGCTAGATAACTCGCTGCTTGAAGTCTGCAGTGCATTAATGTGGTGACGTAGGGACGAGCGAGGGGACTGCTAACTGCAGTAACTGACAGGAAGTTAGCTAAAAGAACCATTCCGCTTACAGCACCTTTAAGCTTGAAATCCTGCCAAATGAGATGTTTCTCTACAAATGTTAGTAGCATTGCTATTTAATTATGTCAATACAGCCCTCTTCATTGCTTTCCTTCAACTAAGGTTTCTGGCTGATATGTGATCACTAAAAAGCGGTTTAAATTTTGCAGTGCATCCTGGGTAAGATAGTGGCAGTATTAAATAAACCGTAAATTATCCACAAAGTTTGTATACTCCTTAAAGGTGAAGTAAGCGATTTATTTATATTAATATAAGTGTTAAATCGCTCTTTATTCATACAGTGATCACTTACATAATGTGCACGTTTCATAAAGTCGATCTCTCAGTAGCTGCTTTGCATGTAATCGGCAAATAAACTTATTGGAGTATCCCAAAATTTTTATCCAATCAGAAGAGAGAACGTTACAAACCGACACCCGTCTCACTCACTGCCGGTGCACGCCAGAGCAACAGACGGGTGAATGTGTATGCGCCTACAATGGCGGAACAGGTAAACATCCTTCCCAATGTCTGTTTTGATGGTTTTTATCATGTTTTATCACACTTATGGATCTGAGATGATGCTAGATAACTCGCTGCTTGAAGACCGCAATGCATTAATGTGGTGACGTAGGGACGAGCGAGGGGACTGCAAACTGCAGTAACTGACCGGAAGTTAGCTAAAAGAACCATTCCGCTTACAGCACCTTTAATAAAAAGACATGAGAATGTGTGTAAAAACTTTATTTTAGAAATGGTTTGTATGGACGTAAAGTAAAACATGATCAATGTTTCTTTCTTTAAAAGGTGTAATCAGCCAATCTGGAGCACACTTGTTCACTTCAAAATCACTTTTAGTATAGTGGATCTGGAGGAGATAGAGATTCACTGATTCTGACAAAAAGGGGGGTTTCCAGTTGAATAATAAAAAAATAACATCCATGTCCCAAAGAGGCAGAACTAGTACTGTCCATACGTAGAGCCCATAAACAAAAATTGTCTTCAGTGAAGTCCAAACTAAGAAGGGGTAGGAGGACCCCACAACACCGGAGCTCTATGGCAGGACTACGATCTTCTTCTCCAGCTTCTGTTTAGGGAAAATGAACCTCCTCATGACGTCATCCACCTCCTCCAGAGCCAGCTGGGCGTGGAGCACTGTGACCTGGTCCGGGTCTGAGCGGACCACCCACTTCAGGGCCCGGTACAGGTCCAACAGAACATCACTGAGAACCTGGGGAAGATAGTAGACACATGCAGGTAAGACTGGTGAAACAACACTTTGTACACTGGGATTGGAGGCGTGCAACGGGCAGTTTGTTGTTCCCGTTTACTCATGCAAGTCAAGGGCGCTTTCACACCTGCCATGTTTGGTACGATTAAAACTAAATTTGGTGTGTTCCCATCTTTGCTGCGGTTTCTTTGCGTAGGTGAGAACACAGCAATCGCAGTCGGGTGCACAACAAAAGCGGACAAAACAAGCGGACCTGGTTGAAGAGGATGTGTAGAGATACGCTTCCAAACCAACTCTGGTGCTGTCCGTTTGTGGTCAGAACGTGAGTGAAGCACTGCATAATGAGCTCCAGTAACCAGCTACGCTATGCCTTATGTGATGAGGAAGACAATATACCTCCTGTAGTTTCTTTCTGTACTTTACTCACATGGAAATTCTAGCCAATAGGTGTGAAAGAACCGAACCTGCTTAAAACCAAACAATGTATCTTTCTCACATCTGGTGCGACAACCAAGTTAGTGGACTAGAAGCGGACTACCAGGTGTGACACCGTTTTGTCAGTTTATTTAGTCACTAATAGAATGAATGGGCAATACCTATTACGTTTAATGTCATCTGAGATTCTCTTCAAGGTAAATGTGAGCAAGAGAAAGGAAACGTAGGCATGTACCTGTTGAGGTGTATTCATCAAAATGAAACATCAAGCACAAAGAAACCTATTTTTGTTTTCTATATTTACTAAAATAGATTTTAATACATACATAGCACGTATCAAAATAGCCCTTTTCTTTCTTATTCTTCTACATTTAAAGTAATCTCCTTTACACCCAGAACATTCTCAGAAAAAACACAAATCTGGAAAAATTTGATCTAATCCACCATTAAAGGATGCTCGCGTGAAGAGGATGAAAAGAATAGTCCAACATCAGTGACCTCTCATAGCTCTGTGTGTGGTACATATTAAAAAATATATATGTTTTAAGAAGTGTAATTGATGAATATTCCCTGCCTCTTGTCTCATTGTAACTACCCTTTGTGCTCAGGTGTGCCAGGCTCTGTTCTCATGTCACTCTGAGTATCATTATCCACACACAGCTGCTGCTGCCCTCCTCCAGCTGTTCCAGTAATGACAGGACCTGACCTGGGACCAGCAGCTGGACATCTGACTGGATGACTCCAGAGCCACAATGACATCACACTGACTGAGAACCCCATTGCCTTCCCCAAAAATGCTTTCCGTTCTGCTATAGTCCCAAGTCCAGATCAGCCATGATCAAGAATGCTCCCATCATGGAATATGTCTGTCTGAGGAGACAAAAGCGCTCTTAAAGGCCAGGACACACCGGCCCGATAATCGCCGTCGTAGAGTCGGAAGGGGGCGGGGACACGAATCTGTTTGGTGTGTGCCGTGAAATCGGTCGTCGTAGATGTCGTTGGGCTTCTTTTGAGCCGATTGAACATCGGCGGGCAGTCTTTCAGTTGGAGCAATTTGATTTGTGGAGGGCTAGCGAATCAGTGAAGCCCGGAAGTGAGGCGGGTAGCACAAACAGCTAACAACAGTTAGCCATCGTTTTAATGTGTTTGTTTGTTTCGTTCAGCGAGTACTCACATGCATCAACCCTTGTTGACTGCTCGACACCATGCTCGACACTCTCTGCTAAAAATGGTGCTCTTTATGGTCCATAAATATAAATACGTATTTCTATCTATGTTTATGGTCTAGAGAGCCGTCCCATTATTTCCGGCTTCCGTATTTTTTCGGGTCACAATACAGATTAGCGCCGCCTGCTGTTATGGAGACATTACGTCCCGCGCAAGTGCAGAGCGTACGGAAAGTCAGCAGTCGGTTTGGTGTGTTCTTTGCACTTTTTTGGCCGCGACGGGAAGACTGGAGCTCCCTGAATCGGCAGTCTCCATTTTCGGGTAGTCGGACTGGTGTGTCCTGGCCTTAAGACATGTTCACACCTAAAAGTCCTCTTCCTTGGTGGGCACCAGATTTGAGTTGGATACATTGTTTTATTTTTCCGATGGTTCGGTTTGGGTTCGCAAAGACAAAACTCAAACTCAAGGCCGGTGTGAACGCGAGCAAAGAGTAGCTGGGAACAAGAAACCACTGGCGTAGGCCTGTCGCAATACTCACTATATCGACCCATCGTACGATATATAAAAAATAAGCTTGATAGCTTTTCATCCCTCGATATCGCCGTTTGTAGCACGTTTGTTTACATTAGGACGTGACATTTCTACTTTCTTACTACCCGTAAACGCGTCTAAAAAGGCGTTGACGTATGACGTTGCTTCGGCTGTTAACATTCCGTGCTTGTCATTGATGGCTGGATTAGAGCAATGAAAGGCGGTTGAGAGTGCAGGCACAGGGAGAGTGTCCGAAAAGAGACGGCAGCGAAGCAGTTAGTATGATCAGACATACAGTATTCCATTTTTAATCGTTATGTTGTACCCTAAAACTGCGCAGTGATCAGTAAATAAAAAAATCCGGTTGATAATCCAGTCCGAATGCTTCTGTTAAGGAGTCAAATGTACTGTAATGTGATTAGCTTGGAACCCTGTGGTCAGCCAGAGATACAGATGAGCAGGAAACAAGAGCTGATGTGACTGTAGTACACACTGCCTGGAGCTAAGTCTCCTTTTGGTGACAAGCTAACATTTAGCCTATAATCCACCCATTGATGATCACAGGGACACTGGGACTAGATTACAGGACCTACCAGGCTCTGTAACAACAGTGTCTCACTCCCCAAAAGACACATCCTCAACCAAAATATTTAGCTTCAAGCCTAAAGACGTTCTTCTGCCTCCAACATTCCACAGTTCCTACCAGGAAAATCCTTGAAGAGATTCTTGATTGTTTTTAGTGGTTTTCCTTTGACAGAAGAGACATTCTTAACCATGGTGACAGGGGTGATGGTTGCCCCAATGGAACTTAACTCACCACAGCGACCTTTTGGCATTTGTCCATACAATGGCAGTGAATACATAGGAATGAGGAAAGTTGACAAACATGTATCCACACACCCCGGCTCCTCCAATATCTATGTGTTATGTGAATTCATTACTGACCAAAGCAAAAACTAGGTTCAAGCAGGTTCTGGAAAATTAGAGGTCAACACAGCAGGGGCCTTAGCGGTTCAGATGTTCACAGTGCTGACACCGGGAAAAGTTTGTTTAGTGCCAGCAAATACTGGACATTTAATTGATTTTGTCAGAGTAAAATAACAAAATAATGCATGCATCTGTCCCGATAACAACAGATTGATCCATTTGAACCATTGATTGAGTTTTACCTGCATGTCAACATGAGCTCAATGTCAGGCTATTAAAAGGTGAAGTAAGGGCCCGTGTCCACCTAACGCCTTTTTCCAGCGTTAAACGCTGGCTGTGCGCTCGGGAGTGTGTCTACTGAGCATTTTTTTCGGACGCTGTTTTCAAGCGTTTTATGCGCTGGGAGAGAGAACGCTGTGAGCGGGGGAGAAAAAGCTGATCGTCACCAGTCACTGTCAGACCTATGATCAACACTGGTTTAACTGTTTAGGCTTGCAGTTTTCTAGTAGGCTGACGTGTGCGCAGGAAACGATCCGTAAGAGATAAAAAAAAAAACAGCGAATCAAGTGTTCGCCTAATCTGCTCCCACAAACGGGCTCTCCTCCCTCTGTTCTGGTCATTTTAAGTCACTATTTTCGTACAGTTTCGGATAAACAGGGACGGAAAAAGCAGTTTCTCTTCTGTCTTCTAGGTTGCCAAGGCGACGAGTCCTGATGATCTACCATCTGATTGGCCCGTTGAAAAAAGCGGTGGTGAACTTTTTTCAACTGGAAAAGCTCGAAGCGACCGCACAAAAAGGCAAAAACGCTTGAAAAAAAAAAAAGCTGGGCGCAGCGCCTTTTCTCCGAGCAGCCGCCTTTTCTCGAGGCGGCCGCTTCTCATTGGGAATAAATTGAAAAACGGCGCTTGTGGTCGGAAAAAGGCGTTAGGTATTTATGTTAATATAAGTGTTAAATCGCTCTTAATTCATACAGTCATCACTTACATAATGTGCGCGTTTCATAAAGCCGATCTCTCAGTCAGCTGCTCTGCATGTAATCGGCAATTAAACTTTTCGGGGATCCCAAAACTGATATCCAATCAGAAGAGAGAACGCTACAAACCGGCACCTGTCTCACTGCCGGTGCACGCACAGAGCGACAGATGGGTGAATGTTTATGAGCCTACAATGGCCGAGCAGGTAAAAATCCTTCTCAATGTCTGTTTTGATGGTTTTTATCATGTTTTATCACGCTTACTTATCTGAGATGATACTAGATAACTCGCTGCTTGAAGACCGCAGTGCATTAATGAGGTGACGTGGGGACGAGGGAGGGGACTGCTAACTGCAGTCAGTGAGAGGAAGTTAGCTGAACTGACCATTCCGCTTACTGAACCTTTGAGTCTTTACTTTAACATTTAAAAAAGGCACAACGACTTGCTCAGAGTGTTTTATAAATACATGTCTGGTTGTGGAACTGTTTGTGTATCCTTTCATGTAAAAGGAATAGAGCAGGAGAGTGTGTAGGTGTGTGTGTGTGTGTGTGTGTGTGTGTGTGTGTGTGTGTGTGTGTTAATACCTGTGTCACTTTGTCACTGAGGCCTCTGAGCAGCAGGGTGATGACGTGGACGGCTGCTCTCCTCACCTCCGCCTCCTTCTCTGTCTTTATCACAGCGGTCAGACAGGAGCTCAGCTGCGCACGCACACACACACACATTTAAACATGAGGACATAGGCAAAAAGCTATACTGTGCAGTTTTTTTTTTTTTTTCATGATGTTGGTTTTTCACAAAGACTCAGCTGAGTTGCCTACACGGCTGAGGTCGGCCTGAGCACCACATTGAAGTGGTTGGACTGACATTGATCAGACATCTAAACCAACATGGGCCCGCATCTCTCCCCCACACACACACACACACACACACGCACACACACACACGCAGGGTGAAAAATTACAAGTGGGAAGGTTCATGAATAAGCATCCCTGTTCTTCCAGCTGACAGCACTGCTTATTCATTCCAGCAGGCTACAGTACACACACACACACACACACACACACACACACACACACACACACACACACACACACACACACACACACACACACACACACACACACACACACACACACACACACACACACACACACACACACACACACACACACACACTCTGCTGCAGCATAGTACGCAGTGTGTGTGCATGTGCAGCACTCACATATTTTTAAATAAAAAATATGACTGCGTTTCTCCTTAAGAGTTTGATTAGATAACATGAGCTGCTGCAAAGAGCCAGCAGGATCCTGTTTGAGCGTGCTCTCTCTCTCTCTCTCTCTCTCTCTCTCTCTCTCTCTCTCTCTCACCTCTTGTGCCAGCGGTCCCAGAGCATAGTCCAGCCTCTGACAGAGCTCTCCCAGGTTAGACAGGCTGCTGGCCCTCACGCTCTGGTCCGGGTCCCTGGTGCCCTGCAGGAAGACGGCCACCAGAGGACGGCCAAGGTGGGGCGCCAGTTCCCCTAGAGGAGGGATCAGGAGGGCAGGTTAGTTCAAACGTTACATGATGCATAAAAGTTGGAGTCAGTGATTCGCGGAGAACGCTTGTTGTCAAAATAACTTTGTCAAAATCAGTGAATGTCTCTTTACCTTACCATAAATTCCCTGCTACCTGGAAATACTGTGTTTTTTGTTTGTTTATATATATTTTTGCCATTTGTATGATTTTATTTTATTTTTTATTTTATTTTATTGATAGTGTAGACTAGAGACAGAGTTGAAATGGGGCAGAGAGGGGAGTGACATGCAGAGAACGGCCGCGGGCTGGAATCGAACCCGGGTCCGCAGCTGGCCCATGGGGGGGGACGCCCTACCAACTGAGCTAAGGGCGCCCCAGAAATACTGTGTTTTGGTGAAAAAAACCTAGTGTTAATACACAGCCTAGGCTCTGTAAATGGGTATGTTGCTAGCTAAGGTGGGCCCCTTGGTTTGCATACCTGTATACAGAGCCTAGGCTGTGTATTAACACTGGATTTTTTTTTTTCAGTGAACACACAGTATGCACAGGTAGGGGATCACGAGAAGATATTCACAGAGTTTGACAAAAAGTGATTTTAACAACAAGCATTCTCCAGAATGGGAGAATCAGAGGATGCATCCTACCGCCTTTGACTGCTTTGCCAAATATTGGATGGATTGCAATGACCTTTTGTAAATTCATCCATTCCCCCTTCAGTATAGAATTATGATTACATGATAGGTTATCTTTATTATGCCGCAAGGAAATTGTTATGCAAAACCAATGGCATTCCCCATCAGCCTTAGCTTTACTTTCAGATAGTGCCAATTAAGAAATGTTAGCATTGAAAGCTTAACTAACTTAACTGACTGTCATCAGCAGGTTAGCATTGCTGTGTGTTGTGCTGTTACTCTTCCAAAACACTGCTGTGTCTTAAAGCCCAGCAAGCTGCTAGCATAGCTGTTAACTCTTTGTTTGATATCCGTCCTAACATTGTATGTTTGCTTAGTTTGGAGAAGAGAAGATTGCAATGTCATTAATCACTTACTGCCATGAGCTGATTCACTCAAATCCTAAACACAGCTTGTTGTGTTATCCCTTTAACTAACCAGATTAATTTGAGAGATACATGCTTTGGGAACATAATTCAGTGGCGATCCGAGGCCAGCAACTGTTAGCCAACCAAAGTGGAGGAGCCAAACATTCATGTATTCTACTTTAACTCAAACCGGGACAGTCAATTAAGAAAACCTTTCTTATTTACAAATGACAGCCTGGCCTAAAAAGGCAAATCTTGGTCCCACTCTGGGTGTTCAATTCAAACACAGAGGCTCCTCTGGACGTGTGTGTGTGAGTGTGTGTGTGTGTGCAGCCGACTGAAGGTCTATCCAATCTCAGCCAGGATATTATAAACCCCCCGATTGTCCCAGGGTTAGTGGTACGATGGCAATCTGGCAGATAAAACCAGAGCGGGGGGGAAACCAAAACAGGCTATTCTATCAGAGAAAGATCCTGATACACAGGCTCCCTTCTGAACAGAGTAGTGCATGGACAACAAGCCAGCACTGTGGCTTTTGTGGTTATGGTGTGGTGTTTGAAAGCTTTATAGCTGTCCATCACAGACAAATATACATGTAAACAAACATGGACACATAGACACACAAGCACACATTGTTATTCCTGCAATGTTAACTACAGGCAGAGTTAAATAACTTTGTTCTTTTGACCAGATGAGAGCAAGACTACAACAATTTTTTTTTTTTTTAAACACGGGCAATACGGCTAGTTGAAACCCCCCAACCCCTGTCAATTTCCATTTTGTCACTGTTGCTTCAGTAAACGACCCCGCTATCTAAAAAAAAAAAAAAAGTTGTATAAAGCTAGTAACAGTAAATGAAAGCCAACAGTAATAGTGTGGGCTGGAAAACCAAAACAATAAGCTTTTTTTGGATCATTCTCAGGGGTTTTGTCACAACGAGAGACGCCTTTCACATTATCTGTAGTCGTTTGATCCATTTTAAAACATACACATTAGTTTGATGCAGCTTTCACTCAACTCAGACTGTATAGAGTTGTTGTCACCATAGCTATTTTGGCATTATCAGGGCTCTGTAAACAAAATTTTATTTATTTATTGCACAAACTATATGACTGGCAGTCAGAGCCTATCTGTGAGTTTAAATTGGATTTATAAGCTGTAATAATGTAGTTTATCCATTCCCCCCCCCAGCACTTGTGTACAGCACCTGCGACTATAGTGCAGGTTGCCAGTTGCCATCACTGGGCCTGGCTGTTTATAGCATACAGCTGCACCACGTTCCAGCACAGCTGCTGATGTTAACCTGTATTTTGGTGTATTTTGTCTGACAATGTTGTGTTCATACATACTGCAGGAACTGAACAAAGGTTCGGACGTTCATCCATCCAATTAGGTTCACTTCTTTCTTACTTAAACAGATATAAGAGTTGTATAGATCCTCACATCTCACTGTAGAAAAGTGAGCAAAAGAGTATTCCCCAAATGATTGACTAAACCTTTAAGTGATAACATGGTGTTTAGAAGACACATACAAGACATGACAAGGCAAGACAGAGAAACAATGAAGACAAATATGAGACAATATATATAACTAGAAATGCAATTCCTGAAGAAATTGCGGTGTGAATGCTGCGCTGCTGAACTGAAGCTGATGCTGATACTGATGCTGAATAAGCTTCACTGCTGAATGTTGATGAAGAACAAAGAATGAATATACCTGAATGAAGAGAATGGATGAATAATGCAATGTATGAAAAATGTGGAATATTTTGAAGTTTGAATGGACTTTTTAGCTGAAATTATGAATGCATTATGACCTTGAAATTTGACCTTTAAACTCCTCTGAGGTCATAATTGAGTCATAATCAACATCTGCGTAAAGTTGGAAGAAAATCTGTGTAAGTCTAAAATCTTGCAGTAACCGGGATTTGAACCGCAAATCTTTGTATTCCAGGGTAGACAGTAATACGCACTTTGCCACCCATGCTTAGTCTGTGTTATGCCACTAACACATAGCATGATAACATTTCATATTTGATGCGGGTCTCGAACCCTGGCCTTTTCGACCCGAACCCGTTGTACCCTTTGCCAGCACAGTGGGGTTCTTGTAATACATTCCCAATGGGGATTGTTTGGTGTAATAAACCTTTAAAATCCTATTGCAGAGGTGGGATTGGAACCCGCAACCTTCCAGTTATGAGTCCAAAGCATTAACCACTACGCCACCAAACAGGTGTGTACCCATTTGGCGAACTATGGAAAATAGTTCCTCGTTGTGCACTTTCCCAGAATAGTGGGGTTCCTGTAATACAATCCCAATAGGGATTTTGGGTGTAATAAACCTTTAAATATCTCTGAAGTTATGAATTTTATGAAAAAATTGTGAATTATGGAAATGTGCTCCCGTGCAAGACGGACATGGGACACTTTGAATCGAGTTTCTACGATGAAGTATGAACGAGTAGGAGGAATCATAATTTTGCATGAAATATTAATTTCATAAAAAGTCGAATTTATTTGAAGTTATGGATTTTATGAAAAAACTGTTCATGAGTTATTGTTGTCTGGAATGAGCTGAACATGTAGACGTTAGAATGGAGTTTCTAGGATGAACTCCCAGGGAGGAGAAGAGATTTGAAACTTTTCATAATTTTGGTTTAATTGCTTATTAATTATGAAGTTATGAATTTTTTTGAAAATGTTGAATGAAAGCCGGAATGTGAAAAATGGGCTGAATATGAGGATAGTTGAAGGAAGTTTGTGGAATGAAGCATGTTGAAGATATGGCCGGGCCTGAAAAGCGGGCGGAATAATAATAATAATAACTAGAAATGCAATTCCTGAAGAAATTGCGGTGTGAATGCTGCGCTGCTGAACTGAAGTTGATGCTGAATAAACTTCACTGCTGAATGTTGATGAAGAACGAAGAATGAATATATCTGAATGAACAGAATGGTTGAAAAATAGAAAGTTTGAGAAATGTGGAATATTTGGAAGTTTGAATGGACTTTCTAGCTGAATTGAGGAATGAATTATGACCTTGAACTATGACCTCCAAAATGTAATCAGTTCATCTTTGAGTCAGAATCAACATTTGTACAAAATTTGAAGAAAAACCGTCAAAGCGTTCATGAGATAATGCAGTCACAAAAGGCAATGTCACAGTGACCTTGAAATTTAACCTTTGACCTCTAAACTCTTGTGATGTCATCTCTGAGTCATAATCAACATCTGTGCAAAATTTTAAGAAAATCCGGTGAAGTCTAAAATTTGGTGTTGGAACGGGGAATTGAACCCCCAACCCTGTGTTCAGCTCAATCAGGATACTACCATGTAATGTCCTGAAGGAGCTGAACATGTAGAATGTGGTATGAAGTGTATCGGATGAAAACTGACTGAGTAAACGCAACTTGAATTTTGTGTGTGTGTGTGTGTCTGTGTCTGTGTCTGTGTGGTGTGTGTGTGTGTCTGTGTCTGTGTGGTGTGTGTGTGTGTGTGTCTGTGTGTGTCTGTGTGATGTGTGTGTGTGTGTGTGTCTGTGTGGTGTGTGTGTGTGTGTCTGTGTGTGTCTGTGTCTGTGTGTGTGTGTGTGTGTCTGTGTGGTGTTAGTGTGTGTCTGTGTGAGTGCGTGTGTCTGTGTGTGTCTGTGTGTGTCTGTGTGGTGTTTGTGTGTGTGTATGTGTGTGTGTCTGTGTGGTGTGTGTGTGTGTGTGTCTGTGTGGTGTGTGTGTGTGTGTGTCTGTGTGTGTCTGTGTGTGTGAGTGTGTGTGTGTGTCTGTGTGGTGTGTGTGTGTGTGTGTGTGTGTGTGTGTGTGTGTGTGGTTGTTGTGTGTCTGTGTGTGTGTGTGTGTCTGTGTGGTGTGTGTGTGTGTGTGTGCGTCTGTGTGTGTGTGTGTGTGTGTGTCTGTGTGTGAGTGTCTGTGTGGTGTGTGTGTGTCTGTGTGTGTCTGTGTGTGTGTGTGTGTTGTATGTGTGTGTGGTGTGAGTGTGTGTGTGTGTCTGTGTGGTGTGTGTGTGTGTGTGTGTGTGTGTGTGTGTGGTGTGTGTGTGTGTGTGTGTGTGTGTATTTTTTTCGGACGCTTTTTTCAAGCGTTTTATGCGCTGGGAGAGAGAACGCTGTGAGCGGGGGAGAAAAAGCTGATCGTCACCTGTCACTGTCAGACCTATGATCAACACTGGTTTAACTGTTTAGGCTTGCAGTTTTCTATTTAAATCGTTACATTTTAATATGAGTAGTAGTCTTATGAAACGGAGAATACTTTCCACCATCCTCTGTTTGGAATTATGGAAATGTGCTCCCGTGCAAGACGGACATGGGACACTTTGAATCGAGTTTCTACGATGAAGTATGAACGAGTAGGAGGAATCATAATTTTGCATGAAATATTAATTTCATAAAAAGTCGAATTTATTTGAAGTTATGGATTTTATGAAAAAACTGTTCATGAGTTATTGTTGTCTGGAATGAGCTGAACATGTAGACGTTAGAATGGAGTTTCTAGGATGAACTCCCAGGGAGGAGAAGAGATTTGAAACTTTTCATAATTTTGGTTTAATTGCTTATTAATTATGAAGTTATGAATTTTTTTGAAAATGTTGAATGAAAGCCGGAATGTGAAAAATGGGCTGAATATGAGGATAGTTGAAGGAAGTTTGTGGAATGAAGCATGTTGAAGATATGGCCGGGCCTGAAAAGCGGGCGGAATAATAATAATAATAACTAGAAATGCAATTCCTGAAGAAATTGCGGTGTGAATGCTGCGCTGCTGAACTGAAGTTGATGCTGAATAAACTTCACTGCTGAATGTTGATGAAGAACGAAGAATGAATATATCTGAATGAACAGAATGGTTGAAAAATAGAAAGTTTGAGAAATGTGGAATATTTGGAAGTTTGAATGGACTTTCTAGCTGAATTGAGGAATGAATTATGACCTTGAACTATGACCTCCAAAATGTAATCAGTTCATCTTTGAGTCAGAATCAACATTTGTACAAAATTTGAAGAAAAACCGTCAAAGCGTTCATGAGATAATGCAGTCACAAAAGGCAATGTCACAGTGACCTTGAAATTTAACCTTTGACCTCTAAACTCTTGTGATGTCATCTCTGAGTCATAATCAACATCTGTGCAAAATTTTAAGAAAATCCGGTGAAGTCTAAAATTTGGTGTTGGAACGGGGAATTGAACCCCCAACCCTGTGTTCAGCTCAATCAGGATACTACCATGTAATGTCCTGAAGGAGCTGAACATGTAGAATGTGGTATGAAGTGTATCGGATGAAAACTGACTGAGTAAACGCAACTTGAATTTTGTGTGTGTGTGTGTGTCTGTGTCTGTGTCTGTGTGGTGTGTGTGTGTGTCTGTGTGTGTCTGTGTCTGTGTGGTGTGTGTGTGTGTGTGTCTGTGTGTGTCTGTGTGTGTCTGTGTGATGTGTGTGTGTGTGTGTGTCTGTGTGGTGTGTGTGTGTGTGTCTGTGTGTGTCTGTGTCTGTGTGTGTGTGTGTGTGTCTGTGTGGTGTTAGTGTGTGTCTGTGTGAGTGCGTGTGTCTGTGTGTGTCTGTGTGTGTCTGTGTGGTGTTTGTGTGTGTGTATGTGTGTGTGTCTGTGTGGTGTGTGTGTGTGTGTGTCTGTGTGGTGTGTGTGTGTGTGTGTCTGTGTGTGTCTGTGTGTGTGAGTGTGTGTGTGTGTCTGTGTGGTGTGTGTGTGTGTGTGTGTGTGTGTGTGTGTGTGTGTGTGGTTGTTGTGTGTCTGTGTGTGTGTGTGTGTCTGTGTGGTGTGTGTGTGTGTGTGTGTGCGTCTGTGTGTGTGTGTGTGTGTGTGTCTGTGTGTGAGTGTCTGTGTGGTGTGTGTGTGTCTGTGTGTGTCTGTGTGTGTGTGTGTGTGGTGTGAGTGTGTGTGTGTGTCTGTGTGGTGTGTGTGTGTGTGTGTGTGTGTGTGTGGTGTGTGTGTGTGTGTGTGTGTGTGTCTGTGTGTGTGTCTGTGTGTCTGTGTGGTGTGTGTGTGTGTCTGTGTGTGTGTGTGTGTGTGTGTCTGTGTGTGGTGTTTGTGTGTGTGTGTGTGTGTGTGTGTGTGTGTGTGTGTGTGTGTGTGTGTGTGTCTGTGTCTGTGTGTGTGTGTGTCCCTCTCTCCCTCTCCCTCTCTATGGAGCATAAGGGATTGGAGTTTTACCTACATTAGCCAATAATGTCATCGTTGAGTCAAAGGCAGGTGCACGTTCAGGGGTCACCATGGTAACAGACAGCTAATCAGTGTCAATTGTAAACAGCTGGTAATCTACACACGTACGGCCACTTGTCTCCCCAACCAGATCACACAGACAGAGGTTTTAAATGAACGCATAAGCCCAAACTGCTTCTCATATCTCGCAAACCGTTTGTCTGACAGAACAAATGATCGTACTTTGAGAATCAGAAGATTCCAATTAATATTCAGTGTCAAATGTGTTTCTTTAATGTAAAAACGTTTTAGTTGAGAGCAATTTACGTTTAGATTTCTGGTGTTCTTTTTTATTCCCTCTCCTCCACTCTGCCACACTCTAAATATCACTAAAATTGATGTTACATGCGTCAAACATGGCTGAGTAATTTGAAAACTATGCATTTTTTTTAAAAGGTTGAATTTTAACAATGAAAGACGAAAGATAGCTGAACTGTTTCTCGAAGAAATTAACTTTGTAGGATGAATCATCAGTGAGCTTGAAGTGTTAGAAATCAGTGCAAAACGCTTCGCGTTTTGTGGATTTCCTAATGCATTCTCAATACAGATTTTGGGTGTAATAAACCTTTAAATATCTCTGAAGTTATGAATTTTATGAAAAAATAGTGAATTATGGAAATGTGCTCCCGTGCAAGACGAACATGGGACACTTTGAATCGAGTTTCTACGATGAAGTATGAACGAGTAGGAGGAATCATAATTTTGCATGAAATATTAATTTCATAAAAAGTCGAATTTATTTGAAGTTATGGATTTTATGAAAAAAATGATCATGAGTTATTGTTGTCTGGAATGAGCTGAACATTTAGACATAAGAATGGAGTTTCTAGGATGAATTCCCAGGGAGGAGAAGAGACTTGAAACTTTTCATAATTTTGGTTTAATTGCTTATTAATTATGAAGTTATGAATTTTTTTGAAAATTTTGAATGAAAGCAGACATGTGAAAAATGGGCTGAATATGAGGATGGTTGAAGATAGTTTGTGGAATGAAGCATGTTGAAGATATGGCCATGCATGAATTTGGGCGGAATAATAATAATAATAATAAATACGTAGAATATCAATGCTGTGAATGCTTTCAGCATTCACACCAATAAATACGTAGAATATCAATGCTGTGAATGCTTTCAGCATTCACACCAATAATGCCTTAATGCCTTATTCAGGTTCAGGTAAATGGTAATAGGTCAAGTGAATGTCCTTAACAACTTGAATGTGATCAAACAGCAGATGATGCTCACCCATTGCCCTGCTGGCCCTCATCAGGACTTCACCCACTTTGAGGCGGGTTTCCAGGGAGCGCTCCTGGTCGGATGTAGTGAGGGAGGGGCCGTGTTGGAAGTCTTTCAGGAGCCTTTCCACAATCCTCTCAGGGAAGGAATCAGCCAATACAGCCAGGCCTAAAGACACCATTACACTCAGTCCATCTTCCTCATTTCCAAGAGTTACTATTTCAACCACTAAGCAGTGGCTTAAACAGACTAGTTCTATACATGGATGATCCCAAAAATCAATGATACCATCAAATTTGGCCAAGCGGTACTTTTACATTACCTTGAATGGCTGACAGGTAGACGAATGAGTCTTCATGCTCCACGTTTTCTAAGAAGAGCTGGAGAGGACATACCACGTACATGATTAATCACAGCAATAATACAAGTCCCTTACCCACCACAATTTGTACATTTAGGTATAGGGACCTGGTCGAGGCAAAAATAAATAAATACAATTACGAGGCTAAAATCTGAATTTAACAAGAAGATATCGCTATTTTATGAGAAAAAAAATTAATAGATTATAAATATTACGACGAGAATACATTCATAATTGTAAATGAAACAAAGTTGTGATATTATGAGACTAAAGTCGTAATTTTAGGCTGTGTGTTATTTAAGAGAAGAAATATCGTCTTTACCCTATCAACGAAGGACGAATGTGTAGCATCTTGGGAAATTATAGCATACTTCTTTCACAGGGAAATACTTAAAGGAATACTTCACCCATACGGAACCAACGTTCTATCATTATAAAATCACTTTTATAATATAAAGAATGAGGTTTTTCTTCCCTCAGTCTTTCCTCAGTCTTCCTTTGGCCCAGCTGTCCTCTTAATCCTAACCCTACATTTTCCCATATGTGATGTCACGCATAGGAAAATGTAGGGTTAGACGGTGAGACCATAAAAAAAAATCTTTCTGCCTTTTCTCAGGCTAGGATGAACCGATTTCTAAAATGTTTGCACATTTATACTACATAGGATCTCAGAGTTAAATACACCTTCATATTTCCACTGGTGAAGTAGGTCTTTAATCTTTTATCAAATCAGCACCACGTTATCATACATTGCTGTTGACTGTGTGTGGCATGGCCCGACACCTGAGACAAACAGAGGGTGACATTGACGCTGCCATTAGACTGCTCTCGTTTTGTAGGTTAGCAGTAATACGTTTTCATGAATTACATTCACTTTCTCTCGTAATATTGCGTCTTTCGTCACGTCAAATTATGACTATATTCTCCTAATATTACGATATCATTGTCTCGTAAAATCACAACTTTATTCTAGTGATTGCATCTATTTATTTTTCCATGCTGTGGCCCTAATACTTTGTGGTACCATTTCATGCGTGAAAGACATCAAAAACATAAATATCCAAAATGGATTTTCTTCCAGTAGAACCAAAGAGGATCAATACTGGCACAGCACTGAATACATAGAAAAAACTATCAAAGGGAATAATCCAAACATTACCCCCAGGTATTTCTAAGAGGCCCCTGAAGATGTAGGTTAGATTGGGTGAGGGGATCATGGGGGAGGAGTGGGGAAAAAACACAGGGCTTTCAAATAGACAGACAAGCTGGATAGAATGGGCAGGAGTTTGGGTTAAAGTAAGGAGTAATATGTGAGGAAAGAACATACAGGAGGCTTGTAAAATATACAACAAACACCACCCACAAAAATCAATGAAGGGGGTTTGTGCTGTCACAGTGGGGTGTTGAAGTTTATCTAAGGTCCATATAGTGAAGGGGCTTCTGATGACAGAGAATACTAAATGAGTTGTTATCCCTTTTTTTGCACGTGCCACCTTAACAAGTCCCTAGAGTGCGCTATTGTCTCCTAGGGCTGATCTGGCTGGGAAGAGGTTCAACTGTCTCATTCATTATACATGTTTCCCTTAGAATGTCCCAGGAGACAGATACAGTACTAGCACTACCAACACCTTTCATGCTCACATATAGCGATGCAACAATAGCACAATGTCCTTTAAGGGGCCAAGGTAACACTGTGTCTTGTCCAACCAAACAATGTCCACTGTGGCTAAACGATGGAGCCAATGAAGTGACATCCTCAGTCAGCTGCTCCCAAAAATGAATTAAAGGAACATTTCAATATTTAGAATTTGGTTAATAAATAAGTCCCAACCAGCTCACAGTAGCGTTTAGTGATGTTTTAAAGTTTATCTTTTGACAGGCTCCCCTTGACTACCAGTGTTTGAGCTAAGCTAACCTGGATGAGCGACCTTTGCCCATTTTTTAAATCAAAAATGCACGCACAGTTACAGGAACGCCTTTTCTTGAGCCAGAGAGTAAGGCAAAAAGTGTAGAACTATTCCTCTAAAGAAGAAGCAATCCCATTTGAGTCCATAGAATAGTTACCAGTCAAAATGATGGAGCCAGCGAGGAAAATTTGGCATTTGTTTCAATCTAGGAGTTTGAGTCTTATCAACCACTAAATATCTTTACATTACAAAGTAATCTACATTTGATGTGTACTTGCATCCATCCAATAGCAAAGCATTACATTGTGTTGCTGCAAACTACAACTTTTTTTTCTTGCTTTTGACCCTCTGCATTGTAGCCCCTTCTGCACTCACACTATGTCTCAAAACACAGAACGACATTATAAAGTTAAAACATTTTACAGACACCACTCTACATTTTTCTTTTGACTTCTTGCTAACCCATGGAGCATGCTGCATGTTGTACAGTTAGTAGCTCTGGTACCTAAACTTTAGAGTAAATCAATGACTGGTGACGATACTGAAACAGTACACACACACACACTTGACCCACAGTTGTGCTGGCACACTCCTTCAGGGTGCTGGTGCACAGAAGAGATAACAGGATCTCCCTATACCCACTGAAGATGAATTATACATCACACTGCTAATGAGGAGATAGAAGAAAAGGGCCAAATCTTGGATCCCTGTGGACACACACAGAATTGTTATTGTTTTAGTACTCCTTTAGCTTCTTCTAAGGATGTTGGACTTACTAAAAAATTAATATTAATTGAATTTCATATGTGGGTCAACTACCATATTGCATTTATTTAACATAATTTAATGGTCACCTATTGTGCAAAATTGTTTTTGAACATTTCTATGTCGGAGAGACTCCCAAAGTATGAGAAAAAACAACCATCTTTTTTTTCCTGCACTTTCACCTTTCCGAAAAACCTGTGTTCAAAAACCTGAGTCAGATGTCCCTCCCCTTATGACATCCTAGGGGAGAAGCCACACTTCCTAACTTAGCACTACCTCCATCTGTGATAAGCCGCATTCCAAGTTAGATTCAAACTGTTAGTTGGATTCAGGGCCAATCACAGCATATTAGTCTTTTTGGAAGGCAGTAATTAAAGAGACAGGCTCTAAAACGGAGTGTTTCAGACTGAGGCTAAAAAGAGGAGATTTAGCATAAGACATATAAAGGGTTTTCTGGACACTACAACATGAAAACAGTTTCTACAGTAGTAGAAACCCAAAATACAATTTTGAACCTGAACATTTTAACCATATTTTGATGGTTACAAATTCTCAGGATAAACAGTATGATAAAACTTGCTTATTAATATCTTTGGAATAATATATCTGAATATTGTTTAAACAATAAAAACATAAAAAATAAAAATAAAAATAGCAACCCACCATGAGCACCTTCTCCTGGGCCTGGACAGCTTCTGAGTTTCTGTTCTGTACCATCTTGGTCAGGGCCCTCAGGGCGACCGCTCTGGTTGGAACGTCTGGGTCACATGCCTCTAGCAGCCAATCAGAAAAGGGCTTGGTAGGTGGGCAAGGTTCACTGGAGCCAGAGTTTCTTCCTTTATCTTTTGGACTTAGTCCTGTTGTATCCCCGCCAGAGGATGCAGGGTGTCTGATTTGGGTGTTGCTAGGTAAATTTCTGTCCAAGGGGGATTCATGAGTTTGCATGTTTTGCTTTTTCCTTAAAGGCCCAGTGTTGTTCTTTGCTGTGGTTTTAGGGTTTGTGGAGGGCTGACTATATGTGTTGAAGTCTTCGGGCTGGTAGGCACCGTGAGTGGCGATGACGGCTCTGAGGTTGGATGCTAGCTCCTGGATGAAGACCTCAGGGTGCACCTGAGACAGTGTCTCCAGTGGTGGGAGCAGCCTGGACATAGAAGAGTAGTCCTCCGCACTGAGCTGCAACATTAGACAGAGAAGAGGATGATTGAAAGCAGGGGGTGACTGATTATCACCTTCGCCGATACATGAATAGAGCTGTGCTAAAAAGCTCCAGCTCAAAAATCCGATATCTTGACAAATATATATATATATAAACAAAATAAAATCATGTTTTAAGCTGGTTGTGAACTATAACCTCCGCCCTCCACTGCTGTAGATGTGGCAGTACAACTAGCTGCCTCGAATTGTTGGGTGCCATTCCCAGTGTTGTATCAGAGTAAAAGCTGAATATCCACACGGATGACAAAATTAAGAGCGCCCCCTTCCAAATACATAGCGGAATAATGCTATATCCCATTATGAACTATCGCAATGTGATGTTATAAATCATATCGTAACCCATGTATGATTATGTGTTTCGTATCACAACGTCCTTGCCTATATCAAGCCCTATACATGAAGCACATATGTATAACACTTTAGTTGCTTTTAGACAGCCAGTAGTTAGCGCTGTGCCGGCAACATGTGACATCAGTGTTCTGTGGGTGGGCACAGCAACCCAAAATATATGTATCACAGCAAGTGAACAACCGCCACAAAAACTGTTCTTAGTCGACAGAAAATACAGTGATTGCTTTAGAAGATAGATGTAGATTAAAGAGCAACATGTTGATGTGTGGAGTTGTGACAGTAGTGAGTACCTGAGGTCCAGACAGCAGAGTGGCTACTAGGCCCATCCCCATGCTCAGTGTCTGGCTCTCCACTGGGTTCTCAAGACCTGGACCAGGGGCCTGATCCAGACCCACACAAGCTCTCTGAAGCAGGGACTCAATGAAGCCCACAACCTGGAGAAAAGGACAGGCAGAGTCAAGGACATAAGACATATAAAGAAATGGATCCAGTGGCTCAAATACACACACACACACACACACACACACACACACACACACACACACACACACACACACACACACACACACACACACACACACACACACACACACACACACACACACACACACACACACACACACACACACACACACACACACACACACACACACACACACACACACACACACACAATGTGGAGATTATAGACAGATGAAAATTTATGATATACAGTACAGCAAAACAGAATTAATTGAATAGGAAATACTGTAGGTAATAAGAAGCTTTTCAGGGAAATTCTCAGAGAACATTCAGTCCTTATAAAGACATTCCAAAGTTAGACCTTAGCCAGTTAAGTGAGGCCAGTTTATCAGACAGTTTCCTAATCTTTATGGGAATGTTTGTTGGCCCTACAATTGCAGCCAGACAGTCAGCCAACTCCCAACGGCCACCTCTTGATGCCTACATCAACAGAAAAGTTAGAAAATAGGCTATTTTGGTGTGACAACATAACTCAACATGGCCTGTTTCCATTACAAGAACTATCACAGAAACACAGAATGATTTTCAAAATGCTGGCTAAGTAGAGATGCAGTCCCAGAAGGATAAGTTCACACCTAAGAGAAGGTGGGAATTCACAGTTCCTCTATAAGCAGGTTCAACATAAAAAGTAAAACAGAGTGCAGTTTGCCCTGCAACATCTGTCTCATTAAACGCAATCCTTAAACAAAACAACCACACAACATGAATGTAGGACACAGTTGCTGTCTAGTATATTTCTAGGTTTTTGAAACAAACCCAGTTGGGCTTGTTAACTGCCGGCGCAATGTTTTTGTTGCATTGTTCTAAAAGTGTGTGAGTCCACAGATACTTTGTGCCAAACACTAAGACATAATTGGCAGTTAAAATTCAATTCTGTGATTTCGGATTTCAGCTGATACCGATACTGCCCGACATCATAGTTATTACAAATGTTTTTATTGCTGGTGAAAAGAAAACTACCGACGCTGCCCGTTATCGCCCCTGGTTTTTCAGATATCGCAGGAAGCGCTCTGACCACTATACCACGAGCACCCCCCCCCCCCGCCCCCCCTGTCTCACAGTCCTTTCTAATGTGTAGCTCCTTCCCTACATGTCTTATTGCCCTCACCTGTGTGGATTTCCTCAGCAGTATAGTATGCTGCACAGTCTCCACCATGAGAGCCAGCACCTGGAGCAGAGCCAGTCTGTGTCCCCGGCTCTCAGCTCTTCCCTGCAGACTCTGCTCCGCCTGTAGCAGCGTCATGGCCGAAACATCCAGCTCCTCTTCATCTTCCTCCTCCTCCTCCTCTGCCCAGCTGCTCAGCTCCTGCACAGTAAGCAAAGACATAATGAAATAAGGGAACGTCAGCTAAAGTCGTATTCACCACCAGGTGCTAAGAACAAACAACAGGAACACTGCACTAAAGAATACAATCTACAAGATTCGCTTTAACAAACAGAATTCACAAGTCAGTTTGAGTAAGGCGTGGATTTTTTTTTTTTAATCATTGTTGGAAGATACTTAACGGCTTGATTCATGTGCTCTGCGGCAGTAAGTATTTGTATTTGAGTTTACGCTGTATAGACAGTTTTATCCCTAATACTGACTGATGGTAAGCCAATTCACCTTCGAGCACTCCTTTTTTGTCTTATGTTTTTTTTTTTTTTGTGTATTGTCTTCGTTTTAATGGAATTTTTTCTTTTAAGTTATTTTTTTAAAGAAAATAAAAATCATACAATCTACACACTCTGGTACCTAATACAACCTCTAAATGATCACAGGATTGATCAAACGTCTCAGCGAAACTCAATAGGAGAATGGATCGCATTGAATTGAAATCGTGTTTTATAGCTGTGAGTGCAGGTGCATTTCAAAAGAAAAGTAATTTAATTCAACTTTCATATATTCTATATTCATTACACATTAATTTAGTTTAAAAATTAAATCCTGTCTGTCAAAATATTATATTACATAAGAGCAATCAAAAATAGGGTTTATCATACAGAAATGTCGACCTTCTGAAGGCTCATCTATTCACTCGGTACTTGATAGTGCCCCTTTTTGCATTAATTACTTTATCAATGCAGCATGGCAGCCGGTGGCACTGCCGAGGTGTTATAGAAGCCCAGGTTGCTTTGATAGCGGCCTTCAGCATGTACGTTCTTTCTTTTTAATTGGTCTTATAAAATATTCTGATATTTATGAGATGCTGGTTTTGCTGGATTGATTTTCACGAGCCGTAACCGTTATCATCAAAATTAAAACATAAAAGGGCTTGAAAAATGTCACTTTATGTCTAATGAATCTAGAATATATGAAAGTGTCACTCTTTGAATTTAATGATTTCTTTTTTCTTTTTTAGATGCACCTGTGTGTGTGAGTGTGTGTGTGTGTGTGTGTGTGTGTGTGCGTGTGCGCGTGCGTGTGCGCGTGTGTGTGTGTGTGTGTGTGTGTGTGTGTGTGTGTGTGTGTGTGTGTGTGTGTGTGTGTGTGTGTGTGTGTGTGTGTGTGTGTGTGTGTGTGAGTGTGTGTGTGTGTGTGAGTGTGTGTGTGTGTGAGTGTGCGCTCTCACTTACCTGCAGCAGTTTGAGGAAGAAGTCTCCAGGCAGGTCTGAGTCTTTGAGTTCAGCCAGCAGCTGCATCAGACACTCCAGCCTCCACTGCTCAGCAGACACCTTCTCATACAGAGCATCGTCCTCCTCACTAACGCACAACAGGAGAAAAGTCAGAGAAGACACAGTCATCATCTCTGGGGGGAAAAAAAGGAAACAAGATGGAATGACATTCATAAAGGCTGGATATTTCACTGTTGCTAATTGGCCCAAGATATCTCAAAAGGAAGGCTCCAAAATCTGCATTATTCATATCATGTTTTTATCATCCGTGTCGGCCATGCTTCTTCCAGCTTTCACACCACCACAACACTGGGAATGGCAACCGGTAATTTGAGTCAGCTAGCCATACTGCTTTATGGAGCAAAGGTTGTAGTTCACAACCAATTTAAAAACCTGATTTAAAAACAATTGTATATACAGTTTTTTATTTGTCTAAAAATCAGGTTTTTGGAGCTGGAAATGGACACAGAAAGATATCACAAAAATAAGTTTCACAATATATGTCTGTATCGATTTAGCACAGCCCTAGTATACAGTTAAGACAGCGCTCTTTCCCAAATATGTCAGTCACCTGCAGATGTCTGTGGAGCAGAGCCTGGCTCCTCCATCACTGCCTGGGGTGAAGTGGAAGTCTTGGGCCAGCCCACTGTCCTGTCCCTGGAGGCCAGAGAGCCGCCTGAGCGCTGACAGGGCTGCAGGCGCTTCACTGTGGCTCAGGTACCACAGCACAATCTCCTGACAGGGGGCGCTGTGGAGCACAGAGCACACATACAGGTGCACCTCAAAAAATTAGAACCTTGTGAAAGTCCATTCAAAAAGTAAACTGTGGAAGTAAGGCTACTACTATCCTACTGAAGATTATAATCTTACTCTTCATTTTGAAAAAAGATGCGTAGTATCCTAGAATTGCTGGAAATGCAGTTGCTGGTAAATGTGACCCAGTCAAGAGAAAATATTATTCACATAGACACCATACTTATTAGTAGGATAAATGAATTGGTGGATTTGGTATTTTCAACAAGAATTTACAGAATATTGTCAGGATTAAACTCCTGAGTTTCAAAATAGTATGGTGGATGTACTTGAATGCATCAAAGTATTTATTTTCATTCAAAACAGTCCTTACTTGCACCAACAATCAACGTAAATGGCAAACTTGGCTGGTTGGCTGTAACTTTTCCAGAAATAGATTTCAGTTGGATATCAATATGCTTTGTGGAATTCAAGGTGTTTTAGTCCAGGTAATAACACAGAGGAAAAGCTTACCGTAGGTGGGAGACGTTCTGCTTGGTGAAACAGAAGAGTGTGAAGATAACAGGGAGAACTTGTTCTAGAGCGTTGAGGAGAGAAGCTGACGCACTGTTTCCAACCACCCAGATCTGAGGCACAGCAGCAAAGATGACAACAGTACTGTGTGAATGGCATGGAACTGTTTAAACTGAACAATAGCATCACGGAATTATGATCAACTTGAGCATGGACCATATTTTAGGAAATATCACCACATGTCAGTTTACAAATAACCTTTTTGGAATTTCATCAGGAATATTGACCTCCGACTTTAGATAAAGTACTGTCATGAAAACAGGGACATTGTGGATACATTCTCATCGGCCCAAAGACCTTACCATGGTTATGAGCTATGATCATGATCATAAAAACTATGAATGACAGCTGTATCATTGTAGTGTTGTTGAGTGGATATACAGTATTCGGGTGTCCCTCACCTTGTACACGTCCTCCACACAACGTGTCAGCTCCCACTCCTCCACAGCAACCTGGCAATGACCCTGGTCTGGAAATCACACACATTCACCCACAGTGTTCAGACCTTTGGCCATCTGATTTAACATGCATCAGTTGTTTTGGTGACAAGGGGATGATAGCTAACAGGACAAACAGATGAGTGACAAAACAACTATGAGTCTATGTTTTCCTGATAGACAAATTCACATAAACACAGCCTGCAAATCTTGAGTAATGATTTACATTATATGTATAGAATCTAACCTCAACTGATTTTCAAGTGGAAATACATGATGACTGTTTAGTAGGCTGACCCTAGCTTGGTGAGACCAGCCTGATCACGTGAGTTTCACATTTGTTTCTTTCCTGCAGATCAAACTGGCCATTCTCCACCAAAAAATAACTGCTTTTTGTTTTAACCAAGCCCCAACCTCAGCGATTTTTACCAGCATCCAATAAGGAAGTGACCACAACTGTAGTAACCAGGAAGGGCCACTGGGGGGTGGTGCCAAGACCGAGCAGTTTTTATTTGACTCACTTGTTAGATAGGCCGTTTTCAAAGTCTTATTAAACCTATTTACAGCCTGGGCCACAAAACCATTTTAGTCTGTATGTTTAGGTCATATCTCCATGACAACACTGAGGGGGGTTAATTTTTTTGGACCACGCTAGGTTTTTTTTATCTGGAGGTTAAAATGTATTGGCGCGATCTCTTGAGTGACAGCTCTCCGCCCGTTGTCCCTCACTTTGCCTCTGAGGTATAAGTCAGCTATCTCCCCCCCCCCCCCCCGACGTGAGGCGGAGTAAAAATCTCACAAAATGGCGATGCGCACAAACCAGGATTATTGGATGCCGTGTGAATAACTGAGGTCAGCCCGGATGCTACATCCATATTATTTACTATCTATGGTTTTAACTGACTCTAACTCTGCTTTGCATTTGACATACAAAACACAGATGTGTAAGATTGTGATGTTACTGACTGGAGGCAGTGTTGCAGCGGTGGAGAGGTGCGAGCAGAGGAGTGAGCAGGTACAGCTGGGCAAAGCTGGGCTTCTCCTGCACCATAGAGAGCACGGCCCTGGAGGCCACACCCTGGAACTGCTGGGCTGTCAGCTTGTCTTTGAAGTGCAGGAGCTCCAGGATCTACACAACAACAGCAAACCATGAGGGTCATTGCACATTGCCATTCATTTTTAAAATTATAATTCATTCAAATGAAATGTCAACTTGAGTGGTTCACACGAGTCGGTAACTTAAAACCAGACGATAGGTACATTAGAGTGTAGATATGACAGAGAAAGTATTGTCTCTCCTCAGCAGTTATAATACTTAGACACTGTGCTTATGCGTGCGTGCTGACCTGAGGACAGACTTGTCTGTAGTAGCCGTCTGCTGAAGCAGACTGTTGAGGGCAGGTCACTATGATCTTTGCCACACCGTCACATTTCCTCCAGTCTGACTCGCCCCCTAGAGGACAGAAACAGTGCTGGAGTTAGGTTTGGACACAAATAGAAGCTCCAGTCTATATTTAGACTAAAAAAAATTATTTATAAAATATGTTAAACAAATAATATAATAGAGGCAAACACAGTGTAATGGAGACAGATTATGAAACTCTTATGTGATGCAACTGTGTTGTGATTGTTGAGGTTGAATGGATAACACGGGATATGGGCCGGTATGATATTCTGACAGTATGATAACCTGAAGCAAAAACACCACTGTTTCACGGTATCACAGTATTGCGATTACAGCTGTTAAATAAAATGCGATTTGTTCCCCAGCTAAACACAATCTATTTATTTAACAAATGTGCTTAAACCTTAAGATGTTATGATGGAAAATAATAGCGTTTTTGAAACTTTGTCTTTTTCAAACCGTGTTATTGTCAAGTTAAATTTGTTGGCCACTCTATTCTTTTAATTACGGTAGCCATGTCCCTGTTATCAGGAGCGCACACGCACAGTTATGACTTTTTTGTGGGTGCCGAGTGTCTTACGCCGTGGTGGCGATGCTGTAATCTTATGCTGTTGAGAGCTACAAATAAATTGACTAAACAAGTTGAGCGAGAACTATTATTGGAGATTAACAGTTATACCTTGAAACCCAAGAAAACGGCCAATGCCCAGATAACATGCATGACATTTCAGTCTGACTCTGCTCTTCACTGACCCCCCCCCCCCTCCTCACCTGTTCCTCCTCCCAGCACTGCCCTGACTACACTCTGGACCCCGTTGGGCTGAGTGAGGCGCTCTGACAGCAGCTGACCACACAGGCGCCTCAGCCAGGCTGGAGCTGATCCCAGACCTGCCCTGCTGCTGCTGGAACCACCAGCCTGGAAGAAGGAGGGACGGTACACATGAAAAAGGGCCTCGCAGTGAGCCTTACAAGGAGATTTAAAAAAAAATGTAAAGCATATCCCAAAACAAAAATCAACAAATTTGCACACACAAGTCCAGTCCTGTGCCAATCTTAAACAGCCCACTTTGTATGCTAATAGTCCTGACGGTGGCTAATTAATGCAGAATTTCTCAAATCTATCTCCTCCCACATTTTTGGTTAAATTGACACCAAACTTGGACTACCTCCTCTCTAAACTGTCCTCCACAAATGATCCATCCAGATTTTTTTTTTATAAAATCAGAAATGTTACCCACATTGCAACGCAATGGGGACTCCATTATTAAACATAAAAAACAAGGGTCAACAGTGACACAATTTTATATATAATAATTTTTTGTGTGTTTTTATGTTTTTACAATTTATCAAATAAAAATAACGCTATTATCACTCCATTTGCAAGTTGTCCCTGCAATCATTTCCAGGGTAAAGATGGCCATGCAGACCTGTTTGGGTCCACCTTGGAGGATCAGCAGCTCCTTGATGACGATAGGCTGGTACACTTTGCCTAGAAGGCTTTTGAGGGCGTCCCTGCATGTTTGACGTTCCTCAGCACTGAGCTCCTACATAAAAAAAAAATGCAGGAAGAAAGAAGAAAGAATGATGGATTTAATATCTCTTAACAGAATTAATCAAAAGCATTTGATAAAAGAAATCTTGCCACTTAAAAAGGTGCTCTGGGGAACTTTTAAATATTACTGAAAGTCACATTTTTTCTCTGATGATCATAAATTACATGTAACAGCAAACGAGACCATCAGTGCAAAGAATGCTGTTTTTTTCCTTCTTTTTCTTAATGCCTTTGTCATGGGTACACTCACCCAGGAACGACAGCTGGCGTAGAAAAAAACACTACAAGGAACCTTCAGTTTTTATCACACCAGCTGCTAAGAGCATGCCATTTGTTTAGGAAGCAAGTGAATATGTCCATGTAGAGAAACCGCATATGCTTTGGGATGAGGTAATGTATTTGACTATATTAGATCAATAATGGTAAAATGACGATGGTGGCAGAACTTTTATATAGTACCGTTCATAAACGCAGGCTTTTCTGGTATGCCTGCCGTAAATCGTTTTGTCAAAGTTCCCAAGAAAAATCTCATAGGCATTCATAAATATATAAAATACCTTTGCTGATGATCTCGTTTGTTGGTTTGGTTTTCAGAAGAAAAATGAGACTGTTTCATCACAATTGTAAAGTTCCTCGTAGGAGGTTTCACTGCTGAGATGTACTTCAAGTAATGGCTTGTCTCTTATAGCAGTCGCTCCAATTATATTGTTACTACTGTATAAGCATTTTCATAGAAAAGTGGAGGCTCAATCCAAGAAGATCTACAATGTGATGGAACACTGTGCAACCAAATTTACCAATTTCACACATCAAAGTCTGTTTATAGTTGTTAAGGTGGTACTACTGCATGTGTGAAAATGTATTAAGCATTGTGTGTCTCCAGAGGGAACAGCACAAAATCTGAGTTAGGTCAACAAGTCCGAAAATAAAATATATTTATTTACAACAAAGATGTAAGCCGACCAGAGTTCTTTCACCTGTTCCTCATCTCGGCTTGAGTTTGATTAACTGCTACTAGCATAACACTCTTAAATCACCAATCAATATGTCTGCGGAAGGTATATTGTGTTGTTTGTAATGTAGCAGCTTGGTTGACGAAGAATGCGTTGAATATTTTTTTTATGGGTAATTTATCCAGCAGGGGAAGAACAAACCTCTCTTGTGTTGTGTTGTGTGTGTTACCTTCTCCTCCTCTGCCCGGCGTGGCTGGTAAGCGAGCTGGCACAGTGCTGCCATCACATCCCCCAGGTGGCGGGTGAACAGCAGCGTGGCCAGACACGACATCTCTGAGAACTGCAACAGGACGTTGGTGGTGGTGAGAAGGCGGCCTCTCACTGCTGCTGGCTCCGCCCCACCGCAGACTGTTTCCACCACGGCTCCAAACGCTGACCTGTAGGGGTGGAACAATACATGGATTTTTTCGTACCGAACCGTCACAATACAGGCACTCACGGGTTGTTCCAAAGCTTAAACGCGATACGTAATTATGGCGTGAATAGCATTACTTTGCCAAATATAATGCAGAATGTACAGGCTTGTTTGGATTCATTTGAAAAGTATTTTATTTATTGGCGAACTTGGTTGTTTGCGGCAGTAATTTCTTTTTTTTTTAAACTGGAAAAAATGTTGTTGATTCGCTGAAATTTAACAAATGTAAAACTGTTATTGTTTAACTAATTTAACTCACATTCCTTATTACAAACAAGCAGCTTTGTAAGCATGTTTCCTCTTTTTTAAAGATTATTCTTTGGCATTGTCAATGCTTTATTTATGGTGCAGAGAGACAGAGATGGAATGGGGCATCGAGGGGAATGACATGCAGGGAACTGACCTGATGGGGGGGGCACTCTTACCACTACACCACGACCGCCTCTGCAATGTTCCTCTTAATTGAGAACCGAACCCAACATTGACTTCAAAACTGAGGTACATACCGAACCGTGACTTTTGTGTATGTTACACCCCTACTGACCTGTGAGCCAGCGGTACCCCCACACCAGTGGCCAAGTACGGACAGAGCCCCAGGGACACCACAAACTGAAGAGCAGCTCCGAGCGTCTTCTGCTGGGAGACGCTGAGGACGTCTGGAGGTAACGGTGGAGCCATCTCAGGTGTGCGCTGTCTGGCTGCGGTGGGAGCATGGGTCTGCTGCTTAAAACGTTCCAGTTCGACAGACATGTAGCGTGCTAAGGCCAGGAACAGTAGGAGACACTCCTGGACAAAGCTCCATGTGGTGTCTTCTGTATCGATGGAGAACCAGTCTGCCGTGGCCAGCACTTCCTCCCTCAAACGCCTCACCTCCTCAAAGCTGGTGTCACTGTGGAGCTGCTCCAGGAGAAGGGCTCTGTTGGCCCGCAGAGCAGCCAAGACAGCCTCATGGTGGGAGGACCGAGCAGCAGACTCATCTACAGACAAGAACACACACACAACATAAAGGGTTGTGAAAGGCTTACGCATTCTTCACAAGTTCACGTGCTCCATTTAGCCTATAAGTTATGAGGACATGAACAGTAGCATGATCTCGCTTGCTTCACATTTGTTTATCTCCCACAGATCAGTCTGGATTTTCTTCAATCAAAATATGCCCAGCCAATCAGAGGATATTTCAATACCAAACATGGAGATGAAGACAACATAAAATCACATTTGATCGAATCAAAATACATTCAGTGTGTGTTTCGAATACATGCCTAACACAGTATGTCGTAATTACGACTGCACAAAGGGCAAGAACAAAATTCCGACGAGCACTTGAAGACAGCATAATTTAATTATAACATTACATCAGTTTGAATTGTATGTAGCCTGTTTTCCAATGATTCAAACAACAAGTTGTATCCCACGCTGTGTACAGTAAAACTGTCAAACGTATCACCAACAGGATACAGAAGATGGATAGTCACCTTAGGAGCAGAAAATAAAGAGCAAAAACGTGTGTACAGGACTATTGAGGATACTGTTAACTTTAGTTCTACCATGTTATCCCGGTCTGTCAAACTGTCCACTTACCACCAAGAGGTTTGGTGAGAATGTGTATGGCTGAGAGGATAGCTGAAGTCATCTCGCCATCACAAGGACCGCTAACCTGACAGTCACTCACAGTCACAGCACTTGTTTCCAATACAAACAAGCCCACACTAGGCAAAGGTAGTGGGAGAAAAACAAAAAAAGTACGGAACTCAAAATGGCGCTGAAATTATACGTCAACGCGCTTCGTCCTTGGGATTGGCTGACGTGCTGACGCTACGTTCAGTGTACTGTTGGACATGCGGTCATTCGCATTTAGCAGGCAGAGTAATTATGATTCTCATGCTCATCACGCTCACACACACACACACACACACACACACACACACACACACACACACGCACGCACGCACACACACACACACACACACACACACACACACACACACACACGATCAGATTCGCAATGAACAACCCGACGCGCATTAACAAACCATTGACGGATAGCGGTGAAGTTAGTGCAGAAAATATGAAAGTAAGTGTGTAATATAGGCCTGCTACATACTTGTGTAATGATGGTGTACAGTAACTGATTGAACAAATAAATTAAATGAAAATGTCAAACTGTATGACCAATACAACAGGTAATATTCTCTGAAAAATATATCAAATGACAGTGGTAGGCCATAGACAGGACAGGACTGAACATTGCAACATTTTCTTTCCACTAAAAGGAGTTTTAATAATTCTACATAATTATGATCAATCTTGTTAAGACTTGGCTAAAACTAACAGTAGCCTATTTCTACTGTTAGGTTGAGGTCTTTATGAATGCTCAATTAATTTGAACTACCTCAAAGCTACCTCCGTTTCATGCCTGACACTGAACGTATTAGCCTATAGGCTATACTGTATGGCAAAACTGTTACCGTATAGTATTACTCTCCAATTGTCCTAACGATCATAGGCTGTCATACTTGCTTTGTTATTTTTATTTTTTATTTTATTTTTGTTCGAAATAAAGACAAAATTAAACTTTACTGCGGCCCATATAGGCTACATACATATACAGTCCCCTCCAATAGTATTGGAACGGTGAAGCCAATTCCTTTATTTTTGCTTTAGACTGGAAACATTTGGGTTTGACAACAAACGATGAATATGAGACAATAGCTCAACATTTCAGCTTTCATTTCCAGGTATTAACATCTGGATCCGATACACAACTTAGAAGATAGCATTTTTTGAAAAGGAACGTCAAATTGGAACAGATAGACTTTAAATAAATTAAAGTGAATAAACCGTAATATTTTTACGCAAATCCTTTGCTAGCAATAACCAAACTTTTCCATTCTTCTTTTGTGATGCTTTTCCAGGCTTTCACCGCAGCCTCATTCAGTTGCTGTTTGTTTTGGGGGGTTACTCCCTTCGGTCTCCTTTTTAGCAGGTAACATGCATGCTCTATGGGTTTAAGTCTGGAGATTGACTTGGCCAGTCTAAAACCTTCCACTTCTTGCCCCTGATGAAGTTAGGGCTGGGCGATATGGCAAAAAATATTATCACGATTATTCTTTCGATATTGATCGATATCGATATTAATCACGATATACAGTATAGTGTGATACTGCTGAAGCCTGAAGAAACCAGAGTGTTCATTAGTTAAACTATACAATGTTGTTTATTAGCATATCGTGATACGAGAACATTGAATCACATTTAATATACACATTTAACTTCACAAACATGTTTTAACTGCACCTAACTAAACAATATAAGATAGCTTGCCTTGTAACCTATTGAAAATATTGTAAAAAAAAATAAAAGCTCTAACTTCTTTCACATTAAACTCCTTTGGCAGGGCTACAGCAAACATCTTGTAAGATGTAAACATCTTGTAGAGGCACAACCATACATACAAAGTAAACAATTGGATCAACAAAGGCCCTGACACAAGTAGGCCTACTGAACTTTAAGATATAAAATATGAATATGAGAATTACTGGTTTTACATGTCAGCTATTTTAAAAAGTAGAAATGTGCGTAGAAAGTGCAAAATTTAAACATTGTAAAACCAGATATTATGCTACATAACATAATGTGTTTAAAACTAAAAGATCTGTGAGTGACTACTATCACATCAAACTCCTCAGGCAGGGAGGCACCACTCTTAAATGTGTATAGAGCTGTGGCTCAGATGCTTCATGAATGTCAGAGCACATCACAGCTACTACTCAGTTATTCACACGGCATCCAATAATCCTGGTTTGTGCGCGTCGCCATCTTGTGAGATTTTTACTCCGCCTCACTCCTCTTGCCGAAAAGGGGAATCGACGTCACGTCGGGGGGAGGGAGACATAGACATAATAAAGGACTTATTATTATTATTATTTATTACATTTGAAAAATTTAATTAAAAAAAAACTTTTTCCCCCCATGAAAATAAATGCATTCCTCCAAAGTGCAAAGACAGTAGGCTAGCAGTGTCTTTAAAGTTAACGTGCTTGGCCCTTCACTCTCATGCATTAATTTGACTTTTCTCTGCGATGTCTCATGTGTTGATAGCATAGATAGTAAATAATAAGTTGATAGACTGGGTGTGTGCGGCCACCGGTCGCCACGTGACTATAAGTTTCCAAGTTTTAAACACTTCTATCTCTTCAACGTCACCGTTCCCGAATCCTAAATATCATAGACGCTATATTTCATCGGGGGGAAAACTTTGTTTTGCGCTACAGTTCAGCTTAGGGCCTGTTCTCACGGTGAAAACGTGACAGTTTTCCCGTTTTTGGTTTAAAAAAAAACCCCGTTCAGACACAATTTATCTGACATCTTCACCCGTGCACATGTTTTCAGAGGAAACGGGACGAAATCGATGTAGTAAGCATGCCAGGCCAGCAGTGGGCGGTACAAGGTAGTAGTAGATAGCTTTTCCGGTACAATTTGATGCATAAAACCTTACTGAAACCGAAAAGTAATGCCACTAACGTTCATAAAGCGGTTGATGTAAGCTTGGGGTTACAAGTATTGTAAATGACAAGCTTTCTGTCCTCTTATTTCACCGCATTGAACTCGTGAAAACAGAAGACATGCTGATAGTGAAGGGGCTTTGTGAGCGGCTACTTTTCCTGTTAGGCGTACTTCAAAATAAAAGTCAACTCACGTTTGTCCGGTGAAATGCGGTTAATGTTTAGCCAGTGAAATGCTTTTACTGTGAAGCCGTAGCCTTAATGCTCCTTTTGTTGAACAGTAACTTAACCGCTGCGCGCTGAACTATGGATAGTGTTTTTTAATGTAGAGAGAGCCGTGTACACAAGTTTATTTTGCTAGAAAAAGCGGCAGAGCACAAATCTTTCCCCAGACAAAGTGGCGGGTGCATGGTATCAATAACTTACTAATAGACTGCAGACTAAATTGGTGAGTGTTATAGGCCTATTTAAGCCCTGCACGTTATGTTGTCTTATAACTTTATAACTCGCGTGTGGGTATATGACCGCAAATGTTATAGACTATGCATACGTGAAGTGGAGCCGTGACGTCAGCGTTACCAGGGGAAATGTTTTCGGTGTTCACATGAAACCAAAACCGTTGTGTTTTCCAAAAAATCCTCCGTGGGAGTAGATCTCAAAAACTTGCGGTTTCATGCCTGCGTTTGCTGTTTTCATGGACATGATATAGTGAAACCGCAGGAATTTTTCCGCGTTTGCACCGTTTCGTGTTGCCGTGAGAACAGGGCCTTAAGGTGCGAACACACTAGGCATTTTACACGCGTAAGATTTACGTGCGTAACGCGGCTAAAATGTTGCTTGATCATTTTGTGTCAAAAAAGGTTATACGCGCGTAATGTGACGAGTCTCCCTCCCGATATTGTATTTCCCTTATCAACTATGGCTGCGATCAGAACCGACCCGACACAACAGCGTGCATGTCCACACAAAAACAACAACAATACGGCCAACAACTGTGCCAAAAGACAAACTGAACAGCACAAATAGCCTAGCATTAAAACAGCATTGCATATTCACGGCAGCTACATAACAAACACAGTTACAGCAGCATCGGTGCACGGCGGCACAACATAAAGGCAAGTAGCCAAAATTACCCTACCTGGCTGTGACAGGGGACCGTGACAGGGGACCGTGGCTGGCGTAGATCAACACCGGTGCTTCGTGTACTTGTCGTGAAAGTCCCGCGGACAGTCGTCATGTTTGGGTTCATAATATGAGGCGCTAGCCGCCCGCACACAACAGGGTGAGTTAACTAATGCTATACGGCGCTAACTTTGTTTATCGGCTAAAGCACAGCTACACATATTCACTGAATTAACCAGGAAGTCCATTCTCCTGGTTTACTTTCCCCACGTATAACCCCGAGCGGCTTCATACAGCACCGGCCGCCGCAATACATTTACTCCTCGGTGTCTCGCATCAGCCTCTGTGTACAGTACACTGTTCTCCGACCCTGCCAATGTATGTGACGTAGGGTCAAGCTCAACGCTGATTGGCCAACGCGGCTAATCGTCTCGCGTAGGAGCAACAAAAGTTCAATTTTTTGAACTCCTCGCGTAGCTATACGCGCGTAATATATACGCACGTAAAGCTACGCGCGTAAAAATGTTGCTTTAGCGCGAGTGAAAATGTTGCTTTAGCGCGAGTGACGCATTTACGCGCCATGTACGCGCGTAAACCAATGGTTCCCTATGGAAAAGGGGCGGGTTTCATACGCGTCTGTACGCGTGTAAAATGCCTAGTGTGTTCGCACCTTTAGACTCGGCCGTAATGCTGCTGCACACACACACACACACACAGACACAGGCACACACACACGCTGCATGTCAGAGACGAGGGGCGCTACCAAAAAGACGAGAGGAGCGGTTGGAGCAGTTGGAGCGTTTAGAGACACATGCACGCACATTTATTTACATTAAATCGCAATCGCAGTCATTTGTGCAGTTATGTAAAATGTTTCACTAAGGAAAATGACAGAAAAAGTAACGCATAGTGACTTTGATGAGTAACTTTAATCTGATTACTGGTTTGGAGATAGTAACGCGTTAGATTACTCGTTACTGAAAAAAGAGGTCCGATGACGGTAACGCATCACTGGCCGCGAAGGATACATCTGTTGGACCCTTCAAAACCGTGAAACGAAGGCTGCATTTCTCGGCCGCATATGAAGGAGCCTTCCAAATGGGACAAGCCTTTGCGTGCCACTAAGGGGGCACTCACACTAGTGCCGCGGCC
Source organism: Ammodytes marinus (assembly GCF_949987685.1). Taxonomy (NCBI): domain Eukaryota; kingdom Metazoa; phylum Chordata; class Actinopteri; order Uranoscopiformes; family Ammodytidae; genus Ammodytes; species Ammodytes marinus. Next base: position 28,975,514 of record NC_137234.1, on the reverse strand, counting down.
CCGTGCCAAAGCTCATTAGCATACTAAAGTCTAGAACGTTTGGCTAGTGTGACCACGCCATCCGTATTCCAGCACGGAACAGCCCCTTGGCCACGGCACACCTGGGAGAGGTGTGCCGTGGCCAAAGTACAGATGCTAATGAGATGACACGCGCACAAGCAAGCGCACAAGCAGGCGCACAGGCGGAGTTCCTGACGTGAATTTATTAAGGATGCGCATAGTCCTTTAACTCCCGCTGCCTTACTAGTCGGCACCAGAATTGCCCACCACTTGGACTTGTAGCTACATAAAATGTGTGAGAATTAACGTGTGTGTAGGCCTAGGTGTGGGCTAATAAAAGAGGGAGAGAGCTAAATAGGTGAGCGCAGAAAGCAAAGCAAAAAGGTTTTCGTGTTTACTCACGTTCGTCAGATGATTTTTTTCTTTTTCCTCCCGTCAGCTGTCATAATACTGCCTTTACGCATGGCGGTGGAGACGAACACAAAACAACACACAACGGGACTCCGCGGCCCGGTGATAAGGAAACAGTAGCCTACACTAAGGTTTAACAAGAAACTTTATAAAGACACTTAAAAAACGATCTCTGCCCATACAAAAAGTTCTGACTTGGATTTGATGGAGCGATCGATGTGTACAAAACCATCCGGATACATATGGTCTGATGACGGGCCGTTATATTAATAATAAACAGCGTGCTGCACAAATATGAGACTGTCCACCGCGACCTATTACGTTAAGGCTACATTTTTAAAAAAAACAATAGCTTAAGGATTCTCGTTAAATCGTGCTGAATCGTGAGCACGGAACAGGCAAACGGCACTAGTGTGAGTGCGCCCTAAGACGCAATCGGTCTTCAAATGCAGCCTTCGTAGGCTGCGGCCCCTCGAATGGGACACAGGGAATGTGTTTGTCAATGAAAAAAAAATGTTTTATGCATCTTGTTTAAGTTTGATGTTCTATGTAAATTCAACACGGAATAGAATTCTGAAGCTTATCTGGATAATCAAACTGAAGTGGTTCCTGTGAGTCAAGGTAATGAATGAATGAACAAATAATTTATTTCAAATATGCAACAACAATACAATAATAATAATGCATCAACAGGAGTCAGCCTTAGTGGCTCCTGCACTGATAAGGCCGCCAAGCACTCTATAAAAATGCCACAACATATTTGAAAAGGGGTGGGAAGAAGTAAAAACTTGTTCAATCCCACCCCACTTCTTTAAACAATATTAGCAGGTCAGAAATCAAAATCAAAACTCAAACTCAAAACTACCCGTTTCCTTCAGACTAATTTCTCATTTTCATGATATCAATTGTATCAACACTTGCATATCTGTGCACCATACCGATACACATAGATACACACAAGCGTACAAACAGTTGCATATCTGTACACCATACCAATACACAGATACACACAAACGTACGCACGGACACTTGCATATCTGTACACCATACCAGTACACATAGATGCACACAAACGTACCAATACATTTCCTGTATACCCATACACTTATACATAATCCTACACATACCCATGTTTCCTACTCACTGACACACTGAAAATGTCAGCCACTCCGACTGCCAGCACCACAGCAACTGTGGAGTCAGCCATCGCAGAAGGCCGAGCCACCACAGCACGCAACACCACCCTTAAGACCAATAGCTTACTGCTGATCACACAGTTAACTAGTCATGTTAAGTAATGAGACGTCAAAGCCCTCCTTCGTTACTGTAACTCTGGAAAACCATCTCTTTGTATCTTCTTTTAAACTGTTTCATGCTTGGACATTGCTTGATCTCCATATTCAAACTGTTCCACAGCTTCACCCCACAAATTCAAATGCAAAAGCCTTTCCTGGTTGTTCGAATGCCGAACCTGTCAATTTAGTTTCCCCCTCAGATTATAAACTGTCTTTCATTAAATAATTTGAATATTATTTGGTGATTAGTTTTTTTGTTTTGTACATTACCCGAGCAGTTAATGAATGTTTTAACTAACCACATCACATGGAGAGTTCTGGACTGAAGTTGAGTTTTGGACTTCAGATTGGGACAATGCTGGACTTTATGAAATTGTTACGGATGTTGCACAACCTGATGAGGATAATGGGGGCAGCATTACAGTCACCCTACACATCACAAGCTATTTAGTGGGATGCTCCTTCAGGTTATCTGGAATAAGGACAGGCATTGAGGGATATTTTGGCAAACTGCACTACCTACCATGACTTCCTTCTGTACCAGAAGAAGAGTCACCTACAACCCAAAAAAATTGGACTAAGCACATTTTATTGAACATTTCATTGTTAGCTACTGCAACATTACAATATCCCTTCAGGGATGCAAGCCTTTCCCCATCTTTTGTACAAGTGCAGCAGTTCCAACATCTAAATTCTTCTGAGATGTCAGAGATTATATAATACAAAGAAACAGACACTTTTTCAAAAACATTTATTGGAACAGTTGCAGCAGGCTAGACATCAGGTTTTCTGGCAGAGCTGTGCTAATAGTATCTGGTGTAGTGGTTGAGTATTAGGGATGGGGAGGTAGGAAAAAGTGATGCATGTTGTTGCTTTGAGGTTTGGCTGTGGTTGCCGGATGAGGGGGAGTGATGAAAGGCATATGTTGTGTTTGCCTATGAGACAGGATCAGTTGTTGGAGCAGCCGTGGTTTCAGCATTTTCCTGCACAGGGAGGGTGGTAAAGTGGACGCAAGGGATTCTGGGGAGGACCTGTGGTTGTTGGTAAAGGGGGACGAATGAAAGGCAGATGTGGTGGAAGCTTATGGGACTGATGTTCAGTTGGTACTTTTGGAGCAGCTGTGGGTACTGCAGCTTCTTGCAAAGGCACACTGAATTGCTGCTGAACGGGATGGTAGTAATGTGGATGAAGGGGATTCTGGGAAGCACCTTTGGGCTCAAAGGTTTCCTTTGGATGCCCAATGAACTCCCAGTGAATGAGCGGTATGTAGGGCCCCTGGGGCTGAACTGTGGTTACTGGATGAGGGGAAGGAATGAAAGGCAGATGTGGCGGAAGCTTAGGGGACTGATATTCAGTTGGTACTTTTGGAGCAGCTGTGGGTTCTGCAGTTTCTTGTACAGGCCCATTGAAGTGCCACTGATAGGGAAGGTAGTAAGGTGGATGCAAGGGAATCTTGGGAGAAACAGTGGTTGGCGGTGCTGTGGTTGCTGGATGAGGGGAAGGAAAGAAAGGCAGATGTGGTTGAAGCTTTGGAGACTGATCAGTTGGTACTTTTGGAGAAGCTGTGGGTTCCGTGGGAAGGTAGTAAGGTGGATGCAAGGGAATCTGGGGATAAACAGTAGTTGGCGGTGCTGTGGTCATTGGAGGGGGAGGAATGAAAGGCAGATATGGTGGAAGCTTTGGGGACTGATGTTCAGTTTGTACAGGCACATTGAAGTGCCACTGATATGGAGGGTAGTAAGGTGGATGCAAGGGAATCTGGGGAGGAACAGTGGTAGGCGGTGCTCTGGTCACTGGAGGGAGAGGAAAGGTAGGCAGATGTGTTGGAAGCTTTGGAGACTGATCAGTTGGTACTTTTGGAGAAGCTGTGGGTTCCGTGGGAAGGTAGTAAGGTGGATGCAAGGGAATCTGGGGATAAACAGTAGTTGGCGGTGCTGTGGTCACTGGAGGGAGAGGAATGAAAGGCAGATATGGTGGAAGCTTTGGGGACTGATGTTCAGTTGGTACAGGCACATTGAAGTGCCACTGATATGGAGGGTAGTAAGGTGGATGCAAGGGAATCTGGGCAGTAACAATGGTTGGCAGCTCTGGGGTTACTGGATGAGTCACATGAGGGTACATGAAGGCCTGAGTTACAGGGTCCTCTGGGGCAGCAGTTGTAGGAGCATCGGGTTTTGGACACCAAAGAGAGACCGGTATTTCATGCCAACGCATGGCGAGCACATAACATCCGCCCTTGGGGAAAGACAAAAGTCAGATGAAGGGATTGCAAGCCAGTTAAGACAACCCTTATTGAAACACTTTTGGTTATTAGTTAAAGTAATACATGCTAATCAAAATTGCACCTAAACATATTTAAATCCCTATTGTCCCAATCCAAAACCCAATTCATACTTTACACAGGAAAAGCCTGACCTGCAATAAGCTGAAGTCATGTAATTCATGCGGAAACTTTTTTTTCCCCACCATTCTGCATTTGAGGAAACATTACCTCTTGAACCATGTTGCAACCATCATAAGGAACAATTACTACAAGTGCAAGGGAGTTCCTCTGCATACTATAGCCACAGGTGGAAGGAACCTGGGACAGAGGCATTGGAGGTGCATGCTCTGTGGGGGAAAATATTCAACTGTGACTTCACAATGACTGATAGCAACACATACAGTAAGATGGTGTAGCTCAGCATTTCCTAAACCTCTTCTCTCACTGACCTGCATGTTTTAGATATCTCCCTGCACCAAATAAGCAGATTCAAATGATCAGCTTGTTATCAAGCTGCTTCCGGAGTTCAGAACTAGTTGATTTGAATCAGCTGCGTTGGAGGGAGAAGTCTTAAACATGCAGGACTGGTCACCCAGGAGAGGATTGGGTTATAACTGGTGTAGCTAATCTTTACCAATTCAGTTTGCTTGCACAGAGAGATTCTTAAATTGTTACCTTGTTCAACTGCAAACTGTGAAGCTCCTGGTCCCACTGCTCTGAACCTCATTTGATCCCCAACACACTGCAGGGAAGTCTTCATGTTCTGCCATAACGCCTCTTCCGAACTGGCATCCTGCATTTGTCCTTGTGTCCAAACTAACAGAACATTAAAATTAGTGTCTTATTAAAAACCCATTGTATGGGGGCACCCTTAGCTCAGTTGGTAGGGTGTCCCCCCCGGGCTGGGCCCAGCAGCAGACCCCGATCTCTGCATGTCACTCCCCTCTATGCCCCATTTCACCTCTGTACTATCAATAAAGCATAAAAATGCCCAAAAAAATATCAGTAAAAAAAAAAAAAAAAAGAACCCATTGTAGGATTTACAGGACAGTTGTATTTCAGTCAATATAAATTAACCAACCACCCTGCAATTCAAGACAGTCCAACACAGATTCCTACCTGGAGAATCCGCTTGATAAGCACCTTGATCGTCCACAAAAGTATTTGATGAATATTTCTTGGTCCCAGGCATGATTTGGGGCTCAAGGCCTGACCCTTTCAAAAAATATTTCCCAAACACAATTGCCCCCTGTTGGACACCTATCTTTTTGGCTGCACCAGCTTCTTTCCGCCGTTCTTGCCTTAATGTTTTCTTCAGTCGATAACAGTCTATCGTTTGTGCCAGAAGACATGTCAAAAGAGCAGCAGCAAGGCAAACAGTAGAACCTTTCCATTTTCCTCTAGGCTCCATTCTGTTGCGAGTCCTGGAGAAACTGAACGCTGGACGGTAGCTGAAGTTGCAGCTTTCTGTGCTGCACCTTGTTCACCCAGAAGGTAGCCTACGGAAGATGCTGCAACAACAAGTCACAAGCTGCAGTTGGTGGGTTTATATATTGTCCTCTAATTACCTGTCAATTGGTTCCACCTGGGTAATGTAAAGCCTCAGCTCAGAACCAGACTAATCTCACTCACAGAACAGAAGAAGATTTAAATATGATGGAAATGAAGGAAGAGGGTGAGAAAGGTCACAAGTCAAGAAATTATATTAGGAGCACATTTTATAGTTATTTAGACATATATACCTATGGATCCAAAGATGATAATGTATGAGTATATATACCATATGTGGTGATAACATGTTGAAAAGATTACCAACCAGATGTCAGTGTATTTAGCAGAAATGACGGCCATTATCATAGCATTACAGTCGAAGTAGTTGTTACTCTCCATGCTGTGTAGTGATGCACCGTAGTGAAAATTACAGTTGGCCGAACACCTAATGTAGCTTTTGCAGTTTTTTTAAATGTATTTAGCCGATTCTTTCAACATTGCATACAATAAGCTCCCAAATGTGCTCCTCAAACATAGCCTACAACTAAAAAGACCTGAGTTGACCTAACATTGGTATTTCTGAAACTTGATCTAAAAGAAAATGTGTCTGCAGGATCTGGATTTCACGTCTGCTGATTGGAAGTATAACCTGTAGCCCCATACAGACAGGTAAGAGATGCCCTGCTCAAGATGGTTCCCATCGTATTTAAATTAAAGTTGCTAGTGTCCTTTTACATTTGTGTTCCAACTCTTGACAATGAAAATCCCTTAACCTTGGAGCATGGTACACAAGACAACTTGGTTTGTTATATGAACCCTTGCAAAGCTGTTCTCTCACATATGCTACCTTGGATTGGCATGCCTTTTTTGTTTTCAGAAAAAAGGGCTCTTAAGGTTTAAAAGTAAAGATATTCTGATAACATCCAGACAGGCAACTATGCCTTTGGTTTAGCCAATCAGGCCAAGGTTCACTCAGTCAAAGGCTGAGTTGTCCAGGATCGGCCTGATCAAACATGTGGTACATTAGAAGTGCATGATCAAAAGTAATTTCCCGCACTCTTATTTCCCCCTTCCAGGCTATGGATATTCTGCTGCTCCTCAAGATACCATTTACAACTACAACATGGCTGAGGATATAGTTTTGGATGTTGGTGTCAGCCCTGAGGTTGGTCTAAATGACCCTTATGCAGATCAGTCATTCGGGTATGGTGACGATGCTAAAGATGGTGGCTATGGCAGCTCAGCTATTGCTTATGTAGGGGACAGCTGGTACGGCTATGTCACGGCCCCTCAAGATGATGCCTCTGCTAAAGGCTATGGTGCTACTGACCTGAGCCAGTCTTCAGTGACTTGTCTGACCTGGACCCAGTTTACTCCATGAGTTCTCGTTCAAGCTACCAGCGAGGACGGGCGGTATTTGCTCAAACCCAATACACTCCAGGAGCAACCATGGTGCATGCATCATACCATGCTGGCAAGACTACAATGCAACACCCTGCTAAAGCTTCATCCAAAGGAGGTCACTAAATGGATTTCTGGTTGGTCACAATTCACTCATTCACTATATTCTCTCTGCTCAGTTTTGCTTAATCTTGTTTTTACCTTGCAGGTCTTGATGTTCCAGATGTTTCAATGTTGCTCTGAACTACTTGATCTGCTGCAAATACATTTCTTAATAGCGAGTGTTTCCTAAAATTGCTTGTTTGCATGAGGTTATCACGGTAAATTGCCAGGTTGGTTTTCCAATGGGTTGAAATACTTTAAAGGGGACATAGTATGAAAAACTTCTTTTGGGATGCTTATTCCGAAAAGGGGGGGATTTGATAGTCTGTTCCAAAATGCACCGACTGATGACGAAATTGGTCGGTTTTCATTAACATGTTATACTCCCACGGGAAAGCTCACCAGAAACTCGGTAGTTGATTGGCAAATCAAGACGCCCCCGTTGGTAACCACACACCTGAGCCTCCACTCGCTAATGCAACAACAGAGTAGAAGCAAGCTGCAGTGTTATTTATCCCTCCTATAATAACCAACACTGACTGAAATGAGAGAATGCCGCGGGGTTTATATTAGTAGTTAGCGTCCGCTAGCTTTACCATTAGCTTTATGCTAACGGTTAGAGCTGTGAGTCTTTGGCAGTGACTGTTCTTTGGCTCTTTTTGTGAGCTCACATTAGTCCTGCCGTGACAGCCCCTGTGTGAAAAACAGATGGTGAAACTGTATGGTGTGTTGGAAACTGAAAAGTATTTTTTTTAATAGCTTCATCCTGCTACCTGCTAGGTGTCTGATTGTATAGCTAAAGTACACACCGCAATAAGTCTGCGGACAGTGTGTAGTTATAAGCAGGTGTAGTACAAGCAGCAGTAGGCCTATTACATGATCTCCAGTGTAATGTACACATAGACAGGAATACTGTAAGTTGCCTCTGCTGGTGTTTGTATCCTGTCCGATATATTTCTAATAGCACACAATATCACTGAACTAGTTGCTTCGAATCTTGAGCAAGGGATATACTGAATTTATTAGTAACCTATTTTATTTTATAATGGAAGAAAAAATATATTTATCAGTTTGTAGCTTTGCCATAACAGATGTATGATGTAGGCCTATACATGTCAGCTAGGCTACATGATGTAACATTGAATGTGCCATGTTTTACAGCTATCTGTGTGACCTGACGGAGCCACCAAGACCGTCACACTATCCGTTCCATCAGAGGAGGAGGATGTGTTCACTGGGTGGGACAGGTGGTCTTCTTCAGGGGCTTTGCTTCTGTTTGATATGTACACTTTATATTTCCATTCCACTGGCTATGAATAAACTGCTTTATTTTTTGTCTTTTTAAAATGTAATGATACTGTTTTATCAGAGAAAATCTTCAGCGAGATAAAGGGGTGAAATTAAAAATGTATAAGTCTATGCGGTCAGAAATTTAGTCCAACATCCTGACTATGAAAATGTGATTTTAAGTAATCCTTTACTACAGGTAGCAAACCGTGACAGTAAGCAACACAATACATTTAACAGTAAAGCTTTATTATGAATGAGTGATCACAATACAAATTATACATTATCTACTAGATATCGAAATGGTGTCAGATAATTTGCAGCTCTGACAAACCTAAAGTATAATTATTTCAACCATACATTTTACAAAAGATAATGCCTTTCCAGTGAATCTTGACATGATTCAGGATACATTCTTATCTATTATGGTTACAGTACATTTTTACATGTCAAGATCAGTATCGGTTCACAACCAAAGCTTTTTCACTCCACTGGGCTGTAAGATCATTCCACAGACCTGTAAAGACAAACGTAAAACAGGGTGTATTTTACCAGTTTAGAGAGTGTATGCATAAATACTTAGCTCATATTCTGTTATTGACTGTGACATAAATCAATAGTATTTACCTGAGGATAATGTCAGGGAAATCAGAAATCTTGATGCCATTTTCACAGTTTTAGCAGGTTTTAACAGGTTCAGTTGTACATCTTTTAGTTTAGAACTGGTTAGTTCTGCCGATATTTGTGGTAGAAATGAAGCTAAACATGTTTACATTGGTCTCCATTAGGGGTGTAACGATCCATCGATGTATATCGATCCATCGATTGATTTGCGGACGATCCAACTGAATCGATACAACGTCCAAACATCGATACAAATCGATGTTGTATATGCTTTTATTTTGACATTGTCCTTGCCCGGATGTTTGTGACACCATTTCCGCCCGACCGCAGCAGACTTTTCACGCTTGTTATGATTATCAAAGTTCATTTCGGACACTGAAACCATCGGTAACAGACCTGTCGGTGTTTGCACCATGGGCAGAGGATCATATATCCCCGCTGGCAGAGCAGTCGAGCCGGCGCTTACCGGGGCAGCGCGCCGCTCGACAGGCTCGCGGGGTTAGCAGCTGAGCTAGCGGGGCATTCGGCTGTTATCCCCGCGGGCTGTCCAGCACAGCGCTGCCCGGCTCGCAGTGTAAAGTTCCAAGAATGCGTGGCTCGGCTGCTCTCTCAGCGGGGAGAAGCTCCTGCGCTCCCCGGGGCGGTCACCCTCTCCCCGGGGTGAATTTACAAGCCACCGCAGCCTCAGCTAAAGAGGATAGCTCTATTAGGCTCATGAGCTAAGCTAGCGAGGAATCCACCAATTCAGTCCTGTGCCCTGAAACCCTACAGGGCCCAAAACTACTCAAATGTCACTCCAAGCATTGTTTACTGCCACTACACCTTAAGATATGAATAATAGTAAGAGATTGAAATATATTAATCTTATGAAAGATATTAATCTTATGAATGATATTAAGCTTGTGAAAGATATTAATCTTTCAATCAAATAATTCAAGCTAATATTTTTAAGCTGTATTTTACATAGATAGAGGTATTTTATAAGGAAGTCCCCTTGACATTAAATAAAATGTCATCAAAAAGAGGGAAATAGCCGAGGTAGCAGCTTAAATTTGTTGTTTATCCTGTTAATTTCAAGATCTTTAGTGTTCAGAATGCATACAATGGATTAAAATTATACAAACAATTAAGAAGGCTATTCTATTATCAACATGTATTGTTAGATAACGAGATAGGCCATCTTGTGTTCAATGGGCATATAATATCGTCTCATATCGATCGCAGGCCCCTGAATCGAATCGAATCGCAGCAGATTTTAGATATCGGCAAATATCATATCGTTGTCTAATGAATCGATTTAATATCGTGATGAAAGCAGCGATTTACACCCCTAGTCTCCATGCTGCATTGGCCAGCTAGAGCTTGTTGCTGGAAGCCTTGGGCTGGAGCTTGTTGCTGGAAGCCTGGGGCTGGAGCTTGTTGCTGGAAGCCGGGACGGTGTGCTAATAAATTCCTCTGCCCAGTCAGGCAGCAATTTACACAGCCAAGGTCTAGCAGGTGAGAGTATACATCACCTCCCTCAACTCCAGTGCAAACTGTGTGTCTGCTGGGTTCATTTTTGGCCAGATTGTACTGTCAGGGTTTCAGGGAAATGACAGACAAGAACCCAGTTGCAAGACACATGGAAACAGTTCAGGTTCACAAAAGGTGTTTAATGAGAATTGGATGACAAACCAGAGCTGCATTCCAATAGTAGTTGCACTTCCCCTCGTTCATTTACCCTCAGCCCTTGGTATGACGTAACAGCATACGTTGCACGGAGGGAACTTGGAGAGCGGAGGGAGACTGGGCGGGGGAGGAGTGGAGGATTTAAATGGAACCCACTTGCCCTTGTAGTCGCAATGGACCGTCAGTTACATAGGTAAATCTGAATGCAAATAATACAGAATTATAACATTCTGCTAAGGTAGCCTTGGTTGGTTGCAGAAAGCCATTTCCATAGCATAACAAACATTGAATTTCGACACGGTAACTCGGATTATCAAGATATTGTTACTTACACATGTAAATTGTTTGCTCCGACATATTTTCTTATTTATGTTAGTTTCAACCAAAAACATTTGTTTTAAATAGTCCTCTAATTGGCAGCCATCTGTGTTATAGCAGCAATGTGTAAACTGCAATACATTCACTGGATTGTTCCTATGGAAATAGGATAGCCTAATGTATATATATTTGTCCTGCGGGTGGCCGCGATGTCCCTAAAAGCATACAGTCTACCGGAAAATAAAAGGAGAAGAAGACGAACTGCAATGCACTGTGGGTGATATCCACCTCGGAGTGACCATGGATGTTCACTTGATCACTCAGCCCTCCGAGGGTCTATATCACGAAGTTCACTTCAGTTTCCAGACAATTGGAACGACACTTAAGATGGCGGCGGGGATTCCCCCGAGGGAAAGTGCCTAGGGAAAGTGAACGAGGGCATGTTGAACGGGTATTGGAACGCAGGGCAGGTAGAAAGACAGCGTGGCAAACAAGTCCAGTTGGGGCAGGCAAAAGGGTAGTCCAAAGCAAAATTCCAAAAGACAGGTAGAAACACGAACAGGCAGGCAGGATCGGAACACAGGATGATATCTGAATGCTGGAGCGCTAGGTTAGACACTATGACAATCTGGCAAGGAACTGAGGGGAATGAACTTGTGTGTGTACTGAGGGGCTGATTAGCTGATGGGGAGCAGGTGAGTATTGTCAGGCCAGGTGAATGTAATTAGCAGCATGTGCAGAGCAGGAGGGAGTGGCAGGGTCTGAAATGACATGAGAGTTAAACCACAGACATAAGAAAAAACTAAATACTGGCTGAAGTCGTGACACCATCTTCTAAAAAATGAAATGTCGGTCTAACAGGACTGATTGGACCTAAATAAATTGATATTACACCAGGTAGCTTTATTCTACCATAACTTCAAAATCAATATGATCTATAGCCTCTAAATCTACAAAGTTCAATGAATATTTGGATAACTATTCTAACAAACTAGTGACTTGTTATATTATAAAGCATAGGTTTATTTCCACCTGAGAACACACTTTTCAGTTTTACTACATCACGTCCTGACTGCAATGCATTGGGGTAAATGTAATCGATAAAGTCCGGAGAAGTCTGCCCTCAGTGGAAGTGCAGAAAGTCGCTTGTGGACAACCCTTAGGACTCAGATTTCCCAGGGACGTGCCCCACAGAGTCCCCAAGTCCACTGAAGTCTGCATGGTCATTTGGATTCATCCTAGGAGTGAGACCTACACTTGTCTCGATTATATAGTTTGAGATGTTGGAACAGCCACGCTCCCGATGGAATGACCCTAACCCTCTGCAAAGTTGTCAAGTACATTTTACTTTCCTGTGGGGAAAGTAAGCCTGGCAAGTTTCAGAATTTACAGTAATAAACTCATGCAAACATTTGGAACAATAAAACAAGTTCAGGAAACAAAGACGTGTTGTTTCACAAGAAATTTATTTGCAGCAGATCAAGTAGTTCAGAGCAACATCTGGAACAGCGAGACCTGCAAGGTAAAAACAAGATTAAGCAAACTGAGCAGAGAGAATATAGTGAATGAGAGAATTGTGACCTACCAGAAATCTCCTAGTGGCCTCATTTGGATGAAGCTTTAGCAGGGTGTTGCATTCTAGTATCGCCACTGGCCAGCATGGTATGATGCATACATGGTTGCTCCTGGAGTGTATTGGGTTTGAGCAAATACCGCCCGTCCTCGCTGGTAGCGTGAACGAGAACTGACGGAGTAAACTGGATCCAGGTAAGACAAGTCACTGAAGACTGGCTCATGGGTTTGGTCAGTAGCACCATAGCCTTTAGCAGAGGCATCAACTTGAGGGGCCGTGACATAGCCGTACCAGCCGTTCCCTGCATAAGCAGTAGCTGAGCTGCCATCGTTAGCACCGTCGTCATACCCGACTGACTGATCTTCAGAAGGGTCATTTAGACCAACCTCAGGGCTGACACCAACGTCCATAACCATATCCTGAGCCAAGTCGTGGTTGTAAATGGTATCATGATGAACTGCAAGGGGGACATAAGAGTGTGGGAAATTACTTTTGGTCGTGCACATGAAATGTTTGATCATTGTGAATCCTGAATTGTAACCCGTGATATACAACGGCAGTAGTCTAGAGCAGGGCATCTCTTACCTATCAGTACGGGACTACAGGTTATACTTCCAATCAGCAGACACAAAATCCAGATCCTGCAGACACATTTTCTTTCAGATCAAGTTTCAGATGTATCAATTTTAAGCTAGTTATCCAAGTGAGTAATCTACTTACATCATTTTGGTTTAGTAAGTGGATGGATTCAAGAAAAGTCTGCTCTGTGATTTCTCCCCAAAAAACTGCAGGGACAAAGCACAAACAATATCAGTCCTATTAGCAATGAATGAACAACAGTAAGTTAAAAAAAAGAAGCTGCCCAAATAGTAAATGCCTTACCTGCTGCTACTGGAGCAACACAGAGCCTCTATGCAATGGCTTGGTGTTCCTCAAAAGCTTCTTTTAAAGGATTCTCAAGGCTGTGTTAATTGATGTTAATTAGGAGCAGCTGGTTGCAATGCAACCTGAGGTGTGTTCAACGTGTTAAACGTTTTGCAATGTTTTCACTGGTTGAACAGGCATTTCAACCCCAACAACTTAAATATGTGGGCTCATATTTGGCAAATGGCTTGGACATGTCATTAATGAAACATGGTAATGATAATTTAGAGACACAGAAAGTTTGTATTCTTAGCCTGGAAATCCAGACCTGCCATGATCTAGATGTGGGTCTGGATTTCCAGGCTATTGTATTCTATTTCTTTCAGAATTTTTTGAATGAATATGCTAATTTGTCAATGTCTTACCAATCATGCGTTTAGTTGCACGTTTAAAAGAATGTATCTAGATGTTGGATAAAGCTGAGTTAAAATCTTTATTTAATTTGATCAATTAGAGTCTGAAGTTTTTACAGAACAGATTTTGGATACAGCCTTTTTTCATTTTATAAATCAAAAAATACTATGGAGGCATACAGGTCTTAGAAATGCACATTTTCTGCAAGCTTTTAAGAACAAAATGTAGCCTATCATAAATAAGACAATTAACAACATGTAAATAAATCATTTTGGAATAACCTTTATAATAGTGATAAGAAGGATAATGGAGAGATTATTTGATGTTAGTACTTTAGAAGTTGAGATTTTTGGTTCATAGTATTAACAAACTAAATAAATGTTGAGATAATGGCAGTTGAACAATGTTGTATAGGAGAAATATACAGACACCTCAATGAACATGTTGGACCTTTTATTTATGAAAGAAGACATATTATGGAGGCAAGATAGCCAAATATCTAAAATTGATCACTGATGGAAAAAAATGTGTTTGCCTGCCTGTCTCACCATAATTCATTTACACTTAGACCTGTGTGTTGTTGAACAAAGTACATTTAACAGGAACGGTTTGGAAAAGTATGGCTGAAGTAGGCTTTAAAGACTAAGGGCTATTCTCAAATTGGAATAGTTAGTGAGCGTATATGATACAGGTTGTTTAAAACTGTTGTAGCAGTGTTGTAGTTATGTCTGTAGTTTGGGATGCTCAGTTATATGATTATTATTTTTCAATTAGCAAAAATTCAGCGTTGACCGACAAATGCAAGTCTGTCTCTATGACATATTTTACTCATGGTTATAATGCTGATGTTATCATTTAGAATTTAGAATTTGCTAAATGACTGTGCTGGCATTTCCCCCGTCATTTAGCCTATAGGCTATAACAGGCAGTGCAAGAATTAGGCCTACGTTTAAAAACATTGTAGATTCCCAATAAGGGGAAGTGTAGTGTATTTCGTTATGACACATTCTAAGATTACTGATAATCAGGAGATTGTTTAATTACATACATAATTAACTATAAGGGGAGCCAGGAGTAGCTCTCGTGGGTATATGTGTGTGCAGGATAGGAATGTGAACTGCTTAGTTGAGGAAGCCCTTAGGGAAAACTTTTGTAGATCATTCAAATTGTACACAAAGGAGACTCCAGGGTGACTGTCTTGTGAGGGCAATTTAGGACAGTTTGGTTAAGATTTAACAGCTAATTTATTGGCCCCTGGCTAAAGGGATTGTCCTAAAGTTACTGAATCAGACTTCTTGGCTTCCCACGGGATATCGCCTCTAGGGATTGATTAACACAGATGTCCTCTGAACAGTGTAGGTCGGAGTAAGTTAGGGTCCACCCATCAGGAGTTAGGAGAGGTGGAGCTTACTGACCTAAGGACCAATCAGTCTTTTAGTTTACAGGAACTCTTCATAGGTCTTTTAGCTTACAGGAACTCTTCATAGGTCTTTTAGTTTACAGGAACTCTTCATAGGTCTTTTAGTTTACAGGAACTCTTCATAGGTCTTTTAGCTTACAGGAACTCTTCATAGGTCTTTTAGCTTACAGGAACTCTTCATAGGTCTTTTAGTTTACAGGAACTCTTCATAGGTCTTTTAGTTTACAGGAACTCTTCATAGGTCTTTTAGCTTACAGGAACTCTTCATAGGTCTTTTAGTTTACAGGAACTCTTCATAGGTCTTTTAGTTTACAGGAACTCTTCATAGGTCTTTTAGTTTACAGGAACTCTTCATAGGTCTTTTAGCTTACAGGAACTCTTCATAGGTCTTTTAGCTTACAGGAACTCTTCATAGGTCTTTTAGTTTACAGGAACACTTCATAGGTCTTTTAGTTTACAGGAACTCTTCATAGGTCTTTTAGTTTACAGGAACTCTTCATAGGTCTTTTACCTTACAGGAACTCTTCATAGGTCTTTTAGCTTACAGGAACTCTTCATAGGTCTTTTAGTTTACAGGAACTCTTCATAGGTCTTTTACCTTACAGGAACTCTTCATAGGTCTTTTAGTTTACAGGAACTCTTCATAGGTCTTTTAGTTTACAGGAACTCTTCATAGGTCTTTTAGTTTACAGGAACTCTTCATAGGTCTTTTAGTTTACAGGAACTCTTCATAGGTCTTTTAGTTTACAGGAACTCTTCATAGGTCTTTTAGTTTACAGGAACTCTTCATAGGTCTTTTAGTTTACAGGAACTCTTCATAGGTCTTTTAGTTTACAGGAACTCTTCATAGGTCTTTTAGCTTACAGGAACTCTTCATAGGTCTTTTAGTTTACAGGAACTCTTCATAGCTTTTTCTTTTATGCATGTACCTGTATTCGTTTTTGGCTACACACACTTTAACTTTTTATTGGCTTCGTTTTGACTGCAGGATGAGTTTTGTTGTTAAAATAAAAGAATTGTTCCTGGGACCTCCTCATCTGCCTCAAACTGTGTCTTCTTCCATCAACCAGCTACCAACGCCGTTTTTCTGAGTAAAGGCCGAAAGATTAACAGCAGAAGCTTGAATGAACACAACTTATTTGAATACCCAAGCACTATGTGATAAGTGAGAAGACCTGCTAGTTGACACTGCATTTCATTACTACTATAGTTCCACTTCCCCTCGTTCGCTTACCCTCAGCCCTTGGTATGACATACCAGCATACGTCGCACGGAGGGAGAGTGGGCGGGGGAGGAGCGGGGGATTTAAATGGAACCCACTTGCGCTTGTAGTCACAATGGATCGTCAGTTACATAGGTAGTTCTGAATGGAAATAATACAGAATTATAACATTCTTCTACAGTAGCCTATATTGCATTAAGCCATTTCCATAGCATAACAAACATTGACTTTCGAGATGGTAACTCAGATTATCAAGATATTGTTACTTACACTTGTAAATTGTTTGCTCTGACGTATTTTCTTAGTTTCTGTTAGCTTCAACCAAAAATGTCTGTTTTAAATAGTCCTATAATTGGCAGCCATCGGTGTTATAGCAGCAATGTGTAAACTGCAATACATTCACTGGATTGTTCCTATGGAAATAGGATAGGCTAATTGAGGCGTTTTGGAATATATTTATATATATATTTGTCCTGTGGGTGGCCGCGATGTCCCTAAAGGCATACGGTCTGCCGGAAAATAAAGGGAGAGGAAGAAGAAGACGAACTCCAATGCACTATGGGTGATATCCGACTCGGAGTGACCATCTATGTTCACTCGATCACTCAGCCCTCCGAGGGTCTATCTCACCAAGTTCACTTCAGTTTCCAGACAATTGGAACGACACTTATAATGGCGCGCGGGCAAGTGCCGAGGGCAAGTGAACGAGAGCATGTTGAACGTAATGCACTGACGTTTTGCCGGCTGCCCAATCAGCGAACAGATAGAGGGATAACAGCCTCGTTGATATCGTCCCCTAATAACTCCTAACCCGAAATGTTAAAAGAATGTGCAGTTGTCAGCTAAGCCCAGGTCAAAATGTCAGAAAAACCTCATCCTTGATCTTTCGTCTTGCATATCCATTGCATCCCTGGTTAGATGTTTTCATACGAAGGTTGTGACAGACGGATGTAGAAGACATCTGGCTATTTGTGAGCATGCTAATGCTAAATCTGTTTATTAAAAATCAAATCAAATTTAGTGAGATGTTTATTTTTTCTGTGGCATGACAATACTGTTTGGTGAAAAGAATGGCATATTGCCTGATGTCATCATTTGGGGGAATAGTTGATTCCCAATGAAGTAAAGATGAAAATGTTAAGAAAAAGCGAGAACACTTTTTTTGCATTAAATTGAGCCAAAATCATGTAGGAATGTGTTAAGAGTTATTTCTTCATTGGATGTTGTCACCACATTCTGTGCATCTGGAATGCATTAATTGAAAGCGTACCCAACTCACTGAGGATCAAAAAAGGGTACATACACTTTAATAGCCACAATTTCTTTTCAGCAATGTTTCCAGCCAAGCAGACCCTCCAAATATTGGTTCTTAGGGTCAAAGAAGTTAACAGAAATAAGCACCAAGTATGGCAGACCATGTCAGGTTCAACTCATTTTATTGACCTTTTGGCTCCCTGACCATTGCCCCTGCTGTTCTGGCTTTTGGAAAACAGTCTACACCACTGGCAGTGTGGCAGTTGCATTTGAATACCCTGCTAACCTAGCACATTTTAGACAAGATGGAATGGGGTCATTATGTTCCTGAAATTGGCAATTAGGTTCAGGCATCACAGCTGGGTGGTTAAAGCTTCAGTTGAGAGTTTTTCTACTGTAATATTTGGCAAAACTGTCATAATAGCCATTCAGCTATATGTAGGTGAAGTGGTCTGAAAATATATTTTTATCATTTTGCTCCCCCCTGCCTCTGTGTGCTGCCCCCCAAAATTGCCACCGCTCATGTTAATTTTGACCAATCAGAGCGAGGTCAGATTCTCCATTCTTATTGGCTTTGGGACCTTGGCAACGACGTTGATGCGTCAGTTGCGTGAGCGTTCACGACCCTAGCAATCTGACACTAGCCTACTGTTTGGTACTAGGCTACTACGGCGGACAGCGAGTAGCAATGTCTTCACAAACAAACCCTCAATTTACCATTCCCAGGATACCAACAACTAACACCGCTAAGACAGCAAAAAAACGAGGAAAGACGAATGTTGAAAAGTTAACTGCTGAAAGGGAGACGGAGAGAGCTCGAAAAAAAGTACACCGGCCATGTCTTCTTGCCCTATCACATCAAGACCTCTCCGACCGCGACCTCGTCCCCTTCCTCTGCCCCCATTTATTTATCTCAGTGTTGCCAACTCAAAGCGATTTTGTCGCTATATTTAGTGACTTTTCAGCCCCCCTGGCGACTTTTTTTTTTCAAAACAGCGACAAGCGACAAATCTAGCTTTTTTTTCTGGTGTTATTGGTGACTTTTTTCGCCAAAGCAAGTATCACCTCTTCTCAACGAGCAGCGGGAGCCCGCTCCTCGCGCAGCAGCCCCTCCCAGCTGCGGTCAGAGCGGAGCATAGGAGATACACACACACCTCTCCGCTCTGTTACAATTAGTTTGCTATCTTGCCTGGCTGTTACAGCTACTTTTGTTAGGCCTACCAGCACACTGATTTTAAGCTAACATACGTGGTCTGTCTGTGATTAAAATGTAGATGCTCAATATGTAGGCTACGTTTGTAGTTATCATTACTAATGTTTAATCACCTCGGAATCGGACATGGTGTTTGTCTCCTGTCAATGTAACTGAATTCACATGAACGCGCATAGCTGTCGTACGGAGGGAGGAACTACAGCAGGTAGAGCGTTGGGATCCCAACGGCTGAAACTCTCAACTGTAGCTTTAAATGTTAGTAAAGATGAAAGCAGCAAGGCATCCTCCTTTCTTTGGCTAAAATGTGAAAGTGCACAATGATGTGAACAACCAGGGCCGCCGCTCCCTATACGCAGGGTACGCAGAGTGCGTAGGGCACCAAGTTCCTGGGGGGCCCCTCAGAAAAAGAAATTTATATATATATATATTTTTTTTTATGAAAAAGGAAAAATATATGATCCGGGGGCCCCCCAACATTGAGGTATTTAAAAAAACTTCATGATGATCATTACATTACAAAAAATATATAAATTAGTTATGAACAGGCCCATTGTTGTTTTGTCTTAATTGTGCAACCTATCCAGGGGTGGATTACTGCACAGGCATACCAGGCACAGGCCCAGGGGCCCAAGGGCTCAGGGGGGCCCTTAGCCAGAGATACTGATTGTAACTTTTCATGTTGCATAGTCAAAGAGCTCTGTCACTGATGTCAATAACAGGGTCAATAACAGGGTCCAAAAAGGAATAGCCTAAATATAAGTATACTCATCAGAATGTAACAAGATAGAAATCATCATGGGCCCCTCAACTAGTAGGGGAGAAATACAAAGGCAAGTTAAAAACAACAGCATTACTAGCTCTGTGTAAGGGGCTCCATGAGGGGCCTTGAAGGCCCCCTCACACATACACAAATAAGCTTTCCATGTGTGAATTCTAAATTGTTCATAAAAAGTAGCTATCCACCCTTTATCTGTTGAAATGGGCCCCTCCATCATAGAACATGGATCTGCAGGCCAATCTACTGTACTGTTTTTACAGTTGCAGAGTAAGGCCCTGTTCTCACGGTGAAAACGTGACAGTTTTCCCGTTTTTGTTTTTTTTAAAAACCCCGTTCAGACACAATTTATCTGACATCATCACCCGTGCACATGTTTTCAGAGGAAACGGGACGAAATCGATGTAGTAAGCATGCCAGGCCAGCAGTTGGCGGTACAAGGTAGTAGTAGATAGCTTTTCCGGTACAATTTGATGCATAAAACCTTACTGAAACCGAAAATTAATGCCACTAACGTTCATAAAGCGGTTGATGTAAGCTTGGGGTTACAAGTATTGTAAATGACAAGCTTTCTGTCTTCTTATTTCACCGCATTGAAAACAGAAGACATGCTGATAGTGAAGGGGCTTTGTGAGCGGCTACTTTTCCTGTTGGGCGTACTTCAAAATAAAAGTCAACTCACGTTTGTCCGGTGAAATGCTGTTAATGTTTAGCCAGTGAAATGCTTTTACTGTGAAGCCGTAGCCTTAATGCTCCTTTTGTTGAACAGTAACTTAACCGCTGCGCGCTGAACTATGGATAGTGTTTTTTAATGTAGAGAGAGCCGTGTACACAAGTTTATTTTGCTAGAAAAAGCGGCAGAGCACGAATCTTTCCCCAGACAAAGTGGAGGGTGCATGGTATCAATAACTTACTAATAGACTACAGACTAAATTGGCGAGTGTTATAGGCCTATGTAAGCCCTGCACGTTATGTTGTCTTCTAACTTTATAACTCGCGTGTGGGTATTGACAGCAAATGTTATAGACTATGCATACGTGAAGTGGAGCCGTGACATCAGCATTACCAGGGGAACTGGTTTCGGTGTTCACACAAAACCAAAACCGTTGTGTTTTCCAAAAAATCCTCCCTGGGACGTGATCTCAAAAACTTGCGGTTTCATGCCTGCGTTTGCTGTTTTCATGTACATGATATAGTGCAACCGCGGGAATTTTTCCGCGTTTGCACCGTTTCGTGTTGCCGTGAGAACAGGGCCTAAGGAGTGCTGCCTGTTTAAGAAAAATCTGAAAAATAATGTTCCTTCTGCATCTCAGGAGTTGATATAGCCTCTAAAATTCCCTTTCAAAGTGCACCAGATTGATGCATTTTACTTTAAAATGGTAAAAAAAAAACACTGACAATTTAAGCTTAGGGCACCCAAAAGCTTAGCAGCGGCCCTGTGAACAACTCATTCTGGTGTTTATAAAGTCGCTAGAATAACGGGAAACAGTGTCTTTAAGCAAGTTTTTTTCTGGGGGGGGGGGGGGACCCACAGACCCCCCGTTTAATTGTATGAGCCCAACAATTTTTTTTTAGTGCTACATGCATGGAGATGTAACAAGTGCCCCGAATGGGACCTTCAAGGCAGTGCTTGCTAAGGTTAGGGGATATAGGACCTTCCAGGCAGCGCTGCCTTTAAGGCTCCGTTGGGGGAACAAAACACCATCAAGTAAGAAAAGCCACTGTGTCCGCTGTTGTCCAGAATGTGCCCTTTTTATTTTTCGCCCCTGCCCTTCAAACAGTCTGAGTCCGCCCCTGACGGGGGAAATGCCAGCACAGTCATTTTGCAAATTCTAAATTCTAAATGATAACTTTAGCAGTATAACCATGAGTAAAATATGTCATAGAGACAGATTTGCATTTGTCGGTCAACGCTGCATTTTTGCTAATTGAAAAATAATAATCATATAACTGAGCATCCCAAACTACAGACATAACTACAACACTGCTACAACAGTTTTAAACAACCTGTATCATATACGCTCACTAACTATTCCAATTTGAGAATAGCCCTTAGTCTTTAAAGCCTACTTCAGCCATACTTTTCCAAACCGTTCCTGTTAAATGTACTTTGTTCAACAACACACAGGTCTAAGTGTAAATGAATTATGGTGAGACAGGCAGGCAAACACATTTTTTTCCATCAGTGATCAATTTTAGATATTTGGCTATCTTGCCTCCATAATATGTCTTCTTTCATAAATAAAAGGTCCAACATGTTCATTGAGGTGTCTGTATATTTCTCCTATACAACATTGTTCAACTGCCATTATCTCAACATTTATTTAGTTTGTTAATACTATGAACCAAAAATCTCAACTTCTAAAGTACTAACATCAAATAATCTCTCCATTATCCTTCTTATCACTATTATAAAGGTTATTACAAAATGATTCATTTACATGTTGTTAATTGTCTTATTTATGATAGGCTACATTTTGTTCTTAAAAGCTTGCAGAAAATGTGCATTTCTAAGACCTGTATGCCTCCATAGTATTTTTTGATTTATAAAATGAAAAAAGGCTGTATCCAAAATCTGTTCTGTAAAAACTTCAGACTCTAATTGATCAAATTAAATAAAGATTTTAACTCAGCTTTATCCAACATCTAGATACATTCTTTTAAACGTGCAACTAAACGCATGATTGGTAAGACATTGACAAATTAGCATATTCATTCAAAAAATTCTGAAAGAAATAGAATACAATAGCCTGGAAATCCAGACCCACATCTAGATCATGGCAGGTCTGGATTTCCAGGCTAAGAATACAAACCTTCTGTGTCTCTAAATTATCATTACCATGTTTCATTAATGACATGTCCAAGCCATTTGCCAAATATGAGCCCACATATTTAAGTTGTTGGGGTTGAAATGCCTGTTCAACCAGTGAAAACATTGCAAAACGTTTAACACGTTGAACACACCTCAGGTTGCATTGCAACCAGCTGCTCCTAATTAACATCAATTAACACAGCCTTGAGAATCCTTTAAAAGAAGCTTTTGAGGAACACCAAGCCATTGCATAGAGGCTCTGTGTTGCTCCAGTAGCAGCAGGTAAGGCATTTACTATTTGGGCAGCTTCTTTTTTTTTAACTTACTGTTGTTCATTCATTGCTAATAGGACTGATATTGTTTGTGCTTTGTCCCTGCAGTTTTTTGGGGAGAAATCACAGAGCAGACTTTTCTTGAATCCATCCACTGCATCCACTTACTAAACCAAAATGATGTAAGTAGATTACTCACTTGGATAACTAGCTTAAAATTGATACATCTGAAACTTGATCTGAAAGAAAATGTGTCTGCAGGATCTGGATTTTGTGTCTGCTGATTGGAAGTATAACCTGTAGTCCCGTACTGATAGGTAAGAGATGCCCTGCTCTAGACTACTGCCGTTGTACATCACAGGTTACAATTCAGGATTCACAATGATCAAACATTTCATGTGCACGACCAAAAGTAATTTCCCACACTCTTATGTCCCCCTTGCAGTTCATCATGATACCATTTACAACCACGACTTGGCTCAGGATATGGTTATGGACGTTGGTGTCAGCCCTGAGGTTGGTCTAAATGACCCTTCTGAAGATCAGTCAGTCGGGTATGACGACGGTGCTAACGATGGCAGCTCAGCTACTGCTTATGCAGGGAACGGCTGGTACGGCTATGTCACGGCCCCTCAAGTTGATGCCTCTGCTAAAGGCTATGGTGCTACTGACCAAACCCATGAGCCAGTCTTCAGTGACTTGTCTTACCTGGATCCAGTTTACTCCGTCAGTTCTCGTTCACGCTACCAGCGAGGACGGGCGGTATTTGCTCAAACCCAATACACTCCAGGAGCAACCATGTATGCATCATACCATGCTGGCAATACTAGAATGCAACACCCTGCTAAAGCTTCATCCAAATGAGGCCACTAGGAGATTTCTGGTAGGTCACAATTCTCTCATTCACTATATTCTCTCTGCTCAGTTTGCTTAATCTTGTTTTTACCTTGCAGGTCTCGCTGTTCCAGATGTTTCAATGTTGCTCTGAACTACTTGATCTGCTGCAAATAAATTTCTTGTGAAACAACAAGTCTTTGTTTCCTAAACTTGCTTTATTGTTTCAAATGTTTGCATGAGTTTATTACTGTAAATTCTGAAACTTGCCAGGCTTACTTTCCTGTGGGGAAATTAAAATGTACTTGACAACTTTGCAGAGGGTTAGGGTCATTCCATCGGGAGCGTGGCTGTTCCAACATCTCAAACTATATAATCGAGACAAGTGTAGGTCTCACTCCTAGGATGAATCCAAATGACCGTGCAGACTTCAGTGGACTTGTGGACTCTGTGGGACACGTCCCTGGGAAATCTAAGTCCTAAGGGTTGTCCACAAGTGATTTTCTGCACTTCCACTGAGGGCAGACTTCTCCGGACTTTATCGATTACATTGACCCCAATGCATTGCAGTCAGGACGTGATGTAGTAAAACTGAAAAGTGTGTTCTCAGGTGGAAATAAACTAATGCTTTATAATATAACAACTCACTAGTTAGAATAGTTATCCAAATATTCATTGAACTTTGTAGATTTAGAGGCTATAGATCATATTGATTTTGAAGTTATGGTAGAATAAAGCTGCCTGGTGTAATATCAATTTATTTAGGTCCAATCAATCAGTCCTGTTTGACCGACATTTCATTTTTAGAAGATAGCCTGCTATATGAAGAGTTGTCTCCTTACCTTAAAGCTGCAGTTGAGAGTTTCAGCCGTTGGGATCCCAACGGCTGTTTTCCCAACACTCTACCTGCTGTAGTTCCTCCCTCCGAACGACAGCTATGCGCGTTCATGTGAATTCAGTTACATTGACAGGAGACAAACACCATTCATGTCCGATTCCGAGGTGATTAAACATTAGTAATGATAACTACATACGTAGGCCTACATATTGAGCATACATTTTAATCACAGACATACCATGTATGTTAGCTTAAAATCATTTTAAGTGTGCTGGTAGGCCTAACAAAAGTAGCTGTAACAGCCAGGTGCAGTATATTTTCTTGGGCCTTTACTCAGAAAGCCGCATTGGTAGTTAGTTGATGGAAGAAGACGCAGATGAGGGGGTCTCGGGAAACTTCTCTTTATTAAACAACAAAACTTATCCTGCAGTCAAAACGAAGCCAATAAGAATTTAAAGTGTTTGTAGCCAAATCTATGAAGAAGTTCCTTTGCTATAGAGACCCCACTTTTTCCAGAATTGTGGCCGGTTTTAACCGCCACTCTACGTGAGCTGATTGGTTCTTTAGGACAGTACGCCCTGCTCCTCCTAACACCTAATTGGTGTACCCTAACTAACTCCACCCTAATAAGTCAGGGGACTTCTGGGTTGCCCTCTGGAACCCAGAGGACATCCTGAGTCTAACCATTACCTGGAGGCGATATGTCACGTTGGCCAAGAAGTCTGATTCAGCAACTTTTAAGACAATGCTGATGATGATGATGATGATGGCCAGGGTCAATAAACTACTGTTAACTCTTAGCCAGACTGTCTTTGATTAACTCACACGACAGTCACCTTTGTGTGAAATTTGAATGATCTACAGGTCAGCCTTGAGGGTTTCCTCACTCAGGCAGCTGACATCCCTGACTTTGCCCCCTGCCAGATGAGGCATTGTCTTTGTCCTGCTCTGTAGCAGTATAGGCCTTAATATAAAATGTATAGTAACATAATACACTACAGTAATCTTAAAATGTGTCGTAACAAAATACACTACACAGGCAAGATAGCAAACTAATTGTAACAGAGCGGAGAGGTGTTCGTTGAGAAGAGGTGATACTTGCTTTGGCGAAAAAAGTCACCAATAACACCAGAAAAAAAAGCTAGATTTGTCGCTTGTCGCTGTTTTGAAAAAAAAAGTCGCCAGGGGGGCTGAAAAGTCACTAAATATAGCGACAAAATCGCTTCGAGTTGGCAACACTGAGCACAGGACGAGGGCTATATGGCCAGCGGACGTCCTGCTGCTAGCGGCAGGCAGCCTAGGGGCAGAGGAAGGGGACGAGGTCGCGGTCGGAGAGGTCTTGATGTGATAGGGCAAGAAGACATGGCCGGTGTACTTTTTTTCGAGCTCTCTCCGTCTCCCTTTCAGCAGTTAACTTTTCAACATTCGTCTTTCCTCGTTTTTTTGCTGTCTTAGCGGTGTTAGTTGTTGGTATCCTGGGAATGGTAAATTGAGGGTTCGTTTGTGAAGACATTGCTACTCGCTGTCCGCCGTAGTAGCCTAGTACCAAACAGTAGGCTAGTGTCAGACTGCTAGGGTCGTGAACGCTCACGCAACTGACGCATCAACGTCGTTGCCAAGGTCCCACAGCCAATAAGAACGGAGAATCTGACCTCGCTCTGATTGGTCAAAATTAACATGAGCGGTGGCAATTTTGGGGGGCAGCACACAGAGGCAGGGGGGAGCAAAATGATAAAAATATATTTTCAGACCACTTCACCTACATATAGCTGAATGGCTATTATGACAGTTTTGCCAAATATTACAGTAAAAAAACTCTCAACTGCATTTTTAAGTAAAAATTAGACTGGAGAAAATTCAATGTGCCGCTACCATACAGTCTTTGACCGCTGACAGCCAGCTACGGAAACATTTAAGGAAGTTTTCCTTCATGTTGAGGTGATAGCTGACTATTATCGTCTCTCTTGCATGAAATTACCTACACTTGAATGATCTTGAACGCTTAAAAAATTTATATAAATTTTAAACGGATTATGCAAACTGAAAATATTAAGTTTTTCTAGCTTGGCATCTAATTGCGCTTTTCCACTATGGGTACTGACGTACTCTTAATCCGCTTTTTGCTTCGTTATCCAGTGGAGATTTAAGTACTATAGGGGGCACTAAAAGGGCACCAGACGGGCAGAAGGGGACTATAGAGGACTCATTAAGGCACGTCATTAAATGTTCTTGTTCTAGAGGGCACATCATCATAATTTATTGTATGAAGGAGCACCCTAGAGAGCACCTAATCATGTTTTGCACGTGAAAAGGGCAGCCATTAAGGCATTTCCTCTCATTTTCGCCACTCTTGAGGGCACTTTAGAGCGCTTTTTCAACCATTGAGCCCCCCCCCCCCCTCCTGAGTCCGCCACTGTCCCCCGTGATTTATAGGCTATAACATTAACTCATGGAAGTGCAAGAATTAGGCCTACGTTTAAAAACATTGTAGATTCCCAATAAGGGGAAGCTTGAATGAACACAACTTATTTAAAAAAAAACACGACCACATCACACCCGTTTTAGCCTCACTTCACTGGCTGCCTGTCAGCTTCAGAATTGATTTTAAACTTCTCTTAATTGTCTTTAAAGCCCTGAATGGCCTGGCCCCCCCTTACCTCAGTGAGCTCTTACAGATGCATACCCCTTCCAGATCCCTACGTTCCTCCGACCAACTGCTGCTCAAGGTTCCGAAAACCAGACTTAAGACCCGAGGTGATAGGGCCTTTGCCGCAGCTGCCCCCAGACTTTGGAACAACCTCCCCATCCACATTAAATCATTACAGTCTGTTGACATTTTCAAATCGTCACTAAAAACACACCTCTTCTCCCTGGCATTCCCCCCTTGATTATGGCATATTTTCTGACTTTCTTATTGATATTTCTATTTCATTTTTAAATTTAGTTTTTCATGATTTCATGCGTGTTTTTTCTTTTTTCCCCCGGTGTGATTTTGTCTCTGTCTTGCCTATGTTTTTATCTTATTCTGCCTGTACAGCACTTTGGTCGGCTGCTGTCGTTTTAAATGTGCTTTATAAATAAACTTGACTTGACTTGACTTGACTATTTGAATACCCAAGCACTACGCGATAAGTGAGAAGGCCTGCTAGTTGACATGTCAGACGTAGCCTGACAGTTCTCCCGATCAAAACGTGACACAGCTCTTCCCCACAACGCGCCGTTTCGTCAGTTTCGTAATGCATGTTGACGTTTTGCCGTCTGCCCAATCTAGTAGGGAGGTTAAGTGCAAAAAATAGGGCGTTGACTTCAAGTCATGATGCAAAAGTCCCCTTTGGTATGGAAGTACCTTAGGGTCATAGAAATACATTTATCCAAAGACACAAGTGAGATCACCCTTTTTTTCTGAAATACACACCTTTTTCGAAAATGGCCGCGGAATGTTATGACAATAAACAGTGCAATACACCAGAGCTCATATATTTGCTTCTGTTTTAGCTATAATGACAAACTTAGTGTCAAAATGTACATTGTTTGGGTCAAGGAATGCAATTTGAGAGGTTTCAAGACTAAAAAAACAATATTTTTCTCCCTCCCATAACAATTGGGGATAAAATTCACACATTTTATTAAAAATGCATGCTTTCAAAAGTCCACTCATTGTATGAGAAAAATAGTGTGGACCTCCCACAAATTGCAAAAGAAACTATTTCAACTGTTCTTGTCTCATGCAATTGTAATTCATAACATACTCAAAGACCTAGGGAATCCTAGTGGAGGAATGTCATTCTCTAAGGGGTTTCTTTACCATACTTTTGTACCAATTTTTCGGATTCCTAAAAAATGTTTAATGGTTGAGGTAAGTGCCAAATTGCTTACCCTTCTTAGAAAACATGAAACTTGGTAAACTCATACAGTTCAGGGTCCTGAACCTTTGCAGATATTGAGCAATCACGTAATCGAATCATGGCGGCCGAGGCGGCCATTTTACTTTCCGCCATAGCCTAATTATGCATTTTGCATCATAACTCCTGAACTAATCATGATAACAGGTGACATCTACCCCTATGTTTTCATGGTCAGTGATTACTATGATACCACATACAACATCAGAAACAGTTTAGGTCAATAGTTAAGGGTGAATTCAATGATTTTGTGAAAATGATCACAGTATCTAACCTCGCTGTGACCTTATAATGTTGTAGCTTATGCTGCATGAACTTTGAGTTTTATAAACTTTAATTGTGTTCATTAATCAAGACTAAATAATAAAATGTAATACCACTTTTATAACACCATAATATGTTTTTGAATGCCAAACTGCCACAAACTCACATAAATGTGCACACTGATGAACATAAACTTTAATATTAAAATATTGGTGCAAAGCTGTACTGTTAATTCAAGGCGCATCCAGAGCAGTAATACTGCAACGTCAAAGGCGTAATTCAATGCAAACCATGAGTATTCAGATATAGTTGTATGACGCATTGGAGTCCATCTCTCAAAAGCACTTGTAGTGAGTCAAGTCCCTCCCCAGTCTTCCATCATAAAGGCACAGCAAAGCATTCTCTCTGACAGTGGGTCAAACACTGTAGCTTGTTGAAATCAGAACTGGAGGTTGGTGTGGTAAATAAAGAAGACTAGCAGATACTACTTTCTGTACTATGAGCAGATCAGCATGTCCTCCCCTATGGTGACAGTTGCTCCGGTCCTGGCATGTGCGCGCCTACAGTGTGCCATGTCTTCGGTGGATGTGCCCTGATAACCTGAAATACGACAACTGTTCTCTCCATACCTTCTTTTGAAATATTTACTGTATGGTTAACTGATGTCTTTGAATGTTGATCTACGTGTCCGAGTTAGACTGAACAAGTGCTTCACAATCCACCAGGACCACCAAATACTGAAATTGACCTGTGACTCCTGGAAGGTCAGGTGTGTGGAGCGCCCAAATGGCATCTGCTAATAGTGGCTTTTCTGGCTGTTGAAGCAACAAGAAGGTGTCAAACGGTTCTGGATGAACCTTTTGCAGCAATTGTGAGCGCTGGAAAAGCAGGTGAAGATCGACCTCCACTACTCCACAATCGATCTTGACATTCTTTGTACTGTTGTTGACCGCCTGAACCCACTTCTTGACAGTAGTCTGTCCATCCATGCTGGCCAAAATGGTGTTTGGGATGATCTTTCCCTTATCAACATTCCATAGAGGTATGCATTGACCCCAGTAGAGACACTGCATAAGAATGGATCCAAGTAGAAATGGTGTCTTTCTTGGAGGTAGTTCAGATCAGTGTATCCTTCATGTCGCATGCTCGCCTTGCATCCGCCATGTGCTTGTTCTGTTCGCCAGTGTTCACACATTTCTGGTAAATATCTGGATGATCCAATAGGAGCTTGCACATCCACTGCACATAGATAAGGGAAATATTACTGATATTAGCAAAAAGAAAAGTTAGAAAAGCTCCATTTCCTCCTGCAACTCAGCACCAGCCATGAAATGTGCAACAGACCCCAAAACCACGCTGCCCAAGTCACTTCCCTGTGGCACAGCTTCTATGATCAAAAGGGCCTTCCATCAAAGCAGTTGATCAAATGTGATGATGGGGGTAGAATATCAACATTTGGGAGAAAGACGAAGGAGGATTTCACTGAGTGAGTGCCACACTGTTAGCCTGTAAATCCAGACCCATATCTAGACTGATAGAGGGTCTGGCCACGATCAATAGACCTTCCCAACTCAAGGGGTGGCTCCTACGCATGCATTTCAAATATCAGTGCACACAATTGGATTGCACTACAACCAATCAGAGCGATGCACAAGGTGACGTATTAAGCCCTGTTTGTTTAGCGAACAGCGGGGTTAACTGGTAAGTTAAACTTTTGCCGTGATCGGTCGGCAAAACAGAACATGCTCTTTCTTGCTAATAAAAGATTTGAGTGCCGTCTTCCAAATTGTAAAGTGTCGAGGCCAAAGCCGTCTGAAACTCAAACAACATATCCACAGCCATCTTTGATGTTTACTATCACGGCTTCGGCGGCGCATGCACAGCACTGTCGTCATCCGGTTATGTTCGCCCCAGAGCACCATACATAGGGCTCTGGCCTGCCCATATCAGATAGAACTAATTGAAACGTTGCTCAGAATTTTCTGACATATTTAATGACCTTCAATGCAGAGTGCCTTGACCAACAAGCTGAGCAAATTTAAATTGGCCAGCGGCAGATCTGGATTTCCAGGCTACCACACTGTGCCAATTTTCCAGTCTATTTGGACAGTACAGAACTCTTTTGGCCACATCCATTAAAAGATTGAGCTGCTTTTTCGGCCGCTAAACCGGTGCAAATGTGAGAAAAAATAGCTTTGCACAGATGACTCACAAAGGCTGAAATTCACGCAGACTGCAATGAAATGGCCCTGCCAAGCAGACAGCGCCGACGGTGCGCTTGTCCCATTTGAATGTATTTAAATGAGTGAATATTCAAAATCCAGCGCAAAATTACTCCCTTCCTCTGCAAATAGAACTCGTTGCAGATTGCACCTCAACCTCAAAACTAGTTTACTCAAGTAAACGATAAACAATGGCAAACAGCGCCCAGCTGTCAAACTTTGTGGGTGTAAGCACCGGTATATAAATATATACTTTGTGGATACTGTGCTAAAACAGGGGCAGATTGCGCCCACTGTTTCTCCACAATGCGTCGAACTATTAGCATGTGCAATCCATTCTTAGTGGATGTGGCCCTTTGTGTAGACAACAGAAAAAAATATATGTTTTAATATTGATACTGTTATACTCTTTTACAGACACCTAAGCCTATTTCTGGGTTACTAAAAAAATTTAATTTTCCAAAAATCAATTAATTCAACCTTAACTATTGACCTGAACAGTTTCTGATGTTGTATGTGGTATCATTGTAATCCCTGACCATGAAAACATGGGGGTAGGCATCACCTGTTATGTGTTATCATGTTTGGTTCAGGAGTTATGATGCGAAATGCATAATTAGGCTATGGCGGAAAATAGAATAGCCGGAGAAAAGGAGATTTTTTTTTTTTTTGCCTTGAAACCTATCAAATTGCATTCCTTGACCAAACCAATGTACATTTTGACACTATAGTTTGTCATTATAGCTAAAACAGAAGCAAATATATGAGCTCTGGTGTATTGCACTGTTTATTGTCATAACATTCCGCGGCCATTTTCGAAAAAGGTGTGTATTTCAGAAAAAAAGGGTGATCTCACTTGTGTCTTTGGATAAATGTATTTCTATGACCCTAAGGTACTTCCATACCAAAGGGGACTTTTGCATCATGACTTGAAGTCAAAAGTCACTTAACCTCCCTACTAATCAGCGAACACGTATAGAGGGATAACAACTGCCTCGTTTGAGATGTCGCCGTCTTGCTAAGACCTGCGCAATTATGACGCTCGGCTCGTCTTGCTGAGCGCACAGCATTTTTGCAGCATTTGTGTTGTGCGCTCAGCAAGACGCGCGTCATAGTTGCGCAGGTCTGAGCAAGGCGGCTCCAAGTCGAACGAGGCTAGCATCTATCCTAAAGCCACGCCCCCTTAGTGTTTGGGGTTTTCCTCTGACAGCAAGTGAAGTTCCACGGCGATCTCCAATACTTGGACTGTTTTTAACCATTAAATCGGCTCATTGTTGGCTTCAATCTGACAGATTCACTGCACGTTTTTGTTCTAATGATGGAATAAGGAGTAAATATGGTGGTGAATTCAGTGCACTGGTTTCGCAAAGGGCTGCGTTTGCACGATAATCCGGCGTTGCAGGAGGCCCTGAATGGAGCGGACACCGTGCGCTGTGTTTATATCCTGGACCCGTGGTTCGCTGGGGCAGCTAACGTGGGGATCAACCGATGGAGGTGTGTAATTTTTCCTCTCTCTTTGACGTGTTTAAGATCCATGTAAAGTCGGTGTGTAGACATCACACTTTGTTAACACAGCGTCATGTCGCCATTTGTGTGTTTTGCAGCGCTTGGAGTCTATAGCTTTTTGGGCCTCCACTCCAGTTAGCCAATACTAGCTTAAAATGAAGGGACTGCCTGGCTAAGCACCGAATAGAAGAAACGAACAATATAATGTGAAGAGCACGTGTCTTAATCGATCAGTTGTATACCCACTGGTCTATTCTATTCAAAGTTCTGTTACATTGTGGGGAGGAAAATAGCCTATAGAAGAAAAGAAAAAACTGATCCAGATGTCGACAATCACACAATTCACCCCATTGAACCAATGTTAATGGTAATAACATACACATCATTGCTAATAAAGACATTATATTAATATAACAAATGTTACTGATTCATTTAGGATATTGTTAAGTGATTTTTTTTCACACAGATGATATACACTCACCGGCCACTTTATTAGGTAGGCTACAGCGGTTCATTTTCTTGTTATAACTTATCAGCCAATCACATGGCTGAAACTCAATGCATTTAGGCATGTAGACCTGGACGGAACGACTTATTGAAGTTAAAACCGATCAACAGAATGGGGAAGAAAGGGGGTTTAAGTGACTTTGAACATAGCGATGTTGAGGGTGCCAGAAGGGCTGGTCTGAGTATTTCAGAAACTGCTGATCTACTGGGATTTTCACGCACAACCATCTCTAGAGTTTACAGAGAATGGTCCGAAAAAGAAAAAATACCCAGTGAGCGCATTTGTGTGGACGTAAAATACCTTGTTGAAGTCAGAGGTCAGTGGAGGATGGGCATACTGGTGATGATGGAAAGGCAACAGTTACTCAACCAGGGTATGCAGAATACCATCTCTGAACGCAAAACACGACCAACCTTGAAGCAGATGGGCTACAGCAGCAGAAGACTCCACCGGGTGCCACTCCTGTCAACTAAGAACAGGAAACTGAGGCTACAATTCTCACAGGATGACCAACATTGGACAATGGAAGATTGAAAAATCATGCCTGGTCTGATGAGTCTCGATTTCAGTTGCGACATTCAGATGGCAGGTTCAGAATTTGGCGTAAACAACATGAAAGTATGGATCCATCCTGCCGTGCACCATCAACCATTCCACGTTCAAAGTCACTTTAACCCCCTTTCTTCCCCATTCTGATGCTCGGTTTGACTTCAGTACATTGTCTTCACCACGTCTAAATGCCTAAATTTATTAAATTGCTGCCATGTGATTGGCTGATTAGCTTTTTGTTTTTATAAGCCATTGAACAGGTGTACCTAATAAAGTGGCCGGTGAGTGTAGGCCTTCTGTGTGCTGTTGTATGCATGCTTTGATTGACAACAAAACACACATAACTGTCATTTTGAGTATAACATGACACTATGTGACTGAATGGAATTAAAGGGAGCGAATATGCTGTAAGCTATTAAACCTAGACCAGAGGGATATACTACAAAGCAAACTCAACAGAGCCCGGCTCCCTTTTTTTGATCTGGTTCAACATGACACATACCCTCGCTCAGAGCTAACCGGTATCACGAAGGCAGTTATCAACCTCTTATGTTGAACGAGGGTTTCAGCTTCAGGCTCTGTGCGCGTCCCCATACGAGGGGGCGTTTGACCCGTCATTTGTCTCTGCTTCCGCACAGAATGGACTGATCTTGTGCCGCTAACTTTACACTAACTGACTGATTGCGAGCAGCTGACTTCGCTGACTTCACAAGAGTTTGTCAGTCTGAATGATCACAGAACAGCAGAAAACAGAGAGCCGAAAAAAACTCTTACTGCAAATAAGGAGAGAGTGGAATGTTGTCCGAAAATTGGGCTACTGAATTGATTAATTTATTTTACAGATCGTTCTCGCAGTGAGAACGATCTGTAAAATAAATGACATTAAATGACATTATAAAGCAATTAAAGGTTGAACTCGGATTTAAACAGTACACCATTTAGCCTAGTTGATAATCCTACACTTAAGAATCTGATTTAAGTCTGACACTGTCCCCTAATGAATAGCATAGCCTATGTGGAAAATCACGTTAGTTTTGGGCCACATCAAAATTAATTCAAATTTGATTTTGATTTAGGCTAATGGCCCTTTATTTGCATCTTACCATTAAAATAAATAGCCTAGATACAAAACCTGTAGGCTAGTCTGTATTTTCCGGACAAATATGAATCTACTGTGAGAAGCTTAACCTGCAAGTCTGCAGAGATGTCCGATGTCATGTATGGTGGTAATTACGTGTGATAAAACTGTTCCATTCGTACAGTATATGTATAAGAAAAAAGAAATAGTTTTATTGTGATAGGTAAAGAGTAAAAAGTTGGGTTCCGGTTTTATTGTGAAAAAACCAACGGAAGAGGTGTTGTTTTTTTTTTTACCAGAGTGTATTTATTAGAAGTAATTTGTATACGCCTACTATGACGAGGTAGGCTCCTCCTAGGAGGTTTCTCAGGAATGAGACGCCTTCTTGTCTTAAAAAGAGGGAGCAGAGGAGTTTTAGGCTGGGGGTTTTTCACAACACGGTGATAGACGGACGGACATGCAACAAGCATAACCTCTAATCTTCTCTCTACTCTATACACACGAAAAGGACTTGATCAAGAATTTTTAGAACTAGAAAAACGGACTGAGATGCAGGGGGTTAGATGGACACTAATGGTTATATGGGGCCCGTAGCACTGGGACTTGTACTCGCTAGTGTGTACCGCCATGTGTATAGTGTCTGTTTAACTCACTGTAACTTTTCTGCAAAGGGATAGACTGATATTGATGGTTATATGGGGCCCGTAGCACTGGGACTTGCATATACTAATATGCCGCCATGTTGTACAATATCTGTCTAACTCCTTGTAATTCATGAAGTTTTGTAGCGCGGGGAATAATATTTACAGGCACGCACAAGGGAGTAGGTTTGATTTGGAAATTGGTGGGGTCCGTGGGATATGAAAGTGCTTCCTAAAGTTGATAGGTTTTTTTTGTATTCGCAATGATAATTGAAAAGAAAATCAATAAATCGGCTTAATTAACATGTTTATAATGCATATCTGAATATCAAAAGAGAATATGCATTCTGTAATGTTATAGGTTAAAGCAACTAATGAAAGAAAATGAGTCAACTTAGAAGAGTTTTCAACTTTACTCTGGTGCAACTGAATCTCATGACTAACATATTAATCATTATTGAACCTCACCTGTGAATTTCCAGCCTCTCTTCCATCTCCTCCAGCCTCTCCTTCTCTAGCCTCTCCTTCATCTTCTACAGCATCTCCTCCTCTGTCTCCTTCTCTATCCTCTCCTCCTCTATCTCCTCCAGTCTCTCCTTCTCTATCCTCTCCTCCTCTATCTCCTCCAGTCTCTCCTCCTCCAGTCTCTCCTCCTCTATCTCCTCTAGTCTGTCATCCTCTATCTCCTCCAGTCTCTCCACTGTCTGTCACCTGACAGAAGTATGTTGATGCATGACATATGAACAGATATATTAGGGTACATACATGGGTAGACAAAATGTTCACACAATTATTATGTTTTATTCCCCCAAAATATATATGTATAAAATCACATGAGCATCTGCAATGTGCTTGTTGTTACTGTAAATGAGAGGGAAACCTTGAAGGAAAATAAAGGTTATTAAATGTAATTAATGTTTATTTATCCCAAAAATTTTTTTTAAACCATTGCTCCCTTTCCACACAAATAAAACATGAAAATAATGGTAGGCCTATACCTTAAAATGCGGATCTCTTTGGCATTATAGCCTATGCTGACTAATAATCAATATCAGTATTGTTATGGCTCTAAAATATATAACCTTTTAATTAACTTACACGTTCACTTCTAAAGAAGTCTCTTATGTCCAGTTTTCGTTTCTTCGACATCCTACACACACACACACGCACGCACGCACGGCACAAGCATAAAACACAGACAAATATAAGTGTTACTGCAAATGGCATCACTGATATTAAAATCCGTCTCGCTGACGTGACCGAAGGCAGAACTTACACTCGCAGATGCAGATATTAGCTATGCACTGAGGCGTCCTGTTGCTCCTCCTGTCTGGGACTAGCAAATTGCCGGTAGCTTTTTTTTTTTAACAAGCAGATGGAGTGACAGCGGGGACGGCCAATCAGGTTGAATATAGGTTTGCGGGAAACCTCTACAGCCAATCAAAGCGCGATAGTTGTTTAGAGGCGGAACTTCTAGCAGAGACTGATTTTTAACCCTTTGTGTACTATAATTATTGCCTAAACAATACGGACAGCGGGTGTATTATTGGTAGGGACTACACAGTAGAGGCTGGATTTTGGTAGGGTCGGGACCCTACCGTCCCTATATAATCCTACGCCCTTGGGCACGCAAGTGTTTGGGTATTGTTTCAAGAGTTACAACAAATTTAGAAAATGGATCAAGTGAACAAATATAATGAGAAATAGGACTAAAACATTTAAATAATATGTAAGCATATACTCTCTTTTGTCTTTTCTGTCTCTCTGTTATATGAAATTGTAACAATCATGTAAGTTTGAATAAATATAAGTAAAACGTTCCGCGAGTCTTTGTCACAGTAGATTAAGTTGTGGGAAGCAGGACCTAGAATAAGGTTGTTTTTTATCCATCACGAGCGTCGCCCCGAGGAGAACACGGCGTAAGTATAAGACATCTTGGCATCGCCCACACGCTGACAACACAACAATACATAATCTCATACACCTAATCTTTAAACGTGAAAGAATAGGTTAAAAATGCCTTCTTAGGTTTAGACGAAGATGTTTAAATCCTGAAAATATTATATATGTTATATTTTAAACAGAAGGGTGGTTTACAGACTAAGTTACATACAACTTACGAACAATAAATTGTGAATTGAAATCTTTATTCTACTACAAAGAGAAGGTTTTAAAAAGCAATAGTTAAAAGTGTTAATGATTTAGCGGAGGTCGACCTTATTATAAGCAGAGGTGGCTCTGATAAAATAGGAATTTTAAACACAGTGTTATATATTGAACATTATTCCTTAAGTGGACGTAAAACTCAGGTTAGTCTAGAGGGTAAATGCCGCGTTTATAAATAAAGGAGACCGGGGTTCGAGTCTCTTTCAGGGCCTATGGTGTGAGAAGAGTTGTTTTGATGAAGGAATGATAGACAGTTAAAGCATTGTGCTACAAAGTTGGTTAACAAGAGTTTGAGAGGACATAACTAATAAACTTATGGGACTGGCTTTTCATTTAGATTAGACTTTTATAGTCGAAATCGTAATACCGAACTGTGACAGCTGTCACCTGTCACGTCCCAACTGTAATCGCTACTGATGAAAAGAAAGAAGCCCACAGTGAAACAATGTTGCAACCTGTGATTTTATAGAACGCTTCATTAAGAGCCAGTGTGTGTAGATCGCCAGGTAAAATCATTTGAGGTGAGAGCATGGCGCTGCATACAGTAGGTCTAGGCTATTTTACATTTTCTGCATCAATAACTATGCATGTGGCAAAAAGCCGCAGCGCGATGTTACAGTTCACTCTAATGTAAGCCTTATGTCACGGCTTCGTTTCGTTCATTAACTTACTGATCAATAAGTTTACTGATTTAACTAGTTTACTCAGTGAGAAGTATCGCTCAGACAATATAGTCAGGTCCGTGCCTCGCGGGATTTCAAAAGGTGTAGTTTCCTTAAAGGGCAGCGCTCTAAGAGCCGAATTTAAACTCAAACTCTGGAACAAAAACTGGTCTGGGCAGGTTAGCCGTGCATCCTCTGTTACCACGGTGATCTAGCCAGGTAGAAAGAGAGCCACCTTTCGTGATACTGAAAACTCTGGCTCTGACGGGAAGACTGGAGCTCCCTGAATCGGCAGTCTCCATTTTCGGGTAGTCGGACTGGTGTGTCCTGGCCTTTAGACTCAACAGACCTCGCTCAGCCCTTAATCTCGCTTCGTAGTATACCCCTCTGGGCATGGACAGCTTTCACTGTAAATACAAACTTCCAGTCAAAAGCCTAAGTTAAGTTTTACATGATATCAGTTTAATGAGAGTACAATGCATTAAGGGAGACAGGGGACATTACTGTACTGTTAATCATAGCGCTTATAGACACAGTCCATTATAGTGTAGAACACCGGATGATTACAGTAATCAATCAGTAATTATTTTACCTTGAAATTAAGTAATACTATGAAAAAAAATCCCTGTGGAAAAACAAACATGGGTATCAACCATGTAATCAAATGCTTTGTATCTTATGCTATGTCCTGCGTATGTAGACCCACTTGAAATGCAGGAGAGAATGAGTTGAACATTTGATGCAGGCAGCAGGTCTATCCAGTTTCCTCTTGTATTCTCATCAAAATGAACTGCTCCTTGTCCAGTATTACTACAACTTACTGTGGCAGAGGACCACCTAAAAAAAAATCCCCCCATAAATGGTATCATCCTTAAGGACCGTGGTATTATTTTTTGACACATAGGCTACTCGGCAAACTTTGATTAGACTATTAATCACTTTGGCTAATTATTTTGGTTCATAATATTTAACGAAGTCAATTTTCTTGACTGGAACAGGTCAAAACAAGTCCGTATGGTCCGGTACTGCATAACGTTAAACAGTTAGTCAAGTATTATGGGCAAGATATTCCTTCATTCAATCATATATTTTGAAAGTAACTGGTTCCGTATCGTTGCAGCAGTAATAAAACACAGTATATAAAGTTCATATATAATAAAAAAAATGTTGCTCGCCTGTTTGTAATGTTATAGTAGCAGCCTCCTTCACTGTTTTTTTGTTTGTTTAATTAATCCATACTGGCTCTGTAATTCCCAGGTCCCTTTAGGGTGAACAACTAGTGGAACTTAGACACATATAGACAAAGACAAAGACGCCTACCTTTTATTGTATGGTGATAGATTATAAATGAAGAAAGTGTTGTCAGTGAGTAATAGTTATAATATAATACTAATGACATGTGCCTGGTGTGTGCAGGTTTCTGCTGGAGGCTCTGCAGGATCTGGACAACAGCCTCAAGAAACTCAACTCCAGATTGTTCGTAGTCCGAGGGCAGCCAACCGATGTTTTCCCAAGGCTTATAAAGGTCTGTGTACGGTCTTACCACCTGCCCTCACCGTACACACACACACACACACACACACACACACACACACACACACACACACACACACACCACACAAGATGTAGGTTTGGTTCCAGGTGCCTGAAACATTTATGATATTATTATTATTAAATACTAAGAATTATATGTAGATTAAATGTGTTTTATAAACTAACTACAGGCTGTACACATGTAAACAAATCCCCCTCCCCTGAAACGGCATACTACACCTTTA
Source organism: Ammodytes marinus (assembly GCF_949987685.1). NCBI lineage: Eukaryota > Metazoa > Chordata > Actinopteri > Uranoscopiformes > Ammodytidae > Ammodytes > Ammodytes marinus. The sequence continues at coordinate 28,935,887 of NC_137234.1, read as the reverse complement.
AAAGTAGGGCTGCCACTGATACCCTCTTTACCGCTCCATCTATTCCTCTCAATAAATAATATTCTAAGTAAACATTCAGTTCATTTCCCACTGCCGCAAACTGTGGCGAGCAATAATTCTCTTTTTAGGAATTTATTGATGTGGCTTTGTCTAATACGAAGAGCAGAAGAGGGTGACATTCATCAGACTTTTCTCTGTGCTGTGTCAGGTCTTCTTTTTAAAAGATTAAAAAATAAATTGAATTATTGGTATACTGCTGGAACAACTTTGTCAAATATTGGATGACCCAGGTACGGAGAGCCTACCTATACTTTAAAATATCCAGCAGCACTGTCTGACTGTGTAGCATAGCGTCCCATGTACTCGTGGACATTTCTTTTTTTTTTTTTTTCATTTACTGTGTGCCAGTGTCAGGCTGGTACATTCTGGACCAGGTTTGTGACACATACACATACAGACTGTCACGTTTCGTCTGCTGCTGCTTTGCTGTGGTGGACGTCAGTGTGGCGTTTCATGAGGAGAATCCCTGTGGCGATTTAGTTTCAGAAAGGGAAGGGAGCATAGTCAGCCATTATTCATTTCTATAGTGAAGACCTTGCATAACACACCACCACTGGTTTTCCATTATGTGCCATGGAAACCCAGTGGTTTGGAATCAGCATTCAACACAATCACTCCCCATGAAAGTGAGCACAAGCAGCCCAGATTGGCGTGGGCCACACGTAGATTGTGAGGGAGACTGTGTCGGGCACCACTGGGGCTTTACCCCGCTGAGAGTGGCCGAGCTGGGCAGAGCTAGCAGCACCGTTGACCCCCTGGCTACGGCAACTGAACCAAGTGGGCGGGAGTGCGTACCGTAGCCTACCCAGTCACACAAGTGTGCTGAGGCATGGCAGGAGTGGCACAAGTGTGTAAGGTGTCCGACCCCTGGTTTAAAGGTCAGTTTTTCGTGGATCTGTGTGCATGGGGGGAGCATATTCAAAACACAGTCGTCTTTAAAAACGCTAAGGCTGAACTATCCCGCTATTGGTGAGACCGTTGGGGTGTAAACGTAGCATAAAATCCCCCAGAACATAATTTTCAACCTGAGCATCAGTGTTATGGGTGTGGAGGTGATATGCATTCACTGAGCCCTACAGATCCAGAGAGACAACACCCACCCACCCACAGCCTGTTCGCCCTGCTGCTGCTGGTGCTTAGTTAAGACCCTGGCCCAACAGCTTTCACAGTAGATATGCCATTCAGTTCCCGAGCACACTTTACCACGCCGATTCTAACTATTCCATGCACAGTATTCTATTCCATTACAGTCATTATTAACCACTACATTGAGCACCATTCGTTTGCACTACGTTTGTGTTTGTTTACATCTCTTCTACATTTCTTATGTTGTATAGCTTTGTTGAAGGGTTGAACTAAGAATGTCATTGCCAACAACTGCTGCTGTACAGACACATGCTGATCAACTATGGTGCTTGTCTCACACACTCTTATCTGTTTCTCTCCCTGTTTGTGTGCCTGTCTGTAGGAGTGGAAGGTGACCCGCTTGACCTTTGAACTGGACCCCGAGCCGTATGGGAAGGAGAGGGATGGAGCCATAGTCAAGATGGCTCAGGAGTTTGGAGTGGAGACCATTGTCCGAAACTCACACACCCTCTACAATCTCGACAGGTGTGTAACTAACCCCACGCACGCTCACAGGGAAGTTTTCCTCACTTGCGAGGACATAGGCTTCCATTCATTTACTGGAGACTTGCCCTAACCATAACCACTACTTGCCTAATGCTTACCCTAACCCTAACCCTAACCTAAACCTAAGTCTACCCTTACCTTAAAGCAAGTATTCACCCTAAAATGTTATTATTTACGTTATTGGGACTTGTGTTTCGTCCCCAAAAGGAAGGCAAGTCCCCACAATATCACTGTGAAAAATATCCCCACAACATGAGTCAGACAGACAGACGGACACAATTTGTATGTTCCACTTGGGTTTGTCAGTCATACCTACATATACCCATAGTTGTTACTTTTTTTTAAATTATATGCACACCAGTGTGTTTGTTTGAAAACTTTTATTCTATAACTACAAGTCAAAATTGAAAATGTATTCACTGATTATGTCAATTCTTGCTGTTGAGTTTTATAAGTTGGGACGATTTTCTCCAGGCACCCATTGGTTTCCACTCATTTCTCTTACTTATCCGATTACAAATGAGTAGGCTCTTGACATGCACGTATACACATAATGTAACCCATGTCAGTTTGAATATCAAGCAAGCGTTCATAATCTTGTTGTCATTTGTCGGACCTAACTGCTGCCGTGTCAGGTCAACTCAAGTCCCCTGTTAATTATATCAAAGTGGATATATTAATTCATTTATTCTATTTATCTATTTGAACCATATATGGATGAAAATGGTTGTGTGACACTGAGGCGGGAGAAATGTTCTCTGAATGGATTGCTTAAAGTGCTACACTTGCTTGTGCAGTTCATTTCATTAGCAATGATGTGTGCTTTCACTTTGAGAACTTTGGGTCATTTTAAAATTTCACCCATACTCCTTTGCTTCCAAAAAGATACATATTGAGCAAAAAGCTAAATCCCTTCTTCCAGCATCCCATGCGGAAGAGCCCTCTAGCGGTCAGCTCATGTAACTGCAGGTCACACCCCTGTCCATGTGCTGGGACAAAGGTGGCAAGAAGGAGTCAAAGCAAGGTGTGTGTGTGTGTGGGGGGGGGGAGGGGGGGGGGGCTCCTCCTGCCTTCAGTTCAACACAGCGTTACAGCACGGCCTTACATAACGAATAGGAGTGAGTGGATGAGGCAGGAGGAGGGAGCTTAGCTTTGTGTGTGTGCGCTCGGCAGCAGAGGTTTATTATTGGTGGTTGAGAACATGTGCGTAGGCCATCTTACCGTCGCCCATTCGTAGTAGTTAGTGACAGACAGTGAATAGGCCAACAGGAAGCAATCCCTGCTGCAAATCCAACCAATGGAGAATCTTGAACGACCTCACAGATGTAGCCTAGACAAGTTGTTGTAAAATAAATACAGAGCTTTCACTGAAGGCCTGGCACCAGTTTTAATGAGCATTTTAGATTCAAGGTGCTTCATTTTTCAAGTCGAAAATAACACTGGCTTAAAGTACTGTATTTAATGAAATTGCACACATGAGAATAATATATTTAGTCCAACTCCTTTGTGTATGTGTGTATGTTTTAAGGGACGTCAGCATATTGCCACTGACGATACATGCTACATAAAAAGGAGTTTAGTATTAAGCCGAATTTGCTGCTTTTTTTCTAAATGCTCTGTATTGTTGACAGGATAATCGAGATGAACAACAACAGTCCTCCTCTGACCTTCAAGAGGTTCCAGACCATCGTGAGCAGACTGGAGTTGCCCCGGAGACCTCTGCCTCCCGTCAACCAGCAGCAGATGGACAAGTGTCACACCAACATAGCTGAGAACCACGACCAGCTATACAGTATCCCCTCACTGGAAGAACTAGGTACACATGTTGCTATGGAAATGTTAAAGCCTCTTAAATACCTGGTTTCAAATACTAAAATGTTATATGTGATATCAAAAGTTGGGTGTATCAATAAGCTTATACAAAAATCTGTTTCAAAATAAATGTTGTTGACTGTTATAAAACGTAGTTAAAAAAAAATTAAAAAATCAAATCTGTCTAGAACATTGCACAGGACTGTGTGGGCTTTGCTCCCAGACTCTTGTATCGAACGTGGCAACAGTCACTCAGTCATGGAGTTCTTAATGGAATTTTCCGGGCAGAGAACTGCTGCGATTGGTTCAAAATACTCAATGTGTCATAGGAACCAGAGCATAGCCTGCCTCATCTAGACTATATTTCTGTTGATTGATCAAACTTAAATAACAGTATCTTTCATTTGGATGAACTAAAAATGCCTGGCTCTTTTCAGATTCTCACACCACTTTAGTGAACTGAAAGCTTGTATCCAGCATATAGCCTCCTATCATACCAAATAAAAATGTACTCCAAATCTATGTTTTTTTTTATCTTCTGTATCTATTACATCAAGCTAGATTTATTTTTTAAAAATCTAACATTTAGTTACCATATTTATCTGTTAAAGCACAGATAAATATAGTAATTCCTTATTGGAGATACAGCGGTTATTAGCCACAGTAAAATAGTACATAATTCAATTAAGTTTAGCATAATATTTCCTCTTTGCAGTAGAGAAGGGCTTGCACTTGGGCAAGGTCTGGTTTGTGACCTGAGAGCTGCTTATTATGTGACCCTGCCTCTGTCTTAACGTGTCCAGGCTTCAGGACGGCAGGTTTGCCTGCAGCCATTTGGCACGGAGGAGAGTCCGAGGCCCTGGACAGACTCAACAAACACCTGGACAAAAAGGTATCGTGTAACCATATTGTAATGACGTGTAATCCCAAACATTTGACATTTGAACATATCTTAACTATGTAAATTAGTGAGATATTGTCAAATTTGCATATTTATTCAAATATTTCTGAAAAAAAATTAATATACAAAATTATTATTTTAATGCAAGTAACAAACTGGAAAAGTTTCATGATGATATCTATAAGTAAAAAATGTTACCCTAATGTTACCCTACCTGCAGTGTCTCGCCTCCATTACAGTAGCCCATACTTTATTCGTACCAATAACAAGCTACCAATATAAAAGATCTTCCCATCAAAACCTCTTCTAGGCATGTATAGGGTATAAAAAATCCCAACTAGAATTTGCCCACCCAGATGGTACCGATATCTGGTCAGGCCCATGGACTATATAGCCCATCATGACATTTGACTTGTGTGCCTACATAATTCTGATGTTAATGAGAAGTTTCCGTTTTTGATCTTGAGCAAAATTGTCTAAACATGTGTTCACTTTATCATTGTGTGTATAATGATGGGCAGAAAAGGCAATTGTATTCATTTGAAATGACGTCTGCAACACAAGAATCATCCGAAGGGATCTGAATACTTTCCGAAGCCACTTTTTAATGATTAAAATAATAATAATTTCATGAATCTCTTTGTGAATGCAGAAAATGGCCCCAGAAACTATTTAAGAATTAAAGGCAGATTAATATGAGTAATACAATGTTGCCCTCACTGTGTGTTTGTCTTTTTGTAGGTGTGGGTGGCCAACTTTGAGCACCCGCGGGTCAACACATGTTCTCTGTATGCCAGTCCCACCGGCCTCAGCCCTTACCTGCGCTTCGGCTGTCTGTCCTGTCGGGTTTTATACTACAACCTCAGAGAGCTCTACATGAAGGTACACTGGATACTTCACTCCTTTTTTTTCTCTTTATATAAACATTTTATATTAAGTTTTCCAATGTTGTCTTGATTGTATGTTTATGCAATGAACAATGATTTAAGATGTCATTGATTTTATATAACATTAGAATTGAGCCAAATATGTGTCACCACACTTCTCCATTTTATCCCCATGTCTTGTTGTCTTACCACTACACTACACCATGAGCGCCCCCATACTCAGTACTTTTCAATACTTTTGAATACAATTTTTTTTAAAGCAAATACTTTGGTACTTTTGGGCAACTTTCACTTGCTAGTTGAGTATTTGACTGGGAGTATTCTATACTTTGACTTAAGTTAAGTTGAGACTTAAGTAGACTTTGTCCACCACTGATCACACACACACACACACACACACACACACACACACACACACACACACACACACACACACACACACTTCTCCCTGCTCTGACCTCTGACAATGCGGATCATTTATTTACTCTCTTTGCTATTAATTTTTTTTGACTCTAAATGTGCTTTTGAGTCATTATCTCTTGTGCTCTCCCCATCAGCTGCGTAAGCGCTGCAGTCCTCCTCTGTCCCTGTTCGGACAGTTGTTATGGAGAGAGTTCTTCTACACGGCCGCCACCAACAACCCAAACTTTGACCGCATGGATGGAAACCCCATCTGTGTCCAGGTAAAGGGGATTATATGTTACTATAAGCAAGAGGATTATATAAGAAGACGTTTTTGTGTGTTTTTGTGTGTGTGTGTGTGTGTGTGTGTGTGTGTGTGTGTGTGTGTGTGTGTGTGTGTGTGTGTGTGTGTGTGTGTGTGTGTGTGTGTGTGTGTGTGTGTGTGTGTGTTTATATATATATATATATAATATATATGTATATATATATATATATAAACAAATCCACCCCATATATATAGCATCACATGCTTCTTTGCCCATGCCTCATTCAATTACAATGATAGAACATACAACTATGGAGGGGTTTATCCCACTCATACACAACCAACTAAGTGTAATATGTTAACAAATAAAAAAATGCCATTCTCTATTTCATACCACTGTGGCAATTATGATGTCGCTTTTCTGAAGTATACCCTCTAATATTAGTGTTTCCTTATCGCAATCAAAGTATCTATTAATATAGGTTTGATATTAACCTATTAGGCAGAGATTGTTTCAATTAATAAAGAAAAAGCTAAATAAAAGCCAGCAATGTGGCAGTGACGCTAATAATAGCTTTCTTTTTTTCATGTGTCTCCTTGTGTTGCTCCCAGATCCCTTGGGACCAGAACCCTGAGGCCCTGGCTAAGTGGGCCGAGGGTCGGACGGGCTTCCCCTGGATCGATGCCATCATGACCCAGCTGAGGCAGGAGGGCTGGATCCACCACCTGGCCAGACACGCTGTGGCCTGCTTCCTCACCAGGGGAGACCTCTGGATCAACTGGGAGAGTGGCATGAAGGTAAGGGAGAAAAACTCACATTTTTTTTTAAAGGTGCACTATGCCGTTTCAAAAGTGAGGGGGGGATTTGTTTACAGAGCCTGCAGTCTGTTTACAAAACATTGTTTCTCCACATATAATTCTTAAGGGTTGAACTATTTTTATCTGCATAACTAAAGAACGATGTTATTTTGAGGCACCTGGAACCTAAGGTATGACTAGAATATGTTTGTGTGGGCCCTGCTGCTGTAAACAACAACAGGGAAACAGTAAGTTTTCACAAAGTTGTCTTACTTCAAACAGTGTGCCAGGGATCCAATTCTTTATTTCATTCAGTAATACGAATATACCTTAGAAAATGTCCACTTCTCTGACACACCCACAGTTACATAGTGCACCTTTTAACTGAGTCATCTCAAAACCAACTTTATAATAACTCTCCGAGACATTTTTCCACTTAAATCAGCGCTTTTTAAATTCTGAACATTGTTATGCCCTTGTCTTGTAATTTTTTTTAAATGTCTTCCGTTTACTGTACATTGCACATATTGTAAAAATAATTGCTCATTTCAATCTCTTTACTTTTCTTTACTGTTTGGTTTTTGCCTAAATTTATTTTTGCACCATTTACAATTCATTATGGACTATATGACTTATCTTTTTTGTATCCTTTTGTACATATTGCACTGTGGGTCGGAGAGAAACACATTTCTCGAGTCCTCTGTCTGTATGTCTGGCCATGGTATATTAAAGAAAATAGACAATAGACTTGACTTGACTAACAAGTGGAGAACACTGAAACCTTTGCTCTTTTACACCGTCTTTTAAAGCAGCATCTATGGCGTCTTTTTTTTTTTTTTTTTTGCCAAATTGATAGTATCCATGGTTTGGCATTTTGCATGTGTGTGTTTGTGCAGGTGTTTGAGGAGCTCCTGTTGGATGCAGACTGGAGTGTGAATGCAGGCAGCTGGATGTGGCTGTCCTGCAGTGCCTTCTTCCAGCAGTTCTTCCACTGCTACTGTCCTGTTGGCTTTGGAAAGAGAACAGACCCATCAGGAGACTACATCAGGTAGACTTTACACTGTAAACCCCTACCTCTATACACCACATCACGTTCCATATTCAATCCCTGCAAACTCAGAGATGCCTCCTCCATGTTAGCTATACAGTAATCTGACTGGATATGGTACATGTTAAATTTTTCGATTTTTGTCTATTTTGCTTCCATCTTCTTTCATACTAGTATAAATCAATGGTCCAAAATATACAGTTACGGTAGTTGTTTATTTGGCTTTAACCTCATCTGTATATTTCTCCTATACAATCATATTTAACGGCCATTATCTTAACATTCCGTTGTTTTAATACTCTGCCCTTAGCTCAGTTGGTAGGGCGTCCCCCCCATGGGCCTCGGCCAGCAGCGGACCCGGGTTCGATTCCAGCCCGCGGTCGTTCTCTGCATGTCACTCCCCTCTCTGCCCCATTTCAACTCTGTCTCTACACTATCAATAAAGCATAAAAATGCCAAAAAAAATATCTTTGAAAAAAAAAAAAACTGAGTATAAAGGATTTTGAACTTTTAATTTGAAATTGTCCCTTGCAGGCGTTACATCCCCATCTTGAAGGACTATCCCAACCGGTACATCTACGAGCCGTGGAACGCCCCCGACTCTGTGCAGAAGGCAGCCAACTGTGTGGTGGGCGTGCATTACCCCAAACCTATGATCAACCACGCAGAGGGCAGCAGGCTCAACATCGAGAGAATGAAACAAGTTTACCAGCAACTCTCCCATTACAGAGGACTCAGTAAGTCCACTATTTGTTTTAATACAACATATAGTCAATATAAAATACTGAATTTCTGGTAAAGTTCCAACTCTGCACTAAATTCAACGTTTTATAAAATAATATTAAAACTAGCCTATAATTATAAAATGATCAGACCAATGTCATTATCAGAATTATCTTCTAAAATGTAAATATTGGGTTCAGCAAATTATTGGAGGTTATTAAGATTATGTTGCTGTAGCTGTACAGACCTCCCAGCATTCAACCAGCCAGCACACTGTCCATAATCATAAGGAAGATTTCGTCCCCATCTTTACAAGCCAGTCCATATTGACCTCCTAGTCCTCGTCACGTCCTTGAATTCTGCACTCCGGCTGCACTTTCCCCCATAGTGATCAGGCATCTGGGTGAATAGTTTCCAACAAAGGGACATTTACCAATACCTTACCTCGTAGTGGTATTACAGAAATGTCTGATAAAAATGGTCATAATACAAATTTGTAGCGTTATATTTTGGCCACGATAATTGGTGCAGGAGGATTTGAGACTAGCACATCTCTACTGTATCCATTCCATTTCTTTATCCCGGACTAGTTGTTTCTTACATTTAGAATACTTTTCCGAGCCTAATTCTTCTGACTTTTTGTCTTAAAGGATAGATTCATTACATTTTAATAAGTGTTAGTCACTGCAATCATTCCTCATGTCCACACTGGTCAGGAAGTGACCTGTTTAGCTCTTCTGTAATAACACTGGTGGACGAAAAAAACTGCATTGTCAAATTAGGCAAAAGCTGCAGTGAGATTAGGTAAGATTGACTTGGAAAAAACACACATGCACACATCACATACAGTATATTGGAATTCCTTGAATGTAGTTCCAGTGTTTCTTTCCTCCTGCACCAGTCTCACGGATAGTTTATTTACTTCTGACTTTTGGATCCAGAGTGTAATTCAAAAGCCTGGCACAGTTCGGTTGGGTTTGGCAGGGCACGGTGACCCCAGTTCTGGCTTCGTTTCCACTACCGACAGCACCATTACTTGGAAGGCAGGGTTTATACCCGTGGTCAGAGAATGTACACTCTTATTCAATCAAGAGGAAAACACGCCACACAGTTAACAATTAGCTGTGGCCCCAAAAAATAATTCTTAACACAAGACTCTTCTCTCTTGCCGGGATGATTACACACTGCGGTTTATCTCTCGCACAGAGATGATGATTCTGTCCACCAATCAATGCACGGCTTGGTACCCAAACAATAGGGTGACGAAAATATGTACACCGCAGGTCGCTTATTTTTTGTACCCCTTCCAACCTTTGACAGTGAAAAAACAAGCGAACCGAACTGCTCAGTGGAAACGAGGCTAAAGATCCATCCTCTCTCTGTTCTTATACTAAATAGGAGTCAGGCTAATGTAAGAAGTATTTGACCGTGAATTAAGTTATTATGTTTTTACCTGATGTGTGTTCTCTGGACTTAATGTCAATGTATCACTTTTGCAATGGATCCACCCCGAAAGGTAAGTAGGAGAATTATACCTGTGTATGTGTGTGCATCAGGTCTACTAGCGTCAGTACCAACCATCCAAGAGGAGGCCGAGCCCCCGATGACTGACGAGTCCCAGACCAGCAGTGGCCCTGGTAGGACCAAACACAGAAGCAAGCTCCACAAAACAATGTCATTGCTAACACGTGTGCCAGAGTCAAACCTGTGACATAACACGCCGTGCTTCATATTCCATGGTGTGTTTCCCTAGAATCTCCACCGGGAGTTCCAGAGGACGGCGAAGCGGCCGGCTGCTCGACGGCTCCCGATTCGTCCACAGTGTGTGCCTCCAATCCCACCCCCTACGCCACACACCCAGACCTGCAGGACCCAGCAGCCCAGACCCCCTGCATGCCCTCAGGCTCCAACACACAAGCCTTCGCAGCCATCACATCGACATCTGCCATGAACAGCGTAAACCCCATGCCCTCCTCACCTTCCTCCTCATGCCCCAGCTCCTCGGCCTCCCACAGCCCGGCCAGCACCCCCACACAGAGCTCCTGTCTGGGGCCGCCGCGCAGGAAAGGCCTGGCCCGGAAGGTCCGACGCACACACAGGCAGCGCGGGCGCCAGAGCTGCAGCGCCGCCGCCAGGGACGCAGACAGCAGGAGGTCGTCAGAGGAGAGCTCTGCAGCAGCAGGCAGGGAGCCAGACAAGAGGGCATCAGAGGAGAGGTCTGCAGCACTAGCCAGGGAGCCAGACAAGAGGTCTTCAGATGAAGAGGAGAGGATGGACCAGGACGCAGAGCAGCAGCAAGGAGACGAGAGAATGGAGGAGGAGACGGCAGCAGCACATCAGCAGTGATAGAAAGGTAGAATATATACTGTAGTACATTTTTATTAATGATAAGGTTGTGAAATACTTAGAGCTGTCAAGTGATTTTTTTTTTTTACTCGATGGCATTTTTTAATTTATTTTTATTAAATGGCGCCCCTTTAATCGCATTTTTTTTAATCTAAAGTTTAAATGTATTATTTTGCATTTCACAACAGTTTTTTTAAGTCCATATTAACAATGTGAAGCAATTCTCTAACCGCTTTTGTCCAAAAGGGGTAAGTTCCTCGGAGCAGCTTTAACATGCAAAGGAGTTGTAGCATTTTGCATTAAGTCACTCTTTCAGCAATAATAATGATTGATGTCTTCAACAATGACAGACAGTGTTTCCCTCCTATAATCCCGTTGGTCAGTCACTGCTCTGGCTTTTCTTTCAGGTGGAATTCAAAAGAACAAATCTTCAAACATCCTTTTTGGACAACTGGAATCATAAAGACATACAATATGCATTGATACAACACAGGTGGAAACATTCAAAAGGCCTTTTTACTCACATTTATTCTAGCCATGAAAAATGGAAATTCTATCTTGACAAGAATGAAGAGAAGCTCCAAAGAAATGACCCATTTTGAAATTTTTCTGAACAACAATGAGTCAAGAAGTTATGTAAATGATTTAAATATATATATATATATATATATATATATATATATATATATATATATATATATATATATATATATATATATATATATATATATATATACATACACGTATTAGCAATAGTGGGACAGTGGAGCTTGACAAGTAATGTTCTCTTGTACAGTTCCATCAATGACACACACACACACACACACACACACACACACACACACACACACACACACACACACACACACACACACAGCAAATAGAGAAAAACATAATGTACTGCACTTTCCTTTTCTTCTTTGAATGTCCTGTCCTTAGAAACCAGGTTGAGGAGGAGCCTGACAGTCACCTGTCAAAACACATGTGGTCCTCCTGTCACTACACAAAGACTCTCTCTGTGCTCACTCACACTAAAGAGTTATTATTTTGACACGTTTGCAATAATGATTTTGCATTGAGATTTAACTACTGGTCCCATAGAAATAGAGGACTTTTTGTTAATGTGGCCCTGATGATTTTGTTCAGGACTGTTTTTACCACATTAAGACAAAAATGAATGCTAAGGAACCAGATTTACATTTTAATAAATGAATGTTTTGGAAAATATCTGATATTTTTTGCTAGCAGAAGTGAATATGTTAATAAATGAAAGGGAACATAGTATTTTTATCTTCCCCCTCCCTTAATCATAATTGACTAGTCTTAAGAGGCTAAGGGACAACCTTTCTGTATGAACAGCTTTAATCTGGGGGGGGCGGGGAGGGGGGGAACACCAGTTTTTTTGCATTTGCAATTTTTTTTCTCTGGCAATTGAAATTACTGCTTGTTTGGAATGTATGTAGAAAAAACTGTTGTGTTGTTCTTTCCATTTATTTATAGGTTTGTATATAAAATATGTAAAACCATAACCTGTCTGTTATACTTATGTTCTGATTTAAGGGGGGTTACTCGAAGGCTTGCACCTTGTTTCTGCCTGGATGTTGTTTACCACTAGGGTAGTATAAACTGCACTTGGTCATTCAGCTGTTGAGGTAAACCAGTTCTTTGTTCATTTACAATTGCTGCAAAGAACAACCTTAACGTGATCATTTTTGTCTAAAGAATCATTGTTCTGTCACATGTTACAAAGTAGTGCAATCTACCCATTATTATTTACAGAGTCCTGAGTGTCTTTAAGTACTGTCCAGCCAACTGTCCTAAAAGAAAGAACTGTCTTATTAAGAAAATATGTCTTATATATTAAAACATTCATATTTTCCCTCTTTTTTCTGCTTTATGAATAACCAGAATGATCAATTGTTATCAAAATAGTTTTAGAGCAGATCATTCTTTGTCTATGTAATGTAATCAAATATTTGACTAATTATTTCATTAATAATGTGTAAAATCCACTTTACCTTATGATCCAGAAAGGAAATGTCAAAATGACAAATTAAGAAATGAATTGCAGCCCTACATTTTTTTTTCTAGAAAAAGAGACTACAAGGACTTGTAAAATGTTTTATGAAACAGTCTAATCTTTCCACTGATGATCATAAATGACCTATACAATAATCGAGACCATCAGTCATTGCAATGCTATTTTAATAAAGTTATTATTAATGCCTTTGCTCGGGTCTGAATCCCCGCCAACTCAGACCAAGTGATTTACAGCAGGCAGACAGGGGGAAAAACTGTGTTTATGAACAGTACTAAATCGAAGTTTACTCTGCTTCACTGTCCTCATATTACCATTATAAATCTAGAATCAACAAAAACTGAAATTTCCTAGTAGCCACTTTACGGAGACTGAAAAAAAAAGACAGTGGATCATTTGTACTATATATAAAAGAAAGTGATTTTTGGTTTGCCCGCTAAGGGGGAAATAAAACTCACAGCCTGTGAAGGTGTTGCACTGTTGGTGTTAAAGACAGGTGGAAACTGTGATGTTTGAATTCTAGTAGGTAAAAGGACTCAACTGTCCTAACCACGGCTAAGAGAAGCTCACAGTTCCCACTCACCCTGAACACAACACAATACCTGATATGTTTGCTTGTGTTTTGCTTTTTATATACCAACTAGTATGATGCTCTGCAGGGCTGTTTGAAAACTGTTCCGCTACGTAGATATTTATTTGTTTTGTATTGTACAAAAAGAGTTTATTTTCATTAAAATTGTTGAAGGAATTGTGATTGACAAGGAGAGTTTGTGGTGTGTTTTCTGTTTGTGCTAGTTCCCTAATAACACATATACCGTAGGTGTTGATTTTTTAATACAATATCTGAAACATGTCCAGTGAGATTATAGCAGCAAATGTATCAGAGCCAGTGAGAACCTGAGGAAAACCAGTGAAACGTAAACACACATATGAAAATGAAAATGAAAAATATAAACTAAACCATTTCGATCCATTTCTGGCAGCAGTAAAACAACTCAAATTGGTTTGATTTGCCCTTTGAAAAGGTAACTGAGCTGGTAAAGGGGACTAGCTGTGCCCTAATTTCATTGAATCGTCATGAATGGTGTTACCTCACCTGCCATACATTTTCATTGACATAGTTAGCCAATATTTCCCTGCTTGTAATAGTCATTAGAAAGCTATTCCTATTCCATCCCCTTTATAATTAAGGGTTGGCAGCCTTTGGCTTATTGTGCCACAGTTTATACTTTCTCAAAAGTGTGCTTAAAGTGTTAGTTTGCATTGGTGTTAAAAGGCACATCATCATAACTGTTAATATTGCATACATTAGGCAAGGCAAGTTTATTTGCACATCACAAAGCAATGGAAAGTTCTTCACATGCAGCCATGAGATATCAATCAGAAGGCTAGGTTCTGATTTGATAAAAGGCAGTAGCAAACTTTTCTGTTTGATTTGACATTACCTTAGCTTTTTAATATCTTTCATTTGCTATATTTCAAATTTCTTGTTGGACTATCTAGCTTTGATTAAGGCACATATTTGCCATAGCACATTTTGAGATGGTTTATTTGGCACATAAGGTTGCTGAACCTAGACCTGTCACTTGACCAACTAAAGCAACCCCAGTACACTGCCACACAGGCTTGTACAGTCGGCACTAGGCATGATGGGAGCATCACTTCATCACCCTCTCTTCTTACCCTGATGCACTCATCAATCTGGTCTCATCAGACCACTCAACCCTTTTCCATTGCTCCAGAGTCCAATCTGTATGCTCCCTGGCAAATTGAAGCATTTTACCTGATAAGCCCCACTGATAAGTGGTTTTCTTAAGGCTACACAGTCTGCATAGTCCATATCCCTCATGTTCTCTTCGCATTGTGCATGTGGAAATGCTCTTACTTTCACTATTTAACATAGCCGGGAGTTCTACTGTCGATATTTAGAATTTTGATTCCACCAAATAATTGTATTTATTTTAAGTGATCTCCCTTCATGATCATTAAAGATGTTTTTGTGACCACATTTCTTCCTCAAAGATGACGGTTCACCTTCTTGCAGAGCTGCAGTGATGTAGAAGTGAACTCCAAAATGTGTGCAGGTGCAACACTTCTGACCAAACCCTGCAGTGCTGGTTGATTAGTGGTCAGCGCTCCTTACCCATTCTAAAATTCAAACCAGAGAGGGCAATGAAACAGCTTTTCAAAATAGTGCTCAGTTACTCTTTATTGTCCTAAGAGGGAGGGGGGGGGGGTATGGTTAAAAAAAACAGCATTTAAAATTGATAGAACCAGTAACAACATTACATGCTCAATAATTAAGAGACACATAATGCACAATGCAACTCTTTGGTCACCATCACTGTTGCACACACATAAACTGATGAAGAACAACATTGCCATCAGTCATTGCTGGGTTACTCTGAAGCCAGCCCTCCAGCAGTCCTGTGTCTGCTCTGTTCAACATTCAAACATTGACACATTTTCACTCCTGGAATCTGCCTGTAGCACAACTAGAAGTG
Source organism: Ammodytes marinus (assembly GCF_949987685.1). NCBI lineage: Eukaryota > Metazoa > Chordata > Actinopteri > Uranoscopiformes > Ammodytidae > Ammodytes > Ammodytes marinus. Next base: position 28,920,471 of record NC_137234.1, on the reverse strand, counting down.
CTGAGGATCGGTGCTAGAGCAGCCAAAAATTCATGGTATTTTTTATTTTTTATTCTAACTTTTAGAATGGATTAGAACCTGAATGTCCTCCAGAGAGGTGATTTCATCCAAATTTCCTGCATTGTTCATTAAGCTCGCTTTAAAGTTTTCGAACCTAGGATTGTGCCCTCCACCTACATTTATGGTGTCCCCGAACACATCATATAAGAATCGCGTGGTGACATCACACAAGCATCCCTCTGAAACTGCACATCCAAATGAGTCAACTGTTCTGTTTGTCTGTCCAGATTAAAAGAAACACTAACAAAAAAACAAAACAATATGGCAATATATCCTGATAACTTATCGTGATACCTGTGTTGTATCGTCAGCATAAAGCTACTTTCCTCAAATTGCCGGGTTTCGATTTCAAGTTTTGAATGAAATAGTTTTGACCAAATTTGTCCCCTGAATTATCAAAATAATGAAATGTGGTGTATTAAAACCACAGAGTAACGCATTGTATTGTGGTATAGAGTGAAGTATACAGTGAAGTCCTTGACAATACCCAGCCATACACCTTGTGGTTGATCCTTACAGACATCATGATGAGACCAATCACTTCACATTTAAAAGGTTTAACCGGTTCAGCATGAATGTAATATCAAAGATTGTCTATGAAAAATCCCTATATAAATCATTATAGCAAATAATAAATATTAATATGTCAGAGGAATTATGAGAACCAGCAAGCGCATGTCATTAAGGCCTGTACAAACGTGACTTGGCCCGCCGACCTGCTTTAAATCATTCCACAGTCAAGACTCATTGAACCACGAGGTATTCAATCATTCCGGGTTTCCAGTTCATCTTTCAGTCACATTCATGAAGCTACATGTACAAATGTCCACTAAATATAGATAAACCAGTTGTTTTCTGCATAACACTTGTCAGATGTGGAAGTATGGCAGCATCATTTGCAAGTCAGTACTCCTCCCCAGTACAGAATAGTAGTCCATTAAAGTGCACTATGTAACTTTGGGTATCAGAGAAATGAAAATTTTATAAGGTATATATTTTCATAATTGAATATGTGATCCCTGGAACACTGTTTGAAGTCAGAAAGCACTGTTGTCGTTTACAGCAGCAGGGCCCACAGTTTGGTTTACAAACATATTCTAGTCTTACGCTCGGTTCCAGGTTCCTCAAAATATTATTTTTTTCAATATATAATTATATATATATATTTTCAGTACTACGAATTGAATGTAGAGGAAATACGCATTGGAAACTAACTGCAGGCTTTGCCAATGTAAACAAAACCCCCTCCCCTTAAACTGCATAGTGCACCTTTAATAAGTACACACAACATATACAGTATATATTGAAGAACAGGGTAGAGGAACAGGTTGTGGATAATAACCACAACAAAGTTTTTTTCCAGACTTCAAATTGGATCCTTGGCCAGAAATGAGTTTCCATTTCCCGAGGCTTTGGATCACAGCTGTAAACATTACAAATAACTTCCATGGGGTCCTTTTGTGAGGGATCAGTGGGGCTGGAGGAAGACTTTGCTGGGCAGACGGTGGTCTGAAGTCAGCGGGGAGGATGGTGCCTCCTGGAAGCTGATGTAGTGGTCGTGGAAGTAGGTGGTGACGGCCAGAGGAGGGCCCAGCAGCAGGCACAGCCACACCAGGCCATTGCCGTAGTTTCCCTGGAAATAGTTTCCAAGGAATACGGCAACCAGAAGCTAGAAGGAGAAGATATGTACAGTAGGGTTACTTTTTAAAAAAACACTCGCAAATATTCTCTCCTTACTCATCCTATTAGCTGTTATTTATTTCCCTTTTAAAAGTCGGTCTGGAGAGAGAATATTTAAATAGTTGTTGAAGCCAAACACTTATCAAAGCCAAAGCCTATTTAGTAGCTTAGCCTATTTTGATAGCATTGTTGCTGGGTGTTGTGGGTTGGCCTGAGCCACTTTGTTAACATACAGTTTACTGTTTACAGAGCCTAGGCTATGTACAGTATTAACACAAAAATATTTTCAGCGCACAAACAGTAACCTACAGACAGGTAGTGGATAATGATGAGATATTCACCCATTTTGACAAAAAGTGATTTTGACAACAAGCTTTTTCTAGAATCGCTGACTCAACCTTTAAGTAGCCATGCTTAGCTTGGCTAGAATAAGCTTGCTTCTCTTATTAAATTGTAGAGTAAATGTAACAGCCCTAGGTAAGCTTAGCGCACCACGCTAGGTAACAACATTGCTAGTGTGTACTCAGTATCTGTTATAGCCCCCTCCATGTGCCATTGGTGTAATATGCTCACCTCAGATACCATCATGTGGAAGATCCACATACGACAGCTATGCAGGGGCAGAGCAATCATACACTGGGAATGGGAAAGGAGACAAAGGTCACAGAAGGTTATTATTGCATTGTTCATTTTGGCTGCCTACTCTCCAAAGGTAAAAGGTTCTGACTTTTAGATATAGTCCCTTTGAAGATCTACTAACCTTCTACAGTACATAATCTCATCATCTCTTTGTTTTTCGTATGGAAATCACCTCATGTTTCTACTTCTTCTTGCTTATTTTGACACTGAGTTGTTCTCTGCTACCAAACAAAGGAATCACAGTAGAGAATACATTTATTTTCCACACAGCCTCAGACTGTACCTCACAAAGAGCAGCGGACATCAGGAAGACCAGTAACTCTGCTCGCGACGGGGACACATCCTTCTCCACCAGCCGTGTGTACACATGTCTTTATGTGAATGAAAGAACAGAGCAAAGACATATAAGACATGATCAGATTACTAAGAACTCATGTCATCTGAGTGAAATGTAAGGCCTGTTTGAGATGTAATACAGCACCTTTGGCACCATTTCCGATAGGGAATATTCCAGTTCTTCCAGAAAGCGATCAGAGTGGTAGCGTTCCTGTAAAGGAAATGATGGAGCACAATGAGCCAGTGATTAAATGGATGACACAATGTGTAGAAATATGTATAGCACAGTATGCTACAAACAATGCACAGCTGTGTGTAAAAGTTTTTTTTCCCCCATGACAATCATTTATATAAATAAATAAATTATGGAGTCCCACAAAAATAACCCCACTTAATGATCACTTCTGCCCCACTATAATATGTGGTTGTGTGTTTATCTGTGCAGTCCTCCTCTCTCTTGCTGTATTTTACATAGTAACATACAGTATGTTGGTTTTGTTTTGTGAACCGAAGCCTTCAGTATGTGCAGGTACACACCACCACAAATTCTGGTGAGGCAGAAGTGATAATTGAGTTGGATTACTTTTTGTGTGACTACTATAAATACATTTTTTAAGGTAAATGTTGCATAGTCAACCGTTAAGCTCAGGCCTGTGAAATTAAATATGGTAACGTCATTTATATAGTCACTACCTCTATGAATGTATGTTGACGCTAAAATAAAAATAAAAATCATTGTGAATAAAAATAAATGATTTAGTGCAACTGACCACCAGTCTCCATAGAAGTGGCGATCGCCAAAGCGCAGCAGCTCGGCACAGAAGTTCAGGTAGGAGTGACTCAAGAAGAAGAAGAGGAGCCAGAGGAAATGGGTCGGTGCCTGACAAGGGAATATGCTTTAGACCAGTGATATCCAAACCTTTTTCACTCTGGGCCAAATACAAAATAGAGAAATAAATAAGCTCGCATCCTAGTCAAAGGCATTAACCACTGCGCTATTTGTGCATGAGGAAAGTCCGACTTTTTTCTCAATTAAATATTGCATCTCCAGCTTCTTTTTCTTTTTTTTTTGGACTGAAGCGCTGTATTCCCTTAAATTTTTTAGAATGTACTGCGGGCCGATTAAAAAGGGTTTGCAGACCGCAGTTGACCCGCGGGCCGTAGTTTGGACAACCCTGCTTTAGAAAATACCGATATACCATGTAAAGGCAATGTCTGTCTCTGTTATTGTGCCATGTACATTGGGGCAGCTGCTATCACCAGCCCCTGGGAGCACTTTTCTTCACAGTGAAGATTACATTTGTTCACATGGTCGCACACTGACATCCCACATATCAGCTCAGTGTTTCATCAGTATCTGGGAAATCATTCAAAAATCACTCACCACCAGTCCCACCAGATGCTCCACTCTCATGGTGATGTCCATACTCTATGTAGGAACATTGAAAAATAAAAAGAAATAAAAAGAAGTGAAATCCTCAGGTGTGGAGGCTGTGTTTGTTTACATATTCACAATTAAAGGTGCAGTGTATACAATTGATTGGCATTTTTCAGAACAGACTAGGCAGAAATGGAATATAATATTCATAAGCATGTTTCAAAAAGTGTATATTCACTTGAAAATAAAAGTAGTTTTTTTCTTTTATTTCCTTAGAATCAGCCTTTTATATCTACATAGGAGCGAGTCACCCCACATGGAGGCCGCCATATCGCACTGCCATGTTTCTACAGTAGCACAGAATGGACAAACTTAATGGCCATATGCCTTTCTATATAAATTGGATGTCCTGGGGAAATGCACCTGTTGGAAGACCAAGAAGAAGCACTATAGAATAAATAACTAAATACATCTTCACCTCATCACTTAGAAAAACTGCAGGCAGATGCGGATTAATGTCATCTTTCGTAACTGTAACTGAATGTAATTATTCAAAAGGGAGGGGTTACCAAGGGAGCGTTGCAATCTAGAACTTTCATCATTAGATGCCGCTAAATATTCAGATATATTACACACTGCACCTTTATTATTAAGATGGATTATGTTTTACTTACAGAGAAGGAGTTTTCTGATCTCTGGAAGATGGGCTCAATCCACTGAGAGGGAAAAAAGAGTCAGAGCAGTAATATCATTCGATGAAGAGATAGAAAGTTAACACATTTAGTAACTGATTCAAGAGTGAAAAACATGGACTTACTGTCTTCAGTTACTAATTGCACTGACCATTCAGATGTATCTTGCACGGTATACATACTACAGTACAGTATAACACATCACACATTCATCATGACATATACCATGTTATGATAGGCTTCATTATTGTAAACACCATGCCAAAGTACATTGATAATACTGATACTACACTTAACTATGATAGATATTAAACTGTACTCTGTCATTCACCAGAGAAGTGCACACAGTAGTACACAAAATGTATGGCACAGGAAAAAACTGAAAATGGCTGCTGTACCTGCTGCACAATTCCAACCATGATCTGGATGACGATCACCTAAAAGGTAGAAAAATGTCACAATGAACAAGCTGCATTGTTTCCATCAACAAGACCTAAGCTGTATTTGACAGCCCAAGACAACTGCACCAGTCTAATGTCATGTCTAAACCAAATGAACTGAACTTACAGTATCTTCGTGATAATGGCAGTCGGTAAACTCACCATTTCCAGCAGCCTGTGCAGCAGCTTATTGATGCGGACCTTAGGAGAACACGGGAAGTCTCTCTGGTAGCACAGAGTGGGGGCAAGGAGGAAGTAATACAGATCTGAGAGAGAAAACATATAGAAATCATCACAAGTGTAACTTCCAAAAAAATCAAGTATAATCTAATGTCCACAACAAGCGGTTTCACCTCGGAAAGTCAGATGCTCATTTTGGGCTTTTTGCGCCACGGAAAATTTCTTCTGCGTCTCTGAAAGCACACAGATGTAAAAAGCAGTAGTTGGTGCATTAGGCGAAGAATGGCAAGTTTTTTTTACAGTATTATGTAGCACAATTCAGACACAAAACAATTCAAAGGGCTATACAGAGGCATAACAATACATCAAGATTAGATTAGACATAGGAAAATATTGAACTTGCATTTAAGAGATAATGAAAACAGGTAGACTAATTGTTAAAAATTAAAAGAAATTACATTAGTTTATGTTTTAGTTTATTTCTGATATTTAAATCAGTAGAACTTCTGGTGTTGGTTGAAATACCTGCATCCTTTAAATGAGCCTGTCGGTACCAGCGATTAGTTTCCTGGTATGAGTAAAGCTTCATCCCCAGAGCCGCGTAAAACAAGAGAGAGACCAACGCTCCACCTAGTGGACAGACACAACACAACACAACACAACACAACACAACACAACACAACACAACACAACACAACACAACACAACACAACATCAATGATACAACAGCATTTAAAAGCACAATAGTCTAAACATTATACAAGGATTTTAAGCTTCTAAAAAAAATCAAAATGTACACGAGAGAGTCATATTTTCTATGAAATATGTCAGGCATGTGGACAGATTGGTGCAGCTGTCCTACAGCATGGACACAGCATGCTGTAACAAACAGATACAATGAACAACAATTCAATGACTGAACTGATATCCTTTAGCTGCTAAAAATATTAACCCCCATCCTATTGACATACTATACATATATGGACCACAGACCAGGGTCACTAGAGACCCCAGGCAAAATAATACTAGAAGGAACCACCATCAAAGATAAATAATACATTATTTGTCTCTTATAAACATTATTGGTAATGAAAATAATGTCATCTGAGAGACTATTATCCTTTTCAAAGAGTTGATTTGCTAATTGCAAAATAATGGAAATATCAGTGTATTAGAGTTACTCTGCTGTCGATCAACTTCAAAATGACTGAGAGAGTTCTGCTACTCTCCCTCATGGTGTGTGATAGGCTACTTTAAATGGGAAACCATGACCAAGATGAACTCAATAAATAATAGAACGATACAATAAAAACAACCCTGAGATATGTCAAGATATTTACCTCTGGAGTCTGAAATGAACCCGCACTCTAGGATGACGGTTAGGGTTCATTCATGCACAGTAAACATGATGCAGGTGTATATACACTGTGTGCACAATTATTAGGCAAGTTGTATTTTTGAGGATTCATTTTATTATTGAACAACTACAGTGCTCTCGGTCAATCCAAAATGTTAATGAACCTAAACCTGAATGTTTACGAAAGTAAAAGTGAGGTTTTGTCTTTCTTACGAGAATATATATATGTTTTGCTATTATTAGGCAACTAAATAAAAAAACGAAAATTTTCCCATCTCACTTGTTTAGTGAGAATAATAAAACAACTAAAAATTTACAAATAAAAATTTCCGACATGTCAAAAAAAAAAACAGTGACCAATATAGCCGCCAGACACTGTTCCGAGAGGTGTACTGACTTCCTTCACTGTAAATATCCCGTTTAAGCAGGGCCCACAGGTTCTCAATAGGGTTTAAGTCAGGTGAGGAAGGGAGTCATGTCATTACTTTTTCATCCTTAAGACACAGTGTAGTTGTGAGTGTACCTGTAGATATTGTAGGCTCATGTAAGATGACTGCAGCAGGAAATAGCAGGAGCAAGACCATGTTTGTGAGGTGCAACCGATGAGCGTTGGTGAGGGACAGCATATCCTGACAGGAATGAAAGGGTTAAAGGGACAATTCATCTCAATCTCAGCACACAAATCCCTCGATAAGATTATTACACAAATGATATGTCTTGACGGTGTTTCATAAATGTTGCACAATAATAACCTGATACGTTGTGAATTTAAGTTGTGGCCTGCATGATGCATTTTCTAAAGCAAAAACAACATCTGTCAAAATGAAAGACAAAAATGAAATACACCACTCTTACCTTTTCCTGATACTTCTCAAGGAGCAAAGCTGTAATAGCAAACATGTTGGCAGCTGCGAGAAAAAAAACAGATGTTTTGGTAAATTGCCAGACACAACACGGGTTGTATCGTGGGTAATGTAGGCTTCAGGTTTTGACGAGGCAGAGTATTACGAAATAAATAAAAAATATTTAAATCGATATGGAACTTCTTTTTCTTTCAAACTTTCCATCATGAGTTACATGATAGTAATGTTAGAGAGTGTCTCACCCAGTATGAGGTTGACAGATGGCCAGTTGCAGTTGTACTCAATGAGATGCTCTAAGACCTTTTTCACATCAATCAAAAAGCCATGTCTGTTAAGAGGAGGAAAGCAAAGGATAAAAGTCTAGTCAGATGTCTTAATTCAAAATAGAAATAAACATATATCTAGCTGATACCCCCCCCCCCCCCACACCCATATACTCACTGTATGAAATTCTCCAAGAACAAGTGTGCATGAGTCAGGACCTGCAAATCAGAATCACACACCGACAGACAGTCAAACAACAGTCAATTAATAAACATTTCAAAGGTCAGGAGTTCAAAAACTCAATCAAACTTAAGAAATAGCTTTTGATAACATCAGAAGAAAGCAGTGGGAGGAAATGTATTCAGATCGTACTAATGAAACTGTAAAAAAAATACTCTAGTACATTACTTAAGAACAGTAAAAACAGTAAATGTATTTAGCTACTGTCCACCACTAAAAGTAAGAGATAATCAAACTTACCAGGAGAATTATGATCCAGTTGAGGACGCCCCTGTATCCGGTGAAGTTACTGTTGGAGCTCAGCAAAGAGTCTTGTACACCATGACAACTGGACAAAAAAAAGAACTATTTTATTCATCTTCACATCACTATGTTGGGCTTGTTTATCCCTAGAGTATCTACTGTCTGAGTTATTATCACCCTCTACTTTCACTGGCCTTTGATCATCAAATACTCCCCATGTGAGTGGAGGTATGCAGCCAGTAACTATAACATACTGTATAGCTAGGCATGTTCTCGGTGTAGGTGTCTACACTGGAGTGTCCAACATCTTCTCATACCTGCAGTTGCAAGAAGCACCTTTCCACCCCCTTCCTGCTAATATCGCTGAACTATAATCGAGGTTGTACATTCAGTTGAACTCTCTCACAGTTGAGGCAGCAACCACCTAATTAAAAATGCAATAATACTTTCAAGTTTACTCCAGTCCTACTGTATGACAAGTTGGTCTCAGGCCAAGTAAAACAACCTCTTGATTAACACTTATAACATAGATAACATAAATCACACTCTTTTAAAAAATGGTAACAAAACACGTCACTATCAACACTGCAAAATCCTTGCTTAAAGATGCTACAAGGAACTTTTAGTTTGTGTTAATTCTTGCTCCCCCTTTGGACAAAAGCGGTAGTGTTTTTACTACGCCAGCTGTATTTCCTGGGTGAGCATTCCCATGACAGAGGCATAACAACTATATCAAAATAGCATTCTTTGCACTGATGGTCTAGTTTGCTGTTAGATGTCATTTATGATCATCAGAGGAAACATTTGACGGTTCCAGAAATATTTAAAGTTCCTCATAGCACTATTATCTCCTACATTTAAAAAAAAAATAGTAATTGTGTACGCTTAATCTTTTAAAATCACAATACACACAATGCTGCACCTCCTCCCCTGAGGAACTTTGTGACACTTGGCTCAAAATTAACAACACCAGCAGCCAGGTCAACAACTAAATAGGGGAGAGGGCTTCTCTCCGGTTTCTCCTTTGTAGCTATAAAACAATGGAAGTCTCCCAGCACAGCTTTTAACCAATAATCATTTTCAAACTTAGGCCCGACTGACAAAACATTGACTACTCATACAGCACACCTGCACATACTTATATCATTTTGGACTTCAAGTGGGGTAGGGGCATATTATTTTAAAATTTTATAAATATAAATATGCAATGTAGTACTTTTTTGTCATCTTTTTAATGTTTTATTCTATGTATATACATCATTGTATCTTGTTTGTTTTTTTCAACTAACATTTAGTTATTCTACTAATATGCCCGGTGTCTACAGGTGGAAAACAGTCATTTGCTTGAACTTGGTATATGGTACATTTCTCCTTGCGTTAAACATAGGCAGCTGTGCGGACATTGATAGAGGCAGCAGAGAAAGCTTACCAGAGCATAGATGCATAGGGATGTTCTTGTTCATCGGTGGGGTCGGTGGTAGTAATGGGATCGTCATCACACAGGCTAGCACAGTGTTCCTCCTCTGCCCAGGGAGAGGAGCAGAGAGAGAAGAACCTCTTCCTCATTGAAGCCATGTCTGAGTGAGTGAGGGGCTGCTACACACAGTGGGGGGACTTCAGAGAGGCTGGAACTCACTACAGGGAATATACAGAGCTACATCACAATCACAACAGACCATAGGGCAATGGCAATATTGCATATTTGTTAGGAAACATCACATCATTATCACTGTCTAACGAGATAATATTTGAGAGAAAATAAAAATCTGAACATTTTAATGAATGGGTTATGATTTATTTCTCAGGTAAGCTACGAGAAATATGTCATCACAACAAATATGAACAATGTAAATGTATTGTGGAATTATATATTATGACAGGTGTATGGATAAAATATACAGTATAGCCATATTTTGTTGTTGTTTTTGAATTAAAAGTATCTATTTCCCACTGTAGAAATGATATTGTGACGCTTTTGCCCGTATATGGATTTATGTGCAAAACTTATTATAGTCGGCTACCTTCTATCATCTACAGTGGAGAGGAATTCTAACCCAGGTGGTTTAGTAAATACAAATTGAAACTTTAATGTTGTCTCGCTTAGCTACAACGGTACACATCTCATAAGACATGATTTCAGAATTTACCTGAGTGTCAAGTTCCATTGGGTAAATTCGGCGTGCATGCTATCCAGAAATATGCCATAATTCTTAAAACAATCCATAAAACAAACACCCATTAGTTTTGGTCTGTCTCTTATTCCAACCACCTTCTTCTGACATACACCCGGGTGTGATGAATCCTACATGATGATTTAACATGTTTGTGGTTTTACTGGGATTTGTATTGCTCTCTGGTTGAACACATGTATGCCGAATTAAGTAACGGGCCCAGCTGATTCATACCCCATCATGGGTGTCTTTAATATGCAATGTTACATTTGCTGCAAATACATTAAACTTAAAATTGCCAGACATTAGAATTCGGCTCGGCGTGACCTTCTCTAACGAAAGAAAACGGTTTACCTTGTCATCCTCGCAACAAAAAAAACAGAGCATCCTTTCTCGACCCAGATGCAATCCACATCCCACAGCATCGCTACCTTATTAGCCTAATGCAGCCTACTGTAGCTTACACACCATGGACCTATAGTTACACACAGCGATTCTAACATGATGATGCCATCTAGGAATGTCATTATGGCGAGTGTCGCACTTAAAGCCCACTGGAATGAATGATGCGCCTCTCCTGTTAACATTCAAAATAAAAGCCTCCCTAATAGCGTCCTTCATCCATTTGTGTTAATAGACGTTTTTAAAACCTGTTCCAAACCACTTTTGGAATAGGTTTAATGATATCGCAGCAAATGTAGTCCTATTAAAATAATATCCTTACATGCAGGCTAATTCCTCTTTGTGATCTCAGCTCATTTTTTCTCAATATGGTAATGTTGTCAAATGATTTATCATCATGACATATCATGATCGCACACAAGTCATTTACTGTTCCTCATGAGCCCAACTCAAATTATAAAAGCATGCAGAGGTTGTTTTTATAGGTTCAGGACATTTCAGTGGACAACAATATAAATCAAACAACTTAAAGCTTGTGTAAAGTTACAGTTGTGTGTTGCTGTTGAGATTTGTGCTTTTATTTTGAAACTACATTACCTTCCTTCTGGTATTTCTGAAGCTGCTGTTGTCCATCTCAACAAAACCCACACTGGGTATACAGATGCAAATACCTTAGGAGGTTCTTTACACAGTGCAGTTCAACAACCCAGAAGCACAACTATGTTAATTAGCATAAAGAAACAGTTCACAGGTGATGGCTCATGTCCTGTAATTGACAGCCAAAGGCATTTATGTACACACTAAAAAAATCAGAAATGTTGACGGTTATCTAACTGTAATTTTCTCTTTTGCTAATCACTTAAAATTGTAAATGTTATTTTTTCATCTTAACATTTTGTCCCTAGATATAAGTTATAATTCAAAGTTTATTAAGCAAAATATTGTGTTTTTGCCCCTTTCCCATGTAGTAAGTAATCCTAAACCCACTGAGAAATATCAATAAAGAAATACTTCATAAAATATCACCAAGTTTCTCAAAAAGGATTTATTTAAAAAGTAGCATTTAGCAAAATGATCTTATAGTGTATGAGTTCCACGGCTGAAACAAAACATTTGTATCATTCTGAGACATATCACATACTGACTGTATTGGATGCTTTTAGAACACAGCTCATTACAATCACTGCTGGCACAGAAAACATGTCCTGATGAATGCAAATCAATTTCACATCATTTGTCATTTTATTTCAGAATAATAATTTCTTATAACAAAAACAGTTTTTACAACTCTCACGCCAAAGAGTTCACTCATTGGTTCAAATGTCGCGCAGTTCAAGACTCACTGATACAGGAACACAGTCAGATCCAAAGGCCAGTATCCAGGGAGGATGCATTTCATTCCATAAAACACTATTTGAACGTGTGTCATGTGACCCCGAATGGTGTTAAAGGTGGTGTCAGCGATGTTGTCAAAATCAATGAATATCTCTTCATGATCCGCTTACTGTCTGTACTGTGTGCGCGCAGAAAAGAAAGCTGGTGTTAATACACAGCTAATGCTCCGTCAACGGGTATGTCAACAAAGGATATTTAACAAAGGGCGCCCACCGTTGATAGCAACATGCCCGTTTACAGAGCCTAAGCTGTGTATCAACACCAGAATTTTTTTTTTCAGCGCACACACAGTATGTACAGGATTGTAGGATGGGATACAATATTCACTGATTATGACGATATATCCAGAACCACTGACTGCACCTTTAAGTCAGCGTTGTGGCCATAGCAGAGCTGTGTAAAGGGAAGAGGTTTTAGTTGATGGTGAGCACGTCACTCTGGATCTCGTGGCTGAGGTGTGTCTGCAGGTCACTCAGTTTCTTCTTGAGAACAGCCAGCGCTGACATGACGATGGTCTCCGGCCGCAGAGAGCCACACGACTCCACGTTGTAAAAGAACCTGAGCAGGGGAATGCATCACACGTCAGCTCTTGTGCTTCTGACGCCTCCATGACGCTTCAGTTCTAGCCCATTATAAACCATTTCAAAGTGGGGACACATTTCTCATACATAAAAAAAGAGTTTGAGGACATTTGAACAAATGATTACACCTTTGCAGAAGTTTGAACCCCTGATTATGCTCCCTATCTAGTTAATAATAATGGAGTAATACCATCCTCACTGGGCATTTTAAGTTCATAGAAAAAGCTATATGGATTTCCCTTTTGGCAAACATAATAGGAGGAAAATCCCATGGACAAAATGTACTCATCAATAGTGTTGAGCAGTAACGCGTTACTAGTATTATTGTCAGGTTAATGAAGGGCTTCTTTGATAAACGTGTTATAATCCAGAACGTTTGTGTCATTTCTATTTGTTTGATGAAAAAACTATTAAGTTACTTTTGGCATGGAGTATTAAGTACAGTAGTAATATTATATTTTGAAAAGAGTAACATTTCACTTTTTGGAGTACTGAGCCCAACATCAAGTCCAGTTCTAAGAAGACTCTCACCTTTCTGGCCTTCCATTGGGGTCGTATGGAGCCTGGACCTCGTCCTCCTCAATCTCTGAGTATTCGCTCTTTGGCCTGGTAAACCACAGTAACACAATACATCAAGAAATCACTCAGTCTTTGCTTATTGTTGCACATTTAACACTGTGCCCTTATGACGAGCCATACTGAGATGTTAACATACCACTCCTCAGGCCTGGGGAAGACTGTGTGCCTCAGTGCGTTGTCTGGGTCATACTCAAAGGAGACGCCTGCGGTGGGGTTCCACTTGGCGTGCTCCTTACCAAAACCTTTCTTGGCGTACGCCCGGAGACGCAGCTCCTGACCTTTACGAAGCTTCACTAGTAAAATGTCTGTGTTGGAAGAGGAGAGTGTTGAGAGATAAGGGCAATGATTAAAATGTTGGGAGAAAACAATAGAAAAACAACGGCTGAAAAATAACCTAATGTAGGGGAAAGACTCTTAAAAAAGGTGGAGTCAGCAATTCTGGTCAAATCTGGTCAAAGCTTGTTGTCAAAATCACTTTGTCAATATCAGTGAATATGTCCTCTCAATCCACCACCTGTACGTATGTGTTGAAAATAATAATAATAATAATAAATTCAGCGTTAATACACAGCCTAGGCTCTGTAAATTGATAAGTAAACAAAGGGTGCCCACCGTAACTGGCAACATGCCCGTTTACAGAGCCTAGGCTATGATGTGACACTGGCTTTTTGTTTTTTCTCGCACACACAGTACTTACAAGTAGGGAATCACAATGAAACTATTCACCGAGTTTGACAAAGTGATTTTGACAACACGTCTTCTCCAGAATCACTGAGTCCACCTTTAAGAGGCTGCGTTTCCCCCACAATACAAAGCAACGTTAACCTTACCGTCTTGTTCTACGTAGTCATTGGGATCGTTGTCTCGACTCCTGGAAGTCACCTAGGAAATGCCAAACGAGAAGACTGTCAGCCTTTACCCCTGTTTCTGTTTCCACTCCCCACTGTAATACCATGAACAAACAGAGAGAATCCTCACCGGGATGACTCTGGGGTTGTTGGACAGAAGGTCTCGTGAGGTGACATGACGCGTCTGGTCCTCAGTGCAGCGGACGTCCATGGTCAACTCAACAGAACACTCTGGACAGAAATCATCACAGGTGCAGTCCTACAGACAGACGGAGAGAGAAGGATGGTGGTACGGTTACATCCAAGAACAGACTCTAAAATTGGACATTGGTATAATATCCCATTATGATAAAACTAGCACTTGTAGTTGAAAAAAGAAAAAGAAATCTAGTATTACAGTGTTGAATATTTGTTTGCGTATAGAAAATGCCATGCAAAGCATAATAGAAGCATAATGTTTTATTATTCAATTATTATTTGTGTTGCATTTAAACCTGCAGTGTGTAGAATTTTGGGTTTTATTTCCTAGCAGATTTTGTAGAAAGTAATTATAATATCCATAAGTACATTTAATTTAGTGCATAATAGCTGAAAAAAATGTTTTGAATTATTATTTTTTCCCTTAGAAATGGTCTCATATATGTCCATATTTCTGCATATTTATATTTGCTAAATTAAATGTACTTATGGATATTATAATTACTTTCTACAAAATCTGCTAGGAAATAAGACCCAAAATTCTACACACTGCAGGTTTAAGGGTCACTTTGGGCTACTCCTTGATGACTGATAACACAGGACTTACCCTGGAATACTGCAGTTTCTCCACAATGTCATCACTGGTGAGGGGGATGAGACCTGACAGGAAGCAGCAATGTTGTTACAGAAGCCTTACAACCATGGACATATAACTTACAACTATCAGAGCCATGTGGTCATGCTTCAACAAGATTTACGTTTACTATGTCTATTCATTAACACTGGGATACATACCAACTCTGTGTGCAACAAACTCATCGTGCAGCACTGACGAATTGGCATCGATCTGAATCCAGTCAATGGCTGCAAATAAAGAGATGCAAGTTAGGTCAAGGAGTACTTGTGGCGTGTTTCCGTCCAAAATACTACGTCATATGCTTACATTCAGAAAGGGAGACTGTAATGTGAAGCAGTGCTGTATTTCGTCACACAATGAAAGGACTTATTCACAATTATAAGCAAACAGAAAGTCACAATAGCCTACCTATAGTGGCAACCTCTGCCATGAACACACGGCGGATAGAGTTCGCAACCCTGAAAAACAAAGAGAGACGGGTGTTTTTTAGGACGTAAATTATTGAAATAAGTAACAGAATTTACTCTCAACTAGGTAGTTAAGTTGCTGACTGGGAAACATAACTGCTAAATGTAAGACGAGCCTTTGTCTTATGTTAGCTACATCATCTCTCTCTCTCCCTCATACACACGTACACACACGCACACACACACACACACACACAGTCAGAGATGCTAAGAATTAGCATTATTGTTTTTGCAGAAAGCGTAGTACCTAGGTGCACTACAGTTGTATTTACCGTACGTAACTCTTTACATGTGTTTTAATGCTGGGGAAGAATAATAATGGCTGCGGTCTGTTTCGCGCACTCTCAATGAATAGAAACAGAAGTGTATACTCACGCCAAATCAGTATTTTCAATGACAAACTTGACATTTTCGTCACTCAGTTCCGTTATCTTCACCGTCGGCTGGTTAGCATACGGCATTGTTGGACTTAAATAAACCTAATATTAACGTTGTAAAATCGTCCACAATGTTCCACTACCGCTGCTTCGTCTTCGAAGACCTCAACGGAATTATTTACAACACGGCGATTGGTCAAGAAATGTCAGCGCGATTAATGATTGGTCTACTACGAGGCAAGTGGGCGGGTCTTTCTTCAATATCCGGGTCATAGATGTCTGGAAACTCGTCTTCACAATAAAAGCCCTCATTGTTATTTTACCTGCTAAAAACTGAATTTAATTGAGGTTTATTTAATTTGTTCAAATGGGACAACCTTTTATTTGTGAGAAAATTCGACAATCCAAGTGAAAATGCATCAGTTAAAGCTTTATTGCCACAGTATCTTTTTTTCAACAGTGAGTCTAATTTGACAAATTGATTTTAAACAGCAAGGTTTATTCAAGGATGTGTGTTCCAACATTTATAGTGGGCGTGGGCGACTGATTTAATTGAAATCAGATAATGAAAAAACAAACCAATTTTAAATATACAATAATAGCTATTTTATTTAGGTCTTGATCCAACAACAACATAACAGATCTTTGCATGCTTTTTATACAAATTTAAATATGATCTTAGCAGGACTTGGACTGTGAAACAAAACAAAGTCACTGTTCCTGCAGGTCAAGAGAATGGGACACCTATGGCCTATGACAATTAATAGCCGTCCCTTGTTGAATGAAAGCCATAATCCAATCATGTTTGTGTTACAGTGAATCAGATAATCGGAGCAAAAAGAAAACTGATCTTCAGCTCTTGACACAGGATCAGTCTGAGTGAGACACGTGTTCTATCATCGTCTCTGGTTCACTCCCGCCAGGTTCTTCAGCTGTAAAACACAAGTCAAACGTCACCCACATTTCTATCAATACCTTATGTGTTAATATGTTCATAAATATAGGTTGAAATGTCAAATTGGAGGTGGAGTTAGCAAATTCTGGATAATGTTTTTTTATCAAAATCACATTTCAAAATCAGTGAATATCTCCTCATGATAATCTATCGTATTGTGTGTGCGCTGAAAGATACAATCTGATGTTAGTTCACAGCCTAGGCTCTGTAAATTGGTATGTTAACATAGGGTATGTCAACAAAGGGGACCCAGCGTATCTCACAACCAGCCAGTTAACAGCCGAGGCTTTGTAAAAACACTGGATTTATTTTTGCAGTTTACACACAGTACAGACAGGTGGTGGATCGTGAGGAGATATTTACTGATTATGGCAAAAATACGGATTTTTGACAACAAGCATTCACCAGGATTGACTGCACTGTTAAGAGCATAGATTACTTGACAGTGTTCATGCATTTAAAAATGGAAGGGAGGGTAAGAAGATTGCATTTCAATGATGAAAAACAAGCAAAGACTTACCGTAAAAGCAGCTCCCATGAGCCCTTGCACCACTGCTTCACCAGTCGCCTGCACCTGCAGATCAAAGTGGACATGAGCATCAAAAGGACAGAGTCTTCAAACTTTTCAATGACCACTCTTCTGTTCGCTTCTCTGTTCAACACTTTTAATGCTGCGTGCGGTGCCCTCTACCTGTTTAGCGGTGCCTGCCATCTTGACTACATCCTGAATACGATTGTCAAGGAAGTTCCAGGTGTCCTCGTAGTCTTGAGAGGAATCCTGGACCATCACCAGCTCTGTGGTGTTATAGATGCCCGTCAGCGCAGCCCGTTTGGTGTACCAGTTCATCTGCACACGGAAAGTTCAGATGGTGGATTTTTTTTAAAAAGGCAAGGCAATGTTATATTACACTACACGTGCTTTACTCTCAAACATATACAGCAACAAGTGACATAAGAAGAGTAAAATAATGGTGGATCTCTGGATAGACCACTTGCTAAAGTCTTTCAAACTTCTTCTGGCCAATGTGACGAGAGTACATGGTTTAACACCTCGTTACTTCAAATCCATCACTATTTCTACCTGAAGACTAATAAAACATAAGTAGGGCTATAGAACGATTATTAAAAGTCCAGTCAGGGATTCTGGAAAATGCTTGTTTTCAAAATCAGTGAATATCTCCTGACAATTCGCTACCTGTTTGCTGAAAAAAAGTCAGGTGTTAATGCACAGCCTAGGCTCTGTAAACTAGCATGTAAACATAGAGTATGTAAACAAAGGGGCCCACCATAGCTAACAACATGCCCATTTACAGAGCCCAGGCTTTGTAAACTCCACCTTTAAACCCTTAACCGCAGCTATGATAAGACGTACAGATATAGGTTTTAAATGGGGCACCAGTCAGCTAATCAGCAACAAGTCATTTCAATAGTCATGGTGTAAACAGGGACCAAGAGAGTCCCAGAGTGATGGTGGGGGGGGGGGAGTAGCCTGGAAGGTGGCAGGCCTGATACTGTAGGGGTGGTGATGAAAGGGGGACAGGGAGATAGAAGCAGAGGAGGAAAGGGAAGCGGACAGGATCCACTCACGTCTGTGGAGCGGTCTCCAGCGTAGTACCACATGTCATCCACCAGGGTGGAGAGGTGCTTCAGGCTGTCTGGGATGTTGTGAGGAAGAAGCAGGATGCTCATGGCCTGAGCACACACACAGACACACACACACACACACACACACACACACACACACACACACACACACACACACACACACACACACACACACACACACACACACACACACACACACACACACACACACACACACACACACACACACACACACACACACACACACACACACACACACACACGTCAAGAATCAAATTCAGTTTCTGTGACTATAAACTAATGAGAGAAGAGGCAGGGCTCCAATGTTGGCTCATGGTCATGCACACTGTACCTGTGGCCATGAGTCAATGTAGGGGATGTGCATCCTCAGTCTGGTCTCGACAGCATCTCTCAGAAATTCGGATGTCCTTTTTGGTCTGAAACACAGTGGTCAACGCTTCATTAAAAGCTGTAATCTGCAACAGAGCTTCAACTGTTAGAATTTATGAAAACATCAGCCTGTAGAGGGCCAATTTAAGAGGAGAAAGAGAGAGACAGTTGTTTTTCTCATACTGTGGAGTCTTTAGTCACACCAGGGACCCATATTAATCTTGAAATAACATTAAAAAGTACAGTCATATGAAAAAGTTTGGGAACCCCTCTCAGCCGGCATTATAATTGACTCTGCTTTCACAAAAAATATATAAAAGTGGTATGTCTTTAATTTACCAGGAACAGCTAAGTACTGGGATGTTTTCCAAACAAAGATTTTTTGAAAAGCAGTATTTGGTTGTATGAAATAAAATAAAATGTGAAAAACTGGCTGTGCAAAAATATGGGAACCCTTGTGGTTTTGTTGATTTTAATGCCTGTAACAGCATGTACAACTGATGAATTTTTAATCAATATCAATAATTTAATCATGAGAAAATGTATTTTAGGTGCCTAAATGCAAGTTGCACTTCTCTTTGACTCTCTGCTGAAGAGACAGAATGGGATCATCAAAACAGCTCCCAAAAGATCTGAAAAACAAAGATTGCTCATTGTCATGGTTTAGGGGAAGGCTACAAGAAGCTTTCCCAAAGGTTTCAATTGTCAATTTCGACTGTAGGGAACGTTGTCAGGAAATGGAAGGACACAGGCACAGTGGCAGTTAAACCCAGGCATGGCAGACCAAGAAAAAAACAGGAGCGGCATAGGTGGAGGATTGTGAGAATGGTTGCACACAACCCACAGATCACCTCCAAAGACCTGCAAGAACATCTGGCTGCAGATTGTGTATCTGTACATCGTTCAACAATTCAGCGCAATTTGCACCAAAACATCTGCTTTTTATAAAGACCAAATAACTTAATTTGTGTCTCATCAGTCCAAAGCATTTTCTTCCAATATGAATCTGGCTTGTCTAAATGAGCTTTTGCATACTCCATGCAACTGTATCTGTGGCGTGGGCGCAGAAAGGGCTTCCTTCTCATCACCTGGCCATACAGATGTTTTGGTGCAAATTGCACTGATTTGTTGAACCATGTACAGATACACAATCTGCAGCCAGATGTTCTTGCAGGTCTTTGGAGGTGATCTTTGGGTTGTGTGCAACCATTCTCACAATCCGCCGCATATGCCGCTCTTGTACTTTTCTTGGTCTGCTAGACCTGGGTTTAACTGCAACTGTGCCTGTGTCCTTCCATTCCCTGACAACGTTCCTTACAGTAGAAATTGACAATTGAAACCTTTGGGAAAGCTTCTTGTAGCCTTCCCCTAAACCATGATAATGAATAATCTTTGTTTTTAAGATCTTTTGGGAGCAGTTTTGATTATTCCATTCTGTCTCACTTCAGCAGAGAGTCAAAGAGAAGTGCAACTTGCATTTAGGCACCTAAAATACATTTTCTCATGATTAAACAGACATTTCTATGAGGTTCAAGGCTTAACAACATAATCCAACCAACTTTGTGTTTAAATTCATCAGTTTTACATGCTGTTACAGGCATTAAAATCAACAAAACCACAAGGGTACCCATATTTTTGCACAGCCAGTTTTTCACATTTTATTTTATTTCATACAACCAAATACTGCTTTTCAAAAAATCTTTGTTTGGAAAACATCCCAGTACTTAGCTGTTCCTGGTAAATTAAAGACATACCACTTTTATATATTTTTTGTGAAAGCAGAGTCAATTATAATGCCGGCTGAGAGGGGTTCCCAAACTTTTTCATATGATTGTACATAGTATGTGTGTAAGTGAGTGAGTGAGTGAGTGAGTGAGTGAGTGAGTACATACTCGGCCTGGCCCAGCTGGACCTGGTTGTTTTGTTCAGCCAGGATCTCAGTCAGCTGTGAGTTACACTGAGCGACGAAGTGTAGGACCAAGTCTCCTGCTCCATGAGTGAACATACCAGTGGAAGCGGAAGACAGGTCCAGTGTCTAAACACACACACACACACACACACAATGCAATCATTAGCAGAATAATAACTATTACTGACAATCTGAAATCTCCATTTACTACCATGCAACTCATTTAGTTTCTATTCTAAGCTGATTTTAGGTTGATTTGCTCTGATTGGCTCACCTCAGCACCGGCCGCGATGGCCTCCATGGTCCAGCCGTGCAGTGGGACGAACTCCAGAGCGGAGGTCAGGATTCGAGCTTGAAGCTGCTCCTCGGTCTCATACTCCTCATCCTGCTCTCCGCTGTGCTCCTGGTAACTACACACACACACACACACACACACACACACACACACACACACACACACACACACACACACACACACACACACACACACACACACACACACACACACACACACACACACACACACACACACACACACACACACACACACACACACACACACACACACACACGTTTATGTATGTAGCTGTATGTAGCTTCCGTGGCCAGTGCCGTTCTATCGCTCAGACCCATAGACTGTATATACTCTGGCCATCTTGTCCGGCATTAACCCAGACTACCAAGTAAGGCTGCTTCCGGCAGTGGAAACACAAACCAGATCTAGGGTTACTGTGCCCTGATCAGAACCTTGTTTCTCAGTGGAATCGGGGCGTTTGGTACACAGGCGTCATGTAAGGTGAGGTCCGTACTTAGGCAGAACATGTCTTTAAGACATCTACAAAACCTGGGCCTTCTCGAAAACTGAAAACGTGTTACCCCACCTTCCCATTTGCTGTGCTGTGTGTAGTGTTGTGTCCTGTGTGTTTTTGTATTGGCTGACCTGGTGTTAGCCCCGGAGGCCTCTTCAGATGCTGCCTCAGATGTGGAGTCTTCCTGGGAGGAAGCTGCTGCTGCTGCTGGCTCCTGCTCCTCAGAGGGAGCCTGGTAGTGCTCATGGTGGATGGTGGATGATGAAGAGGATGGTGTGGGGGGTTTGTCAGTTTTAGACTCATCCTGGAGCCTCAGTGCTGCCCGGTGGAAGCCTCGGCCCAGGCTGATGCACGGGGGCTTTGCTGCAGTCGGTGCAGCCACCACTGCAGGGAGAAATATATATTCATTAATTAATATAGTCATTAGCCTCTGAGGATATGGTTTGGTTAGGTCATGTATTTTACCAAACTCCAAAATGAAAATATCACTTTTATGTTTAATACTGTAGTCAAGCTCAGTTTTCATATGGTTCCATGCCTACTCTCTACAGGTGTTTGGTTTAGACTGATTTCCAGTCACTTCAGAACAGACCAATGTTTTGAATAATTTGAGCTTTCAGTACTGTGTGCTTGACTTTGTTTATTGGCAACACCCTGTCTCTTATACTGATGTGAGCTTAAAAGGGATGTTGCTTCAGGCTCCATTTTATACCACTAATGGTAATCCTTCACTGTTATCATACATCAACATTTCTCTTTCAGCCATGCTCCTCTGATTCTTGATAACTTTGTGGATAGAGGATACATCAACATTTAGTTCCTTTGGGGCGGCTGTGGCGCAGTGGGCAGGGCGGTCGACCCTCAACTATAGGGTCTGTAGTTCAATCCCCCGTCCCCCTGTCACATGTCGAAGTGTCCCTGAGCAAGACACTGACTGAACCCTAAATTGCTCTGGGTAGTTAGCCTGCCATCGGTGTAATGAATGTGTGTGTGAATTGCAACGTGGGAATGAGACCAGATCTCCTTTGAAAAAGAGTGTCCAGTCTCAATAGGATTTACCTGCTGTATAAATAAAAAAGGACTTGTAGCCTTGACATATTTCTTGCTGCAAATTTTTTGAGTATTTCTTCTTCACAGAGGACTGGGATCTAAGGCTCCTTTATCTAAAATGGATCAATTGGTTATTTTTTCATATAAAATGGTTTAATTGCTTTTTTATATATTGCAGACACCTGGTTTAAAAAAAGAACATCTGCACACTACAACCTGCGGACTAAATGATAAAGTGTTTGGTCATATGAATGGCTATACATCTTGAGACTGTAATAGTATACTAGATAGTGTGTGGAAGCTCTTTTGTAACACTCAACATTGACCCAAGAGGACCTGGCATAACATATCAGTCAAGTGAGCGGTGGGACACTTAAATAATACTTTGAACAATGCAGAATCCTGCATTACAGCACATGTACAACACAGTATAAGCACAAATTACAGTGAAGGCATCTGCCTGAAACAATACACTCTAGGGATGAACAGGTGTTTCTTACTAGCCTACCTGTTTAGGTGACACATGCCTCTTTCACACTATATTGTAACATGACTTGACCATTAATCTTATTGGATTACAATGTATGTGTGACTGGATTAAAGAGCAGCTTCTTATGATTCAGTGACAACAATAAAACTTCGCTCTGAGAAGATCGATCGAAGCTATATTTAGCCAAGCCCAATTTAGAGTAAAGTAAACCTACTTGCACAACTTATATAAGCAGAGAGAAGACGCCCCCCAGCTGCAGGAACTCGTTTACCAGGCGACGCATGTTAAACTACTGAAGGTCTACAAAACCAAAGCACCATGCCTACCACCAACAAGTAGGCTATGTGCACTTGGTGAATTAAGTTATTTAAACTTACAACATATAGTTCTGCCCAATTATGTCCTTCATGATCACCTTCTGTCACTCACAGTGACTTTGGCTCAGATAGCTAATGTCAACACTGGCTCGTGTCCTTTTCGTGTAAGAGCGTTCAGCAGGAAAATCATGTGTCATGCTGTGTATTGTTAACAAGAGTAAAGACCAACAAAGCGAACTGTCTTACCGCTGGCCAGCCCCCGGAGTGTCCTTCCAGCCCGCAGCCCTCTCAGTAGCGCCGCCATATCGAACTGGTTATTTTGGACAAAGCTGCGTCACTCTAGTGCGACTCAACTGTGAAACAAAAACAAACCAAGCTAGCAAGAATATAAACCATATAAACCCATGATACAAACCAACGAGACTTCAAAATAATGCGCATCGATTGAAATTCTAATACCTTTGAGAGGACCAAAATTACAACTGTAATATGCAAATTCTTTGCGTCTGAATTACTTCATTTTATTCCCAAACCTACAGTGTATACCTTACCACATTTTAACCCTATATCTTGAAATGGCCAACAATTCGTTACTGTAAAATGATAGAGGCGACCACGTTAACTTAGAAGTACGACGTTATAACCACACGTGCTGTTATTTATTTATTACTTTTTATTCATCAGAGTGAGTTAACATACCAACTATAAACAACAACAAACGTATGCAACATACAAACAATATTAATAAGACACGTTAAAAATAGAAAACAAAAACGCAAGAGTAAAGAGAAGGATCAAAATAGAAGGCAAAGGGGGAAAGGAGAAAAATTAGCCATGTTTAATGTTTTATCATTTTCATTTAAAAAAGAAACGCCGTGCTTTTATTTTGAAAACTAAAGCAACATCCGGGCCTTGTCTTATGTAACGTAGTTCGGTCTGGCTTTGCGAGAGCGAGATTGTAACGTGACACTGAACTTTCTAGCGAGATATTGCTTGTGTACTGAGCACGTTGAATTGAAGTATTCTTAATCATTTTCCGTATTTTTCAGCAATTTAAGGGACGAACGCTTCAAAGAAACAGGCATACAAAGCGTGAGTATGGTTAGTTCTTGATAACCGGTTACCGGACGGTGTTAACGCTGTGTTCATTGCGTCACGTTGTTTGTCTTCTGTCAGTATCAAGCTAACCTCTGCTTTGCCTCTGTCAACAAACAAGCTAACCCGCTAACTAGTAGTTATGAGAAGAGTGAACACTTAGACTTTTAAAGACTAAAGCTGAAATACATAACATTTTCCGACAACCAACGTTATACAATTACGTTTGGGACTAATGCAAGGACTACATAGAAGCTTCCAGACCATTCCATTGTATTAAGCTAAAACCCGTCTTTATTTTTTAGGCTTGTAGTAAAAGTATTAATCATAACAGTGGGCTAGCCACGCACGACTAGCTGCTCGGTTCTCAACACTATATTGTCAAGGTCATGTGTAGTTTTCCCCCCACTGGACTCAATTCCGGTTGTAATGTTTATACATTTCGAATCGTTGTTATAAGTCATAATCATCGATTTTCCCACTCTCAATAGCGTAACCTGAACGTTACTGCATTATAGTCAGTTCAGTTCTTAAGTAATTTCGTTTTTGCTTTTTGCTGTGTCATCGCTAGTCACAGACACGTGTGTTAACTTTCAGATGATCCACAGAGACACAGAGAAGCAATTTTTCCTTTTACAACTTGAATAAATCCATACGTTTGTGCAGGAAGTCATGGCGGACCTTGGCATCAAAGCAGGAGACCATGTGATGATGGTGTGGACCCGGCCCTCGGCACCTGCGGCCCTCAAACAGTATGCAGAGGAACTGGGGGCCATTGTGGGTGCAGACGGCAAAGTATCAGTGGAGAACATGGAAAGGCTATCGCTGTGTGAGTGACTCTTCAACCTGATTACTACACAGTAGGACAGGATGTTAAAGTCGGTGGTAAAACGTCCCTTCTCTCTCTCTCTCTCTCCTCTGCTCAGCCTCCCACCCAGCCTCTAGCTTTGACTGGGTGCTCTCCTGTCTCCTGGCCGACTGCTCCTCCACACACACTGCACAGACTCTGGAGGAAGTGGCCAGAGTGCTCAAACCTGGAGGGAAGCTTGTCCTGGATGAAGCAGTCACAGGTGAGAAAGGAAAGACTTTTGAACCTCATAACTAGAGACAGAGTGCAGTAATCGATTCGGCATTGGTGATATCTGCGTTCACGAGGCAGATTTAAAAAATATATATATAATAAAAGTGCGCATACACATTATGTCTTCATGCACTGTCGTGCTTTTTACATTTTTAACCCAAATATTAACCTTTTATTTTTTTACTATTTCAATAATTACAGAAGGCTGGACAGATCCGCAAGTCTCTTATGGAAATACTTTAAAGAGCAATGGCTAAGTGCAATAGACAATGCACATTATTTGTTTTCAAATATTTGATTGTTTCTACATTTGTTAAATACATGTTTATTCTCGTTCAATTTAATTTTTAATTTGTTATTAAATTGCGGTATTTTTTTAATGCATTCTGGCGACTAGCTCACTTAATATCGTAATCAGCCTTTGAAAAACCATCGGTCGCCCACAAGTCCCAAGTTGTAGTCCTCTCATGTCTCTAATATGGAAAAATACAAAGGATATTCAAAAATGAATATAAACTTAGTATTGCTTATCCATAAATCTCTTTTTATGAATTTGATGTGTCAAGAGTCTCTATCCACTAAGTCACTGTGATAATAGTGGGTTCCAATGTGTTTGAGTGGTTCCTCTCCGTGTCTTAGGCACAGAGGCACAGAGTGTGAGGACTGCAGACAAGCTGATCTCAGCTCTCAAGCTGTCTGGCTTCATGTCAGTAGTAGAGGTGAGTGTCTTTGTTTACACACACACACACACACACACACACTGAGTCTTAACAACTAAAACATGCCTGTGTGTGTCTATGTCGCCGTCATCACAAAGGATCACCCCAATCTTCTGCTACTGTAAACCATCATTTTATATGTCTGCAGTGGTGGAAAGTGCTGCACCCACCAAAGCACACTATTCAGACAAGAATATGACGACAAGAAATAGGTTTTCTATCAGTGTGGGTAAACACCTGCACCAGTTAAAGGTGGAGTCAGCCATTCTGGAGAACGCTTGTTGTCAAAATCACTTTTTTGTCAAGCAACATGCCCATTACAGAGCCTACTGTATATTAACAAGGCATCTTTTTTTGCTGTGGAATGGACAGGTAGCGGATTGTAAGGAGATATTCATTCAATGATTTTGACAAAGTGGTTTAGGTAACACTCATTCTACAGACTGCACCTTTTAAATGCTTATTTGACCTGTTGACCCACTTGCTTCCTCTCCATCCAGGTGAGTAAAGCAGAGCTGAGTCCTGAGGCTTTGAACTCCCTCAGGACGGACACTGGGTACAAAGGCAACACTCTGTGTAGAGTGCGTATATCTGCCTCTAAACCCAACTTTGAGGTGGGATCATCCAGCCAGATCAAACTGTCATTTGGGAAGAAGACGCCCAAGCCTGGTAGGTTTCTAAGCTCTGTTTTCCTATTTCTTTTATGTGTATTTTTGTCCACATCAATTCATCACTCTGTGTCTGTTTGGAGGTTTGTTCCTTCATATGGTACATGTGATGCCTCTGGTCAGATTAGGACATAATAACTACCATGTGTCTCATCTCAAGCTAATATTCACATTCACGGTTTCAGCAGAGAAACCTGCTCTGGATCCCAACACGGTGAAAATGTGGACGCTGTCTGCCAATGACATGGACGACGATGATGTGGTGGGTTATTATGGATTTGATTTCTTTGTGGTTTTTCCCCCTTTATACATACTATTTAAATACAGTTTGGCCAGCTCAGTGGAGAGGGACTCATTTATCTCATGCCCACATCTGACATATTGTAGTTATAAATGTTTACAGGCTGACACACATTTATTTAGGAAATAAGAAGTGTCCTGCTCACGTCTATCCCTACACTCTACCCCCTGTGCTTACCGAGTCTTTCTGGTCCCCTCTCTCTCTGTAGGACCTGGTGGACTCTGATGCTCTGCTGGATGAAGATGACTTGAAGAAGCCTGATCCATCTTCTCTTAAAGCACCAACATGTGGAGAAGGAGCCAAGAAGAAGAAAGCCTGCAAGAACTGGTAAGGTCACTACGCAAATCTGTGTGTAGAACCCATAGACAAAAGCTTGGCATGGGTGTGTTGGATTGCCACTATAATGGAAGGAACTGGGCCAAAACTGTTATATTGCACATTTGATCTGCACTTTGAAAGGTATTTTTACACATTCCATGATTTGTGTTTTTTGTAGCACATGTGGTCTTGCTGAAGAGTTAGATCAGGAGGCTCAAGGAAAACAGAAATCTGCCTTACCAAAATCTGCCTGTGGAAGTGTGAGTATATTTTGCTGATCACAGTAGGCATTGTTCAATTCTCCCCATGCTGTCTCATATGTGCTCTCAACAGTGTGAGGAAGTAATGATTTGCATTTGTATTTGTGGCAGTGTTACCTTGGCGATGCGTTCCGATGTGCCAGCTGTCCGTACGCGGGGATGCCAGCGTTCAAACCAGGAGAGAAGATCGTGCTCGATGACAAGACGCTGACAGACGCCTGAACCACGAGCTAACTGTTCCTAGTGCTCACGCTCTGAAAAAACAAATCATTCCTTTTCTTCTCCATCCAGCCCGGGACACAGTGCCCTCTGCAAAAACACTGAACGCTGATTATTAAGGCTGATTGCAGATGTGAGGGGGATTTCTGTCTGTCCAGTGAGAAGCCTTTTGCATGGCTTCAGTGCTAGAAATGATTATCATCTTGATTCCGATGTGCCGATTGAAATTCCCTCATGCACCAACATTAGCAAATCATTTTCAATAAGCATTTTCTTAAAGTTGGAGTCAGAAATTCTGGAAAACAACTTTTGACAAAAATCTTTATCGCCTCACGATCCGCTACCTGTACGTACTGTGTGTGCTGAAAAAGATCTGGTGTTAATACACAGCCTATGCTCTGTAAACTTAAACTGGTATGTAAACAAAGTGGACCCACCGTAGCTAGCAACATTTTCTTCAGCACACACACACACACACAGTAGGGACAGGTAGCGGATTTTGAGGAGATGTTATATATACGTTCCCTGATGTTGTCAGTATTTTTCAGAATCACTGATTCTGCCTTTAATTTGAGAGTTTGGCTATGCTGCTTTGAACAACATGTTTGAATCCTGCTGTTGTTAATTATGCACCTATGGGTGAGCCTTACCTGGAGGCTTTCTAGGAAGCACCTAAAAGCACTGAAATGCATTTGTTCTCTATCCTTTCATTTATACTTCTATTTACATCCACCAACCGAATGAGTTAAAATCTAGTTCACCAGTAACATACAGAGATCCATACCAACAGCATCATGTTCAATTCAAGAGTATTTATGTATTTGAAAGGCAAAGTGTGGCAGCAACACGTGTTATCGTTTTGTATTATTTTATGCAATAAAATGCCTGAACTTTGTGCATCCCATTACACTCAATGTGAATGTCTACAAGTCATCTGCGGGGTACATACAGTATAAGCACATCACTCCATAACTGGTGTAAAACAAACAATGGGTTTTTGAAATATATTTGAATAGATAGATGTCATTTCTAGTGTTTCACTTTAAATAATGATAAAAACCAACAAATAAAAAAAAATAACTTTTGTATACAACCAAACACATTTGGCTTCGCTAGATGGGTGATCGGTTAAATAACAAACTTATTTGTCTCTAACACAATATATAAACTTGAGTTCTTTAGACCTTTTGCTAATACTGTATATACTCTGTCTTCATGGGATGAATTACATTTTTTTTTCAATTATTGTAGAATTCCTTAATACATTACTAGTTGCTTATAGGAAGCCCTTAATATGAACTATTACAAATATTGAGATTATTACTGTTAACCTGGGATGGTGATGAATCCTGGTCAGTGTTGGGGAGAAGAGATACTGAGTTATAGCATCTTCATTGAGAACAGTTGATGTTAAATATCCACAGGAAAAAAAAGCCAGAACGCAAACTGTGACATGAGGTAAAAAGCCCAGTGGTAAGGAGTCTGTTCTTCAGTCAATGGTTTTGTCACATCACTGAGACTCAACACTGAAGTCCATCTTAATGTCTCCTAGACTGGGTTCAAAGGTGAAGCTGTAAGATACTGCTGCTCTGCCATCTCCAGAGCCTTCCCACGCCGAACGCAAGAAATACACTCCCTGCTTCCTGTGGCGACTCCACTCACACTCGCCCTGCAAGGAGGGAACAGAAAATCATACTGTGTTGTCATTCTTTGTTAATTCTGGGGTTTTCTGGGAAGCCATTTTACTAAAACACATGATGCATTTGGGCCCAGGTGAAGTGAATGGAATTTCAGCTGCTAGCTTAATTGATTGCTTCTATTGTAAAAAGCAAGCAAGGAAAGCTCAGGGTGCAAAGATGATCAATATAAGGCTGTGATACCTGCTCATTGATTGGTCCAACCAGGCCCCCACTGACACTGATGTCATCGGTAAGGTGATACTCCATCCACAAGGCGACACCATGGCAACGGCCATTCCTAAAAATGACATTTTGAACACCACTTTAATTAAAATGTGTTAAAACAGAGTTCAATTCTTTGTAGCCTTGTCTTTCGTTTTTAAAATGTATAACTATATTAACCTTTGAATAAACCTGTTTTTATCATTTTGTACCTGATGAGGGGCAGTGAGCCCTGACAGCTGATTGGCTGTTTAGGGACACACTGTGTGAAGTCAAAGGTCATGGCGGCTGTGGATTGGCTCAGAGCACGGCATGGATACTCCCACAGAGGATGGGGCTCCGCCTCACGGGACTCACGGAAATCCAGAGATTTCTGAAGTGACAGAACAGACTTACTCATACACACCAAAAAGTAATGATTTTTTTTTTTTCCATCTGCGGTCATTCATTTTATTCTATGGATTCTGCTTTCTGATTAACACAATTCTTCTCCATAATAGAGATATCATAGTTACCTGGAATATGTATAGAAAAACTGACTTAATTGTACCTGGACCATTTCATCCATAGGTGTGACATCAAAGCCCTCACATGTTCCACACGGCGCCCGTATCCTCCACAGATCCTGACAAACACGGGAAAGAATACATAACTTAACCTTGAATTATGATTATTATGTTATAAATCTAAATCCACTAAATTAGAAATTAAGAAAAAAAAGTGATATTGCCTTTCATAGAGAACTTTAATCTTTATTAAAAAAAAGCCTATCTGAAGATTACTAAATAATTCAGGAAGATATACAGACCTAGAAATCAAAATATTTATATATAATATATAATATGAATATATTTCCAAGTGTCTCACCTTAAACTCCACTGCCACCACGTGTAGAGTGGCAGAGTGGGGCAGGATGGTGGCGTCTGGCCTCAGCAGGCCGACCAGCGCCGTGCGACAGTACCAGAAGAACAGGGAGTGCCAGGGCAGCAGACTGGTGCTGAAGTATGGCTCACCTAACAGGACTGAGATCTGGAGGAGAGAGGCTGTATGTCACTCGTATGACACACACATACAGTATTGTTGCTGATTACTTATTAAATACATTTGGATGTCATAAGAGAAGCCGTGCCCCCTCATTACCAACCTAACTTAGCATTACCTCCACCTGTGATATGCCTCACCCCCCCCCCCCCCCCCCCGATACCCCTGAATCCAACTGGCAGTAAGAGTCAAACCTGCAGTTAGATTCAGGGACAAGCAGAAATTATTGGGAAATTTTACAAGGCAAGGCTTAAAGAGACAGGCTCTAAAATGGAGTGTTTCACACAGAGGAGATTCAGCAATGGCACTGTGATAAATTTGAAATGTATTCATGGTGAAGTTGTACAATTTTGAACCTGAAAATGAGCATAATATGTGACCTTTAAAATCAACATACAGGTGCCACTCGGGTGCAGTAGAACAAGCTGTCAAGACAACACTGACAAACAGTGCCATCACCTTAAAAAGTTGATAGGTGTGCTAGCTAAAATGCTAGCTATGTACACATCCTGCAGACGAGGAGCAACAATCATATTCATTTAGTATAAAAATGTGTTGTTTTACGATGGATTATAGATATCTTGATTAATTCAGCTCTAATGTTTAGGATATGGAACATCAAACTTAACCACCCTCTAACTGTGATCCTTTAACTGTGACATGACAGCAGTCACAGCACTAAACCTTTGTTTCAAAAGGTACCTGCTGTGCTCCTAGATCATTACTGGTCAGCTGATCCGGCCTGATCCCCAGCAGCTCAACACCTCCTTTCATTGAGTTGGCTTCCAACACCTGCACAGAAAGATTTGTATCAACGTCGCTTCTTAAACTTCCTTTGGGGTTGTGTGCTTTTGTGTTAATAGAACTAAGAATGATCAAGGGTTAGGTTAACATCTGCCAGTTCTCCAAGAAGAGCAAGTGCATTCCAAAGTTCTCCTTTACCTGCTCAATAACCTGTTTGGACATTCTGGAGTTTTCCAAAGCGTAGACCTGAGCAGAGGCAGAGGGAATAAAAAGACAAGTCAATAACACAGCCAGAGTGTGGTATTTAGTCATGCCTTATTTCCAAAGCACTTTGCGATTCGGTTGGGTTCGGTACAGCACGCATTCATTTGCTTTTCCACTGTAAAAAGTTGGAAAGGGTACCAAAAAAAAGCGAACCGTGGCACACCTATTTTTGTCATCATTTTGTTGGCATACCAAGCCGACCCAAAGTGTCCCGCAAGGGTGGAGCTACACACTGCAGTCCGTTGATTGGTCGACAGAATAATTTCTGTGAGATATATACCGCTGTGTGTAGTCATTTGGCAAGAGGGGAAGAGTCTTGTATTAAGAGAAAAATGATGGTGCACAGCTTTGTTTATAGTGTGGCATTTTTCCTCTTCATTGAATTAATCAGCGCGCTACACTGTGTTGTGCTGCTTTCGATGTCCCCATAGTAACGTTATTCTCGGCATAAACCCAACCTAACAATTAAGGGTGCTGTCGGCATTTGAAACGCAAGCCAGATCTAGGATCACCTGTGTCTTGCCGAACCGTGCTAAACTGTGCTGCTCAATGGAAACATGGCATTTGGTCCACAATGGTCTAAAGCAGATTACCTTCTTGGCTCCGAGCATGTGAGCAAACACAGGGAGCAGACTTCCATCACTGACGCCCAGACACACACTGTCCTCCTTCAGAACCTGAAGTTTACACACACAGCAGAGAATCAAATAGAGAACTATGTGTGTGTCCATTACTCCATCCACACTTGACTGTAGTGGGCCAGCTAGCACTTACACTGCGCAGAGCTCTGACGTAGCTCTGTGTGCGCCGCCGGTCGTTGAGTTCTCCAAAGCGCGGCCGCGTCCAGACCAGGTGAGCCAGGCAGGTACAGCTGGGCCGAGAGGGAGGCGCCTCGGGCTGGGAGTCTGGTTGGCTAGAGACATCAGACACACAGACACACCATTACTTTAATTAGCCACTGAAACCAGAACTACTCAATAAATAACGATGGTTTCCGGTTATTCACCTACAAAATATTTGAACTGAAATTACCAACTCATTTCTGACCAAGTTATACACAGCTCTGGAAAAAAAATTAAGAGACCACTCCCAAATATTCAGTGTCTCTCGTTTTACTATTTATAGGTGTATGTTTGAGTAAACTGAACATGTTGGTTTTATTCTATGAACTACTGATAACATTTCTACCAAATTCTCCCCAAAAATATTGCCAATAAAAGCATTTCCATTAAGTAATGTAGGGTTCTCTGGATACTTTCCAGGAGTTCATGTGTGAAAGGGGGCTTAAGTTGAGCTGTTGAGTGGTTTGACATACATTCAAACAGGAGCTGTAGAGTCCCCCCTGTCTGTGAGCTGTTACCTGGGAGACTGCAGGCTGTACCACAGACTGTAGTCATCATGAGAGACGGTCAGACTCAGCTCCTCATCTTTAGTTACACTGCTCTCCTCAGGCAGGAAGTAGACACTCTGCATCCAGTGATCACGCCACTGAAACACACACACACACACACACACACACACACACACACACACACACACACACACACACACACACACACACACACACACACACACACACACACACACACACACACACACACACACACACACACACACACACACACACACACACGTCAAAACATTGGTCACAAGGATATTCCTCTCTACATGTCGATCAGCATATTCTCAATACACCATGCTGACCACAGCACTCACTGGAAGTGGTAGAAGTGAAATGATGTCAGGTGTCTGTCTATTATATTCCAACAATAATTCCTGTCCCAGCCAAGGAAAAAAAACACTGTTTATATCATTATCATTATCCTGCATTGTTTTGTCAGCCAAAAACCAACCTCTTCTTTGAATAAGGTTTAAACACTCTAGTTTAACAGCAGTAAACCAGGGCATGTGTCGCAAACTGCGGCATGGCAATGTCTTATTCATATATGATTTTAACCAGGTTCAAAAGGTGGAGTCAGTGATTCAGGAGAATGCTTGTTGTCAAAATCCCTTTTTGTCAAAATCAGTGAATAGCTCCTCACCATCCGCTAGCTGTCCATACTGTGCGGGAGCTGAAAATAAATACACTGTTTATACACAGCCTAGGCTTTGTAAAATGCTATGTTGACAAAGGCTATGTAAATAAAGGGGCCACAGTAGCGAGCTCCATACCAGTTTTTTATACAGTATATATAATCTTGACAAAAAGTGATTTTGACAACAAGAGTTCCCCAGAATACCATCTTCAATATGGTAATATTACTGTGCATGTAAACCTAGTCAGTGTGTCCTATCTAAAAACTGACCGGGGCCGTCTCTGGCTGTGTGTGTGTCCAGCTGGGAGCCATGGTGCACACGATGCTTCCACTGGGATCCATGTCCAGGTCCCACCAGGACAGCACCACCTGGGCCCGGCCCCCGGACTGAGCCCCGAACCGGGAGGAGTGAGACTGGGAGGAGCTGCTCACTGGCTTACTGAAGTCCACACTGAGAGGGAGGGAAAGCGACGTGTGAAAAACGGAAGGAAAAAAAATAGTCGAGCGAGACCACACTGATTACTAATTTATTTATTTTTTTCTCTAGAAACTTTTTAAATTATTGAGGTGGAGGCTTCAAATCAGACGGATGTCTTTTTTTGCCTCTCCCTGCACTGTATTGGTTTGTATTCTTTGTTAAAAAAAATTAAATTAAAATATTGCGCAAGCTCCACATTCCTTTTCTCTCGCGCAGATCTGTGGACTTTTTTCGTTCTCTGTGGGGAGGAGCCTGGCCCTGTACGTTAGTGGAAGTCAGCCCCTGATTGGTTCATGTAGTCGTCAATCTATCCTCCAGTCAGACCGGACCCTACCCAGTGGAAGGCAGCTCCTTATTGGTTCTTGTAGTCACTGACGTCATGACGTCAACATGGATTGACGAATACCCTTGTGAGATATGGCTGGTCTCAGGAGGCTAGATTGCCGACTACATGAACCAATCAGAAGCTGCCTTCTACTACAAGCATTAGGTTGGAATGCGGGCTCTGATTGGCCTGGTAATTTTTTGGACTCCTCCCTACAGAGATTGGAGAAAGTCCAGACTGATCTGCGAAACAGAAACAAATGTAAAAAGCTTACTAGATCCAGCTGGTCTCACCAGGCTAGGAGAACAATGGAAGGTCCATACCTGAACATGGTGCAGAGAGGCCCCAGTGGTGTGAAGCTGTGTGGAGACACCTGGCTGAGCTGGATGTCACACACTGAATGGGCCCCAGCGCAGCGGGCCACAGCGGGGGGAGGGGCCAGCCGCAGCCCCTCCACCTCCACAGGCTGCAGCTGTGCCCAGCTCCACAGCAGATCACACTCCACCAGCTGGGCGTAGACAGTGGCCCGGTGAGGGACCGCCTCACAGCCCGCCTGCAGGGGGAGAGGGATGCAAGGATCTGACTATTAACTGGGATTATACACTGTCTTTGTTCACTTTGACTTAGGTCCTGTCCACATGTACACAGATAGAAAAAATGGCCCTCCCCCCGATTGCAGATAAAATCCATCAGTGTTTTTTGGGATATCTCACCGTAAAACAACACAGAAAAACGATAGAAAACGCTGACGTAAATCATGCCAGGCATTTCTCAAATCGACAAATACCAAAATACAGGTTTTAGGGGGTTCTCGTGGTGTAGTGGTTAGAGCGCCCGCCCATAGAGGCTCAGTCCTCAGAAGCAGCAGACCACAGGTTCGAATTTGGCTCGTGTTCACCTCTGTCCCTCCACACTGGCTAATAAAGCTTATAGAAATGCCCAAAAAAGTATCTTTAAAAAAAGAAATACAGAGTTTCCACAAAATCTCCACTTTGTCCGGAGTTTTCAAAAAGCTCTGGTTTTAGTGTACGGTCGGTTGTGACGTTTGCTGTGTGGACAAAAGGCCAAATGGCACAGAAAAATATACAGTTAAGAAAATACCAGTGTACGTGTGGACATGGCCTTAGACTGAATTTATCTGACTATTTTAGCATAAAACGAGTTACTGGCCAGTGGAAAACCTACACATTTATGTCACTTCTGCATTATGCAAAGACATTAACATGTCAATTGAGCAAAGCACACACCTGGACCAGATTTTGGTGAGCGTGTTCATAGCTGGGCAGGGCGCCTTCACCTATCAGTTCCGTATCAAACAGTTCTGTGATCAGAACATTGGCCTTCATCTGCATGTCTCCGTCTGTATTCAATCAAATCACAAACCTCATTAACACAGACATTCTGACATTGAACACATTCACAAAGAATCACATTTCAAATTGCAGAAAAACAAATAAACATGGAGCTTCAAGCAGCCTACTAACACACACACACACACACACACACACACACACACACACACACACACACACACACACACACACACACACACACACACACACACACACACACACACACACACACACACACACACACACACACACACACACACACACACACACACACACACACACACACACACACACACACACACACACACACACACGGTGTGTGTGTGTTTTTCTCTGACCTGGCCCCACAGTCACATCAGTGGAGTGTTTGTTAATAATCTTGATCTTTTCTGAGAAGCCGTTCTTCTTCACGATGCACTGCGCTGCCTCAGCCATGGGCTTAAAAACCTGCACACATAAAGTGGAGTACGTTGGTTAGTTAGTGCTATAGAAAAAGGATCAATAAGGCATATTAGGGCAAAAGAAATGGTTGGAAGTGGATTAATCATTTCAATAGAAAATACAAAATTGATCTGATGACGACCCTTGTGGGTGTTTTTACAGGTGCAATGGACAGAGGTGAAACCAGGTCTGAACCAGCACAGCAGCGATACAACACAGCTTTTCAGCCTAGCAAACAATTCATCTTTAAAAAAAAACTTTGACTTTTACAACTAAAGCTGCTTGTCTGACAGATTACACATATTGCATTTTACATAGAGACTGTGCAGGGAGAATATATACAGTCCTTATCCAGTGCACACAAAAGGAGAAGCATGTGTACTACCTCCACAGCATAGCAGAAGTCTGCCCCGGCAGTGAGAGCCATCATGGACAGAAGGCCCGTCCCCGTCCCGATGTCCAGGACGATCACCTTCTCCCCGCGAGCCTTCACTCTGGCTACGGCAGCCCGGATGCCCAGGTAATACTTCTCATTCTGGAAGTATGAGAAAAACACATCAGCTGGAGAAGAGCTAGAATTCAGTCCACCGTCCATAAAACTGACTTTAATGAGTGGAGTATATAAACAGTACGTAAACACGTCCATTTCAAAATGTTTTTTTTTATGTATTCAAATATTGTCAGAGGAACAGCCTTATTTTTTGACCTACACCAAATCTGGATTAATGCCTCAAGTATGTACAGAGTAGGCCCACTATCATGCAATGGTCACATACAGATAATAACATAAATGGCTGGAAAGACTTTTACTTTGAATGAACTATTACCACAGAAAACTCAGACAGTTTGTGTATTATTTCATCAGAGTTTGACGTCATGTTCCCCAGCACTCACCCTGTCATGGTCATGTAGCATGTCTGCATAGCAGGACCTGAGACACAAACATATTCAACTGTTTAACAGGACAGCAGATTCCAGTGGAGCGGTGTGTGTGTGTGTGTGTGTGTGTGTGTATGTGTGTGTGTGTGTGTGTGTGTGTTATTGATGCTTTTGTTGGAGAAACTAGCAAATTACTTTTATTTATTTATTATATATGTGGTAATGTCAAAAATTAATTATGGCTGAAATATCACAGCCAAATCTCAGTATGATCTTTCAAACTCAAAGATAGAAACTAAAACTTTATAGGTCAGGCTGAAGTATAGCCATTACATTAGAAAAGCATCAGTACCACAAACACAACCTAAATATCTCTTTAAAAATAACACTTTTATACTCCAACCAAATCATCACAACAGAATGTTTCTGAAAGCATATTAGATTACCTTGTGAATTACCATGCCACACTCCATATATGTCAATACATGTATGTCAAAATAAAGTTGTCTACTTGCTTGTTCTTGTTGTTGATAAACGCACACGAAAAAGGTTTATTTTCTTATGTTTTTTTAAACTCAACATCCCTATCCCTTCAGCATAAACAACAGCACAACAACATATATCACACACATGTAGTAATATTATGGATTGTGGTCATGTATGAGTATAGCGCGTGCTCGCAGTGTGATGTGATGCTAGCTTAGAGCTACCTGGCTATCTCCTGGTGGTAGTCGTACTCCTCACTCTCCTCCACCCAGTCCAAAGCCCCGGTGCTCGGGTTGGCTCTCCCACAGAACGTCTTCATCTCTGCCACAACTGTAACGACTTTCCGTTCAAACGTACAGCCAAATAAAAAGGTTGTTATACCGGCATATTCTTCACGAGCCTGTTGTGTTCACTTGACTACAGAAGCAGCGTTGTGCTAACGGGAGCGGCCATCTTGACTAGCGACGTCACAAACTGAGTCACGTGACTGGCATCTTTAATATTTTGTATTGTTTGGCTCTATTTACTTTTTCCCATTATAATAGGAACAGAATAAAATGTCATGAAATTTACACTCTCTCTGACTTAATGCTCATTTTAATTTCAAAGTAGCCTACAATCAATAACAGGCAAAAGTATGGTTTAATTATTGGTTAATCTTTACATTATATTCTTGTTGAAATCATATGTAGTAATAATAATAATAATAATAATAATAATAATAATAATAATAATAATAATTATTATAATAATAACAACAACAACGGATGAAAGTATTACTTTATAAAGCATTTATTTAAGCATTGTTGTGACAGAGTGTACAGTGTGCTTGAGAGGTTTGCATTGAGCCAGAGAAGAAATGGAAATATCCCTTCAAATATTAGGAAACACTATTCAAAAGGAAATGGAAGAACAATAAAACATAAATACAATAAATACATTTAAAAAACTGATACAAAACACTCAGTATCAATGCAAGATTAAATTCAACAAAACAACATACAAGTGAATGAAAAGGTGTTTTAAAGTAAAGAATGAGAGCCTATATTTTTCAGGTGTGATGGCTCCCAGTCCAGCAGCTCTCCCTGGAAAAATATGTTTGCTCTTCAGCCATGGTAATTTGTTCTTTGATTTTTCGTTTAATGTACCAGAAATAAGGTGTTATCCATGACATTGTTTGAATCATCCACTGACTGATATCAGAATTAAGAAAAAGGAGCAGACCTTGATTGATTCACAGAGTGCAGGAGAAAGGCGCACTGGTCAGGAATTTTTTTGTGGGCAGAGGTTTTGAGATGTCTGCCATCCGAGGAACTTTTAAATATTTCTGAAACAGTCTAATTTTTCCTCTGACGATCATAATTAATTTAACAGCAGAGGAAACCATCAGTGAAAGAACACTATTTTTATGTCGTTTTTGTCAATGTCTTTGCCCGGGTTTGATCACCCAGGAACAACAGCTGGCGTCATAAAAACACTACTGCTTTTGTCCAAAGGGGTTGCTAGAATCAACACAAACTGAAAGTTCCTCTGAGCCACTTTAAATGTGCTTAACGTCCAAATCTAGCCAAATCTGACACACATATGAGCAGAAGATATTGTTTCAAACATTCATATTCTCGAGGCATTAAATGAAGCAGCACTCGTAGCTGTTATAGATCCAGACAAATGAGTTTCAACTGGAGTTAAACCTGGACCTGCAAGTCCCCAGCTCAAACGCCTGGTAAATTCTATGAGTAGGGAAATGAAAACTTAGGGTGGCAAGATTTGGGGAAACCAGGGAACTCATGTAGAGGCTCCCTGGATAAATAACAAGTGGATGAATTGAACATAAGTCCATCAACATTCCTTGAAACTCATAAGGAACAGATCCACCAGCATCTTGCAGTTTTGCTCCTGCTAAGATCTGAGTTCAGGCTGCATTGGTTTGCCTGCTATGTCATGCACACTTGGCGGTGGGCAGACAGAAGGCCATGGTGGAGTGAGGCACCAGGATGTCAGTGAAGATGGGCCGGTATCCTGCAGGCAGAGGGGGGGCGCTCTGCTCCAACAGGTCCAGGACTGTCCCTCTGATGTCCCTGGACACATCGCCACGGATGTCCATCAGCACAGACACATGCTCCTCACTGAGGGAACAGAGACAAAACACATAGGTACAATAATTAGCCTCCTACAGTACGTATGTGCAACTGTAGTTAGCATAGAGGGCTAAGTAGCAGCAGTAGCCCTGGCGAGACCAGCCTGATCTAGCCAGCTTTACATTTGTTTCTCTCCTGCAGATCAGTCCAGACTTTATCCTATCTCCGTGGGGGGAGAAACCCTGTTAAAAAATGACCGGGAGCCCATCTAAAGATCTATAACGTTTGTCGCTAATAGTTGAAGGCAGCACCTGATTGGTTCATCTAGTCGTCAATCTAGCCTCCAGTCAGACCGGGCCCTCCCCCCTTTCCCTCCGTTGAAGCTAGATTGACAACTACATCAGGGGCTGCCTTTCACTAAAATGGACAAACTTTAGGTCGGAACGCTGGCCCCGATTGGCACAGTCATTTTTTGACCTGACTCCCCACCTGGCCAGATCAGGCTGGTCTCACCAGGTTTAAAAAGCAGCTGAGGCCAGGTTACCTGATGTCTGGGTATTTGGCTGCCAGTCCAGAAACTTCCAGAGTGAGCATGCCGGGGTCTTTCAGTCGGATGAATTCAGCCAGGACGGGTAATAAGGCCAAAGGATTCACTTCAGGTACTGAGCCCTCGCCCTCCTACAGACAAGTACACACATGAATTTGAGTGATATGTGACTTTTAATGCACAAATAAGATATTATATTGACTTTATCTGTTATTGGCTAATAGTTTGTGGAAATGAGTATTAAAGGTCACCTGTTGCACTAAATGCACTTTTTCAAAATTAAAATGGGTGTGACAAGAGACTCCCAAAATATGAGAAAAAACAACCCTCTCTTTTTCTCCACCTTTCCGAAAACCTGTGTTCAAAAACTCCAATCAGATTTCACACCCCTTTATACATCATACTGTATTTAATTGCAAACAACATAGTTTTTATGATGAGTATGCGATTTGGAACGCAGGGCCAGCAGCACCTCCACCTGTGATAAGCACCCACCCAGAAACCCCTGAATCTAACTGGCAGTTAGCTTCAAGCTGCCAGTTAGTTGCAGGACCAATCAGAGCAGACTTGGCTTTTTCGGAAGGCGGGGCTTAAAGAGACAGGCTCAACAACTTAGCTTTTCAGACAGAGGTTGAAAAGAGGAGATTCAACAATGGCATTGTAATAAATATAAAGGTTTGTCTGGACACTACACCATGAAAAAAGTTTCCAATAGAAATCGAAATGACAATTACTAACTGGAAAATTAGAATGATACGTGACCTTTAAAGGAAAATGCATTGAGACAGTCTTCAAGTCATGACAGGACACTAAAACCCTCCACTGTAACTATTGGGGTGTATGTATTCATTTTGCAGGAGTGGGATGCTCCTCCTCACCAGGCCGTGGAAGATCTCTCTGAAGCGCTGGTCGTCCTGAACCATCTGCTGTGCCAGCTGCTTCCTCTCCTCTGCCCCGCGACACACCAGCCTCTTCTGCATCAGAGCACGCACATACTCCACCACCACCAGCCACTGGGCCTCCTCCTGCAGACGCTGCTCACACACACACAGACCAACATGAAAACATATATTTTCAACTATGCTGAATTTTTTTTATTACAAACTATTCATTTGCCTTCCAAAAATAATGTTTGCCTCTATTGGGTCATAAGCAACATTGGCCAACATTCTTTTATAATTTACATTCAGTCCTTGATGCTGAACTGTAAAAGCCAAATAGATCAATATACAACATGTTATTCAGACACATTCCACACATGGGAAAACTGATTTAAAGCAAAGAATACAAACACTAGTATGTTTCCAGTGGTCTGCAGTGGCTTTAATCAACCGATAACATCATCCAGATCAGCTCTGAAATGTGTGTGTATAACCACAGAGCGCTGACCTGTCTGCAGGGCGGTCGCACCCGGCCGTACAGCTCCAAGTGTTGCTCCAGCAGGCGGCAGAGTTTGGGTGTGGGGTCTCCCTGGGCCAGCCAGGGCCGGGTCAGCAGGCCTGGCAGCAGAGGCTTCAGATCCAGCAGGAGCTGATCCATCACCAGACGACACGCCCGCCTCGACGCCCGGTCCAAGGCTGCCAGCGGGTTGGGAGGGGTCCGGGAGAAACGCCCCGCAGCCCGGGTAGACTGCTGCTGCTGAAGGCTCTCTGTCGACTTCCTGATCAAACAACAGGGACACGTGTTTATTTTATTTTTTCAATTTCATTTACCCTTTGTTATTGTATTTTGTTGTGATGGTAGGATCACTAGATATACAAAGCACAGCTTTGATCAGGCAGGTCCTTAGAGCTGTGTTGGAGGAACCTCTCCTAGCCTCTTTATAGTGACTGATATCAGCCATAAGTAGCAGAGCAGAGTAGTAGTATGTAGAGGAAAGTAACAAGCT
Source organism: Ammodytes marinus (assembly GCF_949987685.1). NCBI lineage: Eukaryota > Metazoa > Chordata > Actinopteri > Uranoscopiformes > Ammodytidae > Ammodytes > Ammodytes marinus. Next base: position 28,877,798 of record NC_137234.1, on the reverse strand, counting down.
GCTCCCTGTCTTTCACAGCTGCAGGTCATTTGGTGAACCCTAAACGTTTGTAGATGTCGCCATAGAAGTTTGGCTGTGTGCAGTATGTTCTTGGAGGTAAACAGGGTACTTATGGTTATTATGTCTTATGCAAAGAAAAAAAAGAGACAAGTGGAAAATGTGTGTACTGCAGTAAGAACCCCAGTTCTCATGATGCAACTCTGTGCTGTTACAGTATATGCATTGCTTCAATATCATTAAACTTACTGTACATATCTAATGACCTACAATCATTGGTGACAGAAGTGTTCAGATCCTTTATCTAGGTTAAATTGCAGAACACACATTTAAAAAGGTAAGAAGTTAAATTGTCCTTAAATACGGGAGTATTCTCAGCAAAGTGTGCTTTAAAGGTGGAGCCAGTGATTCTGGAGAATGCTTTTTGTCAAAATCAACTCTACGTCAATAAACAGCCACTGTCAATACAAATGACCATTCATCATTTGTGATCGGCACAGTGTGACTGAAGATTATTATCATCCACTGTTGATGAATGAAAAGACAGAGAAATAGGTAAGAAATTCATCATCTATTTAGTCAAAGATTTGGTTATTCACCGCCATTTAGTAGCGTTCTCTTTGGAGCACGGAAACACACTTGTTGTTGCCTGCCAACATGATATCAACCGTTTCTGAGTGCTCAACTGCTCCCAATCAGTCCGTATACATGTGTGTAATGCAACCTTCAGCACCACTGCGCCATTATCTCACTTGAGGATGATGCAGTTGCTGATGGAGGCCAACAGATAGTGGAGGTAGAACTTGTTTTTGTCGTTGCTCGGGTCCCTGCGATGCTCTTTCCCAAAGTCCACCAGAGCGTCTCGAAACCTGCCATGTGAACGTGAAGGTTAAAGGAGGAGACATGCTGGAGCCCTGTACGATATGCTGAACATTAAAAATGGCTGACAGGCAGGCAGACACATGCGCAACCTGTTAAGGAGGTTCTCCATCTCGTACAGCCCCATCTGGATGGTCTGATCTCGTAGGGATTGACCGATCATCAGAGCCACCCGGGCGTTCTCCTCCAGCATCTATACCACGCAGCGCACAAACAGACAAAACAAAACCACAACAATATGCTGCTCACATCAGAACTGATAAAAGAAGATAGACAAATTCACCGCAGAGATTTTGAATGTGCTGGCAGCCTGTTGCTGACCGCTAGCCTGGCATTCATGACCCCTCCCCCACCCCCACCCCATTGACCTGGCTCAAAATGCTTAGTTAAACTATTTCCACACTTGTGCTGAAGATGAGTACCACGTTTTGTGATTATTGGACAGTTGATCAAACAGAAGTGGCAAATTGGCAGCTAACCCCCCCGCCCCCCTAAGAAAACATTTTATGATGATAGGACTTATGGTCGATGAGATATGGCCAATTAGCTGCTAAGCCCCGCCCCTGCTAAGATTTGTTATGATCTATTGCGGCCATGTTTTTCAAGCTATCTTGTGTATCAGTGTTTACCTGTGTGATGATAGTGGGCAGGCTGGTTTGGTAGAAACCTTCATGGTCCGTATCAGGCTCCTGGTCCCTCTGCCAGTCTTGAAGCTCCACCTGCAGAGCTTTGCTCATCCACTCTGAGACACTCTTCTATAGCAGCAGCAACATGGACAAACACACATTGATTACACCCAGTACAACCAGTCCTAGAACTCTTAACATGATCATTTTGATTGGCATTAAAGGCCTCTCTCTTCACTATAGGATACAAAGTCTAGCAGGAGGTGGACTCACCCGGACACAGTGCACATATTTGTTCTGCAGCTGCTCCAGTCCCTCTGTGGAGATGAGTGCTCCTAGTTCTTCTCTCTCCATCTCAGTCACCAGCTCTGGATTACCCATCATGTCTGGGCTGCCAACACAACACTGTTACACTCTGGGCTGTGCTGGTTAAGTATGTCCAACAGGTTCATATAGGCATTAACAGTTTCTACTGTCATTAGATGATCATTGAAGGAAAAAAGCAAAGAAATACTGTATGTGTCTATAAATGCTTTTGAAAGTAAATCTGTATGCAATTTATACTACTTAGTTCAGGTATATGTTGAACTGGATCGAGTTAAAAGGTGAAGTCAGCGATCCTGGAGAGGGTTTTTTGAGTATCTCCTCTTGATCCACTCCCTGTCTGTATATTGTGTGTACGCTGAAAACAAATCTGCTGTTCATACACAGCCTAGGCTCTGTAAACTAGGATGTGCATCAATACTGGATGTTTGTGTTCAGTGCACACACAGTAAAGCAGAGGTAGTGGATATCTTTTGACAATAAGAATCACTGACTTCAACTTTAGGAACCATCCTCTATAAAATCGGGAGTTTTTAATTTGCTTAGATGCCTCACTTCAGATGAGAACTAAAATGATCCTTGATATAAAATGCAGCCACACATTACACAGACACAGACAGACAGACAGACACAGACACAGACACAGACACAGACGCAGACGCAGACACAGACACAGACACAGACACACACACACACACACACACACACACACACACACACACACACACACACACACACACACACACACACACACACACACACACACACACACACACACACACACACACACACACACACACACACACACACACACACACACACACACACAGACACACACACACAGACAGACAGGAGGACAAAGAGTTAAACACAGAATGTGCACTGGTCGTGGACCTCACCTGTTGTAGATGTGCAGCACCCAGTTGAGCACGGCAAAGATTTCCCCACTCTCCAGGTCCCAGCTGCTAACCTGGGCCACACAGTGAAGCCGGCACCATGTTGAAAACAGTCTAATTATGATTATTTAAAAAAACTTGATTCGAATCAATTTAGTTATATCTCCAAATATATATACAGTATACACATTATAAAACATGATCATCCAAAGCAAAAATAAAGAGATAAATCAAAGTCACTGTAAAAAAAGAGAGTTTTGTGGTGCACACAGTGAGGATTGGCTCCAAAGTGACACATGTTGCAGCATTGTCTCTCAGAGGACTGACCTGAGCCAGGTGGCTGTGTAAGCAGCAGTGGCTGGCCCTCAGGTAGGCTGCAGTCAGCCCGTAGTGTGAGGGGACACAGTGCTCCAGCAGGTGGCGTACTGTGGCCAGGTCAGCCATGATGCCGTGCTGCAGGGCGGAGAGGTGGCCAGCCAGACCAGGACCACGTGTGTGCAGGTAGGAAACGCTACGAAAGCGTGCAGAGACCGCCTCCTCTAGTACCTGACAAGACAGACAGGAGAGATACTGTGACATACAAGTAAACGTTTAAGATGAGACACAGGTGAATAATAAGGTGACACCATTTTGAACTTACAGATATTATCATGAAGCTTTTGCCAATTGAGTACTGACATTAGAACGGCTGCTGCAGAGTTCAAATCTTTATTTTATTTTTACAACATATTAAAAGTCCAAAGAACAGATTTTGAATACAGACTTTATTCACTGGTCTTGAAACTGCATGTTTTCAGGAACAAAATGTGTCAGAAATCCAACAATTAAAAAAATATGAACAAATCATTCTGTAATTACCTTCATCATGGTGCAAATAATAATTATGGAAAGTTCAGTTTATGTAAGTTCTTTAGAAGTTGAGGGGTCAATACAAGTGTTAGGTTTGTAGCAGCTGGTGCCGACCTGGAAGAAGCATGCTCTCCAGCAGCGGGGCCGGCCTTGGGGCAGGGGTCTGGCGCTGCCTCTGGGCCCCCCCCTCTCCTCCAGGAAGGCTCTGTCCAGGGCCTCCTCCCGCTCCACGATCCTCACCGCTGACACAAAGGGAGTGGGGTTCTGCCGGGCTAGAGCCAGAGCACTGCTCACCACCGCCCACAGCTCCTTAGCTGCAGTCACAGCCAGGCGAGGTGTAGAGAATGGAGACATTAAAGGTTACAACCACTATATGTGTGCTTTCATCAGTAGCACTGCACCCTGGCGCTGAAATCTTTTTTCAATGCTGCCGATTGCCAATTTCTCCCCTCCCTGTTCTTATCCAGGCTACACCTCAAAAACTGTGTTACTATTCAGGCTTTATGCTTTTAAAAAGGTGGAGTCAACGATTCTGGAGAACGCTTGTTGTCAATTTTTCTTTTATCATAATCCGTGAACAACAACTCACAATCCTTTTACCTGTACGTACGTGTGTGCTGAAAAAAATATCAAGTGTTAATTCAGTACCCAAACTGGTATTTTAACACAGGGTATGTAAACACAGGCTGTGTATCAACAATGTTTTTTTTTCTGCACACATACAGTGTGTACGGACAGGTAGTGGACCGTGAGGAAATATTCACTGATTTTGACAATAAGGGTTTTCCATAAATCGCTTTCCCATACTTAGCCATTAACAACCTCAAAGCTGCACTAATAAATTTTTTTTATATGAACCATGGAACAAATGCCAATGTGAACTGTGATAAGTGTTGCTTGTAGTGGCAAACCCAGATCATTTGAACCCTAATGACGTGCAGTTCCTCTCAACTCAGCAAAACTTTGAGACTAATTGTTTTGGTTTTCCTGCTCCCAAACAGGTTAGCTTTTCAAAAGATATTTTCATTTGATATTTTCATTCTAAGTAGAGAATTGATCAGCTAAAGAAAAATTATAGAACTTTTCCTCGGGAGTTGGTAAGTAGTCTGAACAAATATCACTATGAGAATCTAATAAAATCAAACTCGCAATGGCATTCAAGAACAGTGTTCCCTGCAAGCTGAGAATGTGATAACAGTTGCTCATATTGGTTAATTATTTACAAATGAAATGAATACACAATAATGTATTTTCAGTTGTTGTTCCACTGTTTTGTGAGCCAGGTATAGTATTCCAATACCAGTGTCACTTTGGAACCAAATCCACACCCATTAACCCATTGATGACGGCTGCTGCGCGATGCCACATTGTATCTCCTGCCTGATGCTGCGTTGCGCAGCATTGTTACTTTATCTAATTTTCATGGCGTGCGCAGCATAGAATGCACCATCATTGGTTCAAATACACATGAGGTGGGTTTTGTTGATTTTTTAAGACCACGTGACCACCCAAAAAATGTGTGGTTCGCCGAAAATCGCCAATCAAACAATTAATAAATAAATAATAATACAAATACACCAGCTGTGTCGGCGATAGTGTAGCCTATTACAGAACAGTTAGTGGCGTTCGGAGCGCAGAATCAAGGTCTACTATAGGCTACTGACGAAAATCACACAACACATTGCATCTATTTATTAAAAATATTTATGAATTTAGGCTATATTTTGCTGCTCCAACTCAAATTCAGCCCAGCCAGGCGATAGTTAAGTTTCAGTTTCGTTTTCATCTCCGTGGTATACAGCCGTTTGGACCAGCTGATCGGCTCCCGACAGCAGGAGTCAGTCTGCGTTCCAGTTGTACTGGGAAGTCGGATTTATGGTGCCAGTGATAACTGAACTAAATAATAAAATAAAGCTATCTTCTCCTTCCTATATCTGTCTATATTTATCCCTCCACTGCACACTCAGTCACTACTATCCATGCTAACATTTTCCCCATCTAATTTTGACGATTTTTAGAAAAATGTGTTGGTTTGTAAGCGCTATGGGAGCATGTTTAAATAAAACCTGTGAACCTTAACTTTTAAATGTATTTTATTTCATGTTTCTATGTGCTACACAGGCTTAGATATTAAGGTTTTGGTAGACTTTACAATTCATACTATTTTTTCTGAAAACCCGGACATGCATCCTAGATTGCCATATCAATGGGTTAAGAAAGTGAAGTATTTTTCTTTATTACATAAGCAAGCCAACATGAACTTGTCTGTTATAAATGACAGTCTAAAGCGAGCAAACCTTTGATTTGATTTAGAGAAATTCTAAACCAAATCATTGGATAGATACTCTTCAATAAAAAAATAAAAAAACATTGAGAATCTTTGTCTCTTCTTAGTCAACACATTCTGTTGAGCCTTTGATTCACATAATAACCCTCATTACATACTGCTCTCGTGTGTATAGGATCTCCTTACCCAGGGCCTCCACCATCTGGCCCACACCAGAGAAGTACTTGTGGACCAGCTCCTGGTCCTCTGAGCTGAGCGGACTGCCTGTGGTCCCAGCCGCCCCGTGGAGCTGCCACAGGATGTCGTCCTGCCAGCGCTCCAGATCCATCAGCCGGGCGTGGGCCTCCAGCAGCCTGCGGGACTCCACCAAGCGCTCCGTCTCTAACACCATGCTACGCACTGCCAGGGGAGAAGGGGGTTTTGATACCTGAAACTGTCAACAATGAATGCAATAACTGGATGCTTGAAAACCGAAAATGGCCTGTTACCCACGCTATTACCGAGAGTAGCGATATTTTCGAATCAATGTCGTTTTTAAGGAAGAAAATGTTAAAGGAATAGTTCAAAATGTTTTATTCTTTAAGCTTGTTGCTTCACGGGTTCAAAGCTTTAGCGACAGAAGCCGATCCTTTAACTGCCCGTGCATTTTTAAAGGAGACAAGGGCAAAGGTCGCTCATCACTAGTTAGCTTAGCTCAAATACTGGTAGTCAATGGGAAGTATTACCGCGGACAGTCAGTTAAACTAAAAATAATTGTATATTACAAAAGGATAGAAACTCTTCTTTTTTTCTCCATATGATCTTTCCGGCTTGCTCATATCATCTTCATTAAACCAAAGTATGTAAATTAAAAGAGAAACTTCATTATGAATGAATGATTGCCGCCAGGCGCCAAAGCGGCATCTCACCAGAGTAAAGCCGTGGCAGGTTGCTGACAGCAGCCAGGAGCTGGCAGTGGTTGACGGACACTTCTCTCAGCCTATCCAGGGCCTTGACCCCGTCTGTGTTCTGGTTGGCCTCCTGTCCAGCTCTCTTCAGGGTGTGTGACACCTCCTCAAGCTGGACCCTGGCCTCCCGCAGCTGCCCCAGACTCCAGCCTACCCCCTCCAGGTAGGACTGCACCATGGACTGGAAGGAGAGCAGCAGCCCAGGGGTTAACTATTGAGTCCCCTTGGGGACTTTGTACAGCTTTTTAAAGTCGAATTCAAGCTGAATAATGTGCATGTGTCGTGTGTGTGTGTGTGTGTGTGTGTGTGTGTGTGTGTGTGTGTGTGTCTGTGCCTGTGATGTCACCTTGAGTCTGGTGTGTATGGAGGCGGTCCTCTGGCTCTCTCTCTTCTTGTACTGGCTGAGACGCTCCAGGTGTTCAGGTCGACAGAAGACACCTGAGGCCCACTTCAGAGCAGCACCGCGGGCCAAGCACTCTGCCCTCTCCACCTCCGGCCATACCGCAGCCACTGACAGTGTGCCTGACACAGCACCAGGGAAATAACATTTTGAAGTCATGCTAAGGTTTTTTTTACAAAAATTATAAATAACTTTAGTGTTGGGAAATATTAAATAGCTATAGCCTATAATTGTAACACACGGTGCATGCAATCTCAGGGTTTTATAATGTTACAGACGCAGCAGTGAGGCAGATAGTTTGTCTAGAGACAAGCAGGAATAATAAGAAAGATTGTACTTTGGAGCACTTCTTGGGAGATAGAGCTCTGAAGACCTTTGAAGACATAACTGCAGTTTGTTCAATTCGGAATATTGCACATCTGAGTGTTTCTTTGTTTTTTATTATGAGTACAATTTCAAACGAATACAGTGCAGTGAGAGGCAAAAAGACCCAGTGGGCTTATTTGTGCGCTCCACCTGAAAAAATATATAAAATGTCATTACAATAGAGAGAACAAAAACAGTGTCACAATGTTCACAGGTCTTGGGGCAGTGCTACTGAATAAGTGAAAAAATGTGTATGAAGCAAAATCTGATAAATGTCCTCAAGTGTCCTCACAGTTCCTTCCTTTATTATACAAAGGGAGCTACATTTAAGACACTTTTAAGTGTTTTAACATGATTTATCAGACCACACTGATACACTCAATAACATATACGCTCATTTGTTATTAGGAGTTTTGGCCTGAGAATCAACTAATTATCCCTTCACATTCCGGCAATAGTGATTACATATTGCATTATAATTTTTAAAACTTTTATTTTTTTTTTCACATTTCCCATTTAACAGTAAAAACCACACCCATATTTGGTCACAGCTCCAAACATTGTCTTCATATGTCCTCCTAGCTCTCACCATTCACTGTCAGGGCTACCAACCATATCACCCAATAAAAACAGAGCGTTTTGAGCAGGCTAAGCAACAGCAGCAGCAGCAGCAGCAGTATTGATATTTGGGGAATGGGATATGCTGCTTAGTCAAACATTTTTCTCTGCGCCCTAATGGAGAGGACTGAGGCTCTGTTGTTGAAGAGAGCAGTCAGGTGAGAGCGGGGGATGTCATTTCCCATCTGTTAGTCAGCCCCACACACACACACACACACACACACACACACACACACACACACACACACACACACACACACACACACACACACACACACACACACACACACACACACACACACACACACACACACACACGCACGCCATCAGGACAATGCTTCCATTTGAATTGCACGTCTTAATTGGTCTTAATTGAATAAAATGTGCTGGGCTATAGTGATGACTCAGCAGAGGGTAATGTGCTGTGTGAGGTCAGACACACTAAGCAGTCTCTATAGTTCCCAGGGCAGAGAGCGACAGTTGATTGTGTTAAGGATAACAACATTCTAACAAGTCATAGATTAGGCATGGAACAGTGAAAGCTCAAGTTTTGTCAAGAGAGGTCCTGGTAAGTATAGTATTTGATTTAAACATGTGTGTGTGTGTGTGTGTGTGTGTGTGTGTGTGTGTGTGTGTGTGTGTGTTTGTGCAGATGTTAAGAAGTCTCAATGTGTACACAAACAGGGCTGGCTCTGTCCCAGAATGTGGTCATGGGACACTCTGCTATCTCCTAGCTAAAATAAATCTATGCGCTGAAACGTCCTCATCGCCAACACTGCAAAATATGAGTGTCATGTGAGATTCATAAGCACAACTGCAATACAGTAGTAGCAGCTAGAGTGGCTACTCACTGTTTACCGCACTCTACTGTAAAACTGCTGTAATGGGGCGTTGGTATGGAAACCAGCCCACTCTGTGGTCAGAATGGATGGCACATGGTCAGACGGCAACACAACACAACAGCCCTGCTCCTCAGAGACCTATGAATATAAGGATTAACTGTACTTACAAACTCTCTTCTAAGCAGGAAATCCTACATAGATTACAAGTCATTTTGCTGAAACAATTTTCAAATGGAATCTTTGGGTTTTATTACCAATCTGAAATTGCATTTGGACCATGAGAGGGCACTTAACTTTATGATCAAACAGACTTATGAACTTGTTGCGTTATAGCCCTTTAAAGGCAACATTATAAAAAAATAATAATATGACACTACTGTGATCAGGCAGAAACTTTCATCACAATTATAGGGTGATTTCACAATTTCTGGCAGCTGTGCAATAATAATCATCAGTACATACTACACACACACAATTACTTGAATGATTCCTTTAGCAGAGTTCATTCATTTAAGGGCTTTGTTTTGTGTCGCAGACTTTAGAGGAAGTGGGTGTTGGCCTTTGTAGCAATGTTGTCAAAAGGCAAACAGTGTGTGTGTGTGTGTGTGTGTGTGTGTGTGTGTGTGTGTGTGTGTGTGTGTGTGTGTGAGCATGTGTATTCTCAGTATGTGTGCCCCCATTACCTTCTGGTTTGTCGCCACCGTGCCTCTGATCCCCCGCTGACATTGAAGTTGAGTTATTCAGTCCAAGAGTCTCCTAGTCCCCGAGGGGCCGACGACTGAGGGAGCCCGGGGTGCAACGCTGGCACAGCAGGCTGAGGACAGCCACAGAACAGACAGAAGAGAAGGAGAAGAGAGGGTGGAGGAGAGAAGGCACATATCCATTCTACTGACGGCTTTCCTCTTTTCCCTTCACACACTAACACACACTCTCTCTCTCTTTCTCAGACACATCCTCTGCTGAGAGGCCGGCAGGAAAGGGAGGGAGGAGAGAATAATGCTGGAGGGGGCAAGGGGGGGGGGGAAGTGGGCAGGGATGGGGAGAGTGTACTGGGGGAGATATGCTGCATTCAAGGGCCCTGTTGTGAAGATGAAATAAATGTTTAAAAGAAAAATATTAAAAAGGCGGAGTCAACTATTCTGCTTGTTGTCAAATCACTTTTTTGTCAAAAATGAGTGAATACTTCATGATCCGCCACCAGGTCTATACTGTGTGTGCTTCAGAAAAAATATCCAATGTTAAAGCAATAGTGCGTACATTTTTCGTATAAATGAATGTTGGTTACATTCAAGCCATTGCCAATCGAGTTGACTAAAAGTTAATTAAGCCTATCAGCTCCATAAAACTCTCTATATTTTCTCTGTATATGACAGCATTTACAAACTAGGGTCCACACTGGCGCAGGAGCTCAAGAAACGCCCACAAAATGTTTCAGTTGTTGATCCTACTGCAAAGAAAAAACATGGGCGTACAGCTGAAGGTATAAAATCCATGGCTGATCACCTAAGTCTTACTTCATGTAGATGCACGGCATGCACCAACAGTGTTGTTGTAATTACTCTGAATTCCTCATGGGGGTGACATAAGTTATGCACTATAGCTTTAAAGGTGGAGTCAGAAATTCTGGAGAATGCTTGTTGTCAAAATCAACTAGAATTGATCTCCAGAATCACTGACTCGACCTTAACCTCAGCTTTCTGATTCCTAAGCTTTCAACCACACTGTCTTCATCAGGCATAAAACAAAGTGTCATGGATCAAATCTTACACCGCAACAGATCTGTCTCAATGACAACTGTGCAAACTCTAGAACAAGATAGTTAGTGGACCATGGATTATTTTGTTTATTTCCAGGACACAAATTCATTCACTTCTTGGTTATCTACACTAGCACTTGTAGAGTCACTGCACTGTCTGGAAAGCCTCATAAGACCTCAAACACACTAGCACTGAATGAGAATAGTTTTCATGTTAAAGTTATTTCTAATTTAAAGCAGAGCGAGAGAGAGAGAGACTGGCAAGGGGAGGGGGACAGGGAAAACAATCCAGATGGTGGCAGAGGGTGTGTGGGTTCAGGGGGAGTACAGGCTAAGTGGACCTAAGCTCTAGGGACACCCAGTCTCCTTGACTCGTAAAGGGAAACCAATTAAACGCAGAGTTACAGGAAGGAACAATGTATAATGCATAAGTCATTAGCCTGCAAGCCACCTTAAAGGGAGGGGAACACATAGGAGCCAAGAACTAATGGAGTACGTGACTATAACGCTTTGAATGAATTTACAGGTGTCAGTGGATGATTTCTGCCGGACAAGATCATCAGTCATAATTGTAATAACTTAGTGAGCCATCATCATCTTTTAACAGCACGTAGGGTCAACTGTGCGTCTCTATTGTTGACGCTAAACAAAATGTGTTGAACTTTTCCACGACAGAAAAACAGAGCGTGTCACTGACCCTCTGTGATCCTCTGCAGCTGTTTGAGCTACCACCACTAAGGCAACTTTGTTTATTTGAGGACCAGTGAAGTCCTCTGACCCAGCCGCCCTGTTTACGCCTCCAAGCTTCCCCGAAAAACCTCTTCAAAACACAGCTAGGCCTGTGCCAAGTGGCCCCCGAGGCTGGAGCCAGCACAAACCAGTTGTCCCAAGGGGAATATGGGACCATCGTCTTCAGTTCTGCAGTTTCCTCATGCATTTTTAAAATGTGTGCGTGGGAGTTCTAAGTTGAATCTGAACAAAGGACAACATTACGAAAGGACTGACTTTGAGAAAGCTTGAGTCGGATGTGACTTACATGGGTTGTGGAATGCTGGGGACAATACAAAAAATATTTTAATGGTAGGGATTAGGGAACCCTTTAGGTGTATTTTTAATATATTTTTTTTTATGATATTTTTGGCATTTTTCATGCTTTATTGATAGAGTCAGATGTGAAATGGGGCAGAGAGGGGGAGTGACATGCAGAGAACGACCGCGGGCGGGAATCGAACCCGGGTCTGCTGCTGGGCCGGGGGGGGTGGGGGGAAATCAGTGAATATCTCCTTACGATCTGTCTGTACTGTGTGCGTCTGAATTTTTTTGGGGGGTGTTTATACACAGCCTAGAGTCTGTAAATGGCTATGTAAACAAAGGGGCTCTGCCCAAACTTAGCTAGCAACAATGCTATCAATATAGGCTAAGATTTATCGCTATGAAAATAGAGGTAGCATGTTTTAAGTAGCATACTAATGTAGCAGAAAATAAGATGGTCAATATTTAAATACTGTAGGTGTTGAAGCCAAATATACTTATCAAAGCCAAAGTATTCAGCCAATCAGTAGCTTAGCCATATTGACAGCATTGTTGCTAGCTACGGTGGGTCTGTGTGAGCCACTTTGTTTACATATAGTACCTTATCGTTCCCCATTTCTGACTTGCTGTAATAATCTTAATACAGTCCCTTACTCTCTGAATTGTGTAATAGCATTAGACCACAGGATGGAAAAAAAAACAGAGAAAAAAAAAAAAAAAAAAAAAAAAAAACACTTGTCCATTCTGGGATTGTATGTGTCCAACCCTCATTGGGTCAAGGCGGTTGTGTTGTTGTTATTCACACTAACAAGGCCAGGAACATTGCTTGTATCTTTGCCACACAGGAACTATTTCCTCCAGAGCCATAGAAGGCCTAAACCAGGGTTTGACCCACCAGGATGTTGTTTCTGTCAGGGTGGGACCACGTCTATACGGACAACAAGGCCGCTGACCCGCTGTCCTCCTGTCCCACTGACAGCCAGGCTCACTGCAATGACAGGCCGGTTCCTGCAGATCTAACAACCATCTCATATGCATTCACAACTGTCCTGCAGGAGGAAATCAAGAGACTTTAAGATGAAGTCCATTATCTAGTAAAAATTACAATGATTTAAGCTTAAAAGAGTGTAGACAGCAATTCTAGAGAATGCTTGATGTCAAAAATCACTTTGTCTAAATCAGTGAACATCTCCTCGCAATTTTCTACCTGTTCGTACTGTGTTCGAGAAAAAAAAGAAAGAAAAAAGTTAATCTAGTGCTAAGCCTCTGTAAATGGGCATGTTGCTAGCAATGGTGGGCCCCTTTTGTTTACACACCTGTTTATAGAATCTAGACTGTATATTAACACTGGATTTTCTTTTCAGCACAGGTAGAAGGACAGGTAGAGGAGTGTAAGGAGAAATTCACTGAATTTGACAAACATTTTTTTGACAATAACTACCCACTACCCCTTTAATAACTTTTGCAAAAAGCTAAATGTTTCCTCAACTACTTGTCTCATTGATAGAGGTTTACTGTGGACGTTCTTGTTCCCAAAACCTCTTGAATCACCATGATCAACATTTTTCAATTGTAGATAAGACTTTACTAATTCTAGCTGTCAACAAAATTAAATATTTTGATGAGCTTTAAATAGTTAGATCTGCTAAATAAAAATGGGTAAGATGTAAAAATGTGCACACGTTTCTATGTGCCTTGTGTACTTAACCTGAATTGCTGCAATTCAATCTGTCAAAGCTATGAAAGGTTGAAACCGCCCACCCAGCCTCCACGGCATAAGTGTGTCCTGAAAACAAAGTGGAGTGTTCCCCTCCCCTTGTTGTCATCACCTTGAGCTCTAGAACAGCCCTGCCTCCACCCAGAAGAGCTATGGGACGAACAGGAAGTCTAATTCTAGACCACTTCCTGTATGACATTCCTGACCTGAGTTGCCTTCCTGCCAGCCTCTCAGTATGTATAGCGTGGATTGGACCTAGTAGAAAGGATGTATAGCACATGTATGCTTCCACCAGTCAACCTCAATGTCTATACAGGAGACCAGTGAGGGGAGAGTTAAGATGGGCAGTATTTAAAATCTAAAAAAGAAATATCGATTTGTTTCAGACATTTGTTTAAAAAAATCATTATAGTCCACTAACTTTAACGTGTTTTCTATTTAAAATATTTTAAATTGGAAACAACATATTACATTTATGATGATTATAATTGACAATATTACAATTAGCTTCAGCCTTTTATACCAGCACGTGCATGCAAAACCCCTGCATGGACTGCTTAAATCCATTAAATTAAACTTTTTTTTTGTAGTAGCCATTTTACTCCATTTATTTATTGGGACCAATGCCATTAAGTGCATAGAATGAGATTTCACAATAATGACATTTATAACAAAGTGACAGACTGATAGGTGGAAATTACATGGAAAAGAACAGGACATCAGACAGAACAAACTACATTCATTGCAGCAGCATCACTACAGTCCCCTTTTACCTCACCAACTCTCTCATCCACTGTATTACATATATATTTATAATATGAGTTTCAATATGTAAATATATGGATTTATTTATGTGCAGTGACACAAATCATGTACTGGAATATGAGTGAAACCTTCAGGCCAGTGACACATTAGAATGTCAAGAGGGGTAGCTCCAGATATTGATTGGTCATTTCTTCAACAAAAAAACCTGCAATAACTTCAACCTAAAATGGACCTACCAAGATCAAAAAAAGTATTATTTCACCAAAGCAGATATCAGATATTGTAAGTCTCCCTATAAACAGCTTCCATTCCTTCGATGTTTTAAATATTTGTAGTGTTTGCTCTCATTTCAAATACATTCTCGACCTAGTTTAGTAGAGTTAAAGATGAAGTTTCTCCTTCAATATTAGTGAATTTATACTAATTTGTTCATCCTTCCAGTTAAAATTATACAAAAATACAAATATATGCGAAAGTCATTTAAAGAATATAAGCTACAAAAAGAACTTTCGCCTTAGCAACGAAAGTAAAGTGACCAAATGATATCACCCAACGAAGGGCTAAAGCAGCAGATTGCCACAGAAGAAACTAAATAAAAACTGATTTCCACATAACCATGATAACAAAAAATTTAAAAATATTCAAATGGCAACTGTCCCATAGAAAACAAAAGAAAAAAAACATTCAAGACCAACTATAATTGATTGGATTCAGATTCAAAACAGATAAACAATTATATGGAAACTAAATAAATCTCTCCCAAAAAAAATATATAAATCAACATGAGATGCATAAGGGTTTAGCCTTGTCATGTGATTAGAATTAGCAAGATAAAGAAATGGCTCAAGCTAAACTCTGATGTTAGCTCATCTACCTGCCACATACGTACAGCTCCTGGGGTTGTTTTCATTGGATCCCAGGCAGCAGCCATGTTGGCTCTAAGTGATGGGAGTTACAGGATGCTCTCCCTCGAGTTGCCAGTGCTGGACGTGTTGGCCTGCTGACTTTCCGTTCCGTTCCATGTGTGAAGGTCCAGAAGAGCTTGGTTGAGTTTCTCCATCCAGTCCAGTCTCTCCTGTTTGGTGTCAGCTGAAAACCAACACCTGAAACAAGAGCAACAGCCATCACTATATGTGTAACTGGGATGATCATCAGAGCATTTCAATTAAAAAAGGTGAAGTAAGCGGTTTATTTATGTTAATATAAGTGTTAAATCGCTCTTTATTCATACAGTGATCACTTACATAATGTGCGCATTTCATAAAGCCGATCTCTCAGTCAGCTGCTCTGCATGTAATCGGCAAATAAACATATTGGAGGATCCCAAAATTGTTATCCAATTACAAGAGAGAACGCTACAAACCGACACCCGTCTCACTCATGGTCTCACTGCCGGTGCACGCCAGAGCAACAGATGGGTGAATGTTTATGCGCCTACAAAAGGCGGAGCAGGTAAAAATCCTTCCCAATGTCTGTTTTGATGGTTTTTATCATGTTTTATCACACTTATGGATCTGAGATGATGCTAGATAACTTGCTGCTTGAAGACCGCAGTGCATTAATGTGGTGACGTAGGGACGAGCGAGGGGACTGCTAACTGCAGTAACTGGCTGGAAGTTAGCTAAAAGAACCATTCCGCTTACAGCACCTTTAACTTTTACAGAAGAGGTAAAGTAACTGATCCACACTGTAAGGCTGTGTATTGCCAACAATCTGACGAAACAATGATATCCCAATACGATATATTGTGATATATATTATCAGAAGAACTCTCATAGTGTCTACACACAATGTTATATGCATAAACAAATACTGTTTATTTCTATGCAATCAGACTCAGAACAGTTGGACCTGTGTTTGTATTCCACATAGATTCAACTTTATTTATTAGTAAATCATCCTAGTGCTACTTCTTGTGCAGTTTAATCAGAGGAATAAACATCTGCTTAAATTAGTGAAAAACTCAAACCTGCATATACGTACAGGAGGGCTAAGATAAACATTAAGAAATAAAATTTGTGACCAGTGTTATAAATATAATTTTTGCAAATGATGTATTGATGCAGTAACGCAAAGATTATATATATATATCGCGATATTTACATGTATCGGTATTTTTCTAACACCCCTTTCACACTGCTTAATCTATTGTTAAAATCATGGAAGACAACTCAAGATTTGCATACTTTTTGATCCAAATTTTGATTCTGGAGAACGCTTATTGTAAAAAATAAAAAAATACAATGAATTTATATCAGCTTAGACACAGTATGTACAGGATGGTAAGATATTCACTGATTTTGACAATCAGATTTTGGAAAAAAAGCATTCTCCAGAATTGCTGACTCCACCTTTAAGACCATATGCAGTTGGACAAAAGGCTAAATGTGGTAGAAATCATTGCGGTTAATGCAAAAAGAAATTCTTAATAGTGATTTAAATTTAAAAATAGCTTTCTCGTCACATCCCCAAACCCTGAGGTCACAGACGGTAATTCCCAGAAACTGTCAAAAGTAACCACCCTCTGTGACATCACTGGGTGGCTAAAACACGCCTCATGCTCACACTGTAAACAATGTGGCAATTACAAAGGTTTTATGATAGATGAAGATAACTCTATATAATTATTTTTGCAGCGTCAAACATGATTCAGGAAAGTCAAACAATGTGTGCCGCGATAGACGACACACACACACCTCTCCATTATCACTGTAAGCTTTTCTAGTGAATTTAAACTTACTTGGCCAAGGCTTCCTGGCTGTAGGCCTGCTGCGGCTGTGCCATGTTGCTCACCAGCTCAAAGGTGAAAGGTCGGGCACATGAATCTCTCTTCACAGGCCTGACACACTGACTGGAGGAGCTGGACAGAGAAATGGTGCCCTCCGCTGCCTGGGAGGTTCAAAACAGAAGAAAGGTCTCTTGATGAGTTAGGGCACAGTCACTCTGACATTTGTACCATGCCCAAGAACGATTGAGGGCAAAGGCCTAGTTCATTTGACCAATGAGAGTGCACCATACTGTACTTCCCGACGTCAATTTATATGAGACTGTTCCCTGCGACCCAATACATCAATGCACACAACTGACATTTGAAAGAAAAAAGAAGAAAAATGCTACAGAAGGGTTTGCGTTGGTCTGACCTGGCAGTGTAATGTTTGCAGCAAATTCTGCCGGATGAAAATATTAAAAAACAATTGGATACAATTACACACCGAAACCTATACCAGCAAGTACGTGGAAATGTATTGGAAAGCAATCGTTCCTAGGCCCAGATCTTTAGGAGCAGTGCAAGTGCAGGCCGGTGGGGAAAGTCTCACTTAAGCACGGTACGGATAAACAGGGCCTAGTGTGAGTGCGCCCTCAGTTAGCAGGTCTTCCTGTTAGTCTATCCATACCTTAGCTTCCCTGTCATTGGGGTGGTTCCAGTAGTACATGTTGCATCCCTCCATAACAACGTATTGGCGATGCCACACCCCATATCCACCAATCAACTCAAACATTGCCTGGGAACAGAACAGCAAGAACAGGGAATTATTGCATGAAGATGTCCATTTTATCTTTTGAGAATTCTGTCATAAGACAGGAGATATGATGTCTTCATTCCCACTACAGTTCGGTGTTCATAAGCTCTCTCAGTGTTTTTGAATTTGAAATGAAGTTTTGAAAATAGTTGGACACCATATTGCTTGTTAAGATGGACACATGCAGAGAGTTGTGTAAACTAATCAACATGACATTACTGACCAGGAAGCCTTGGTGCTGTACATTGGAGTGACTCTCACTGTCCAGGTGCAGGTAGATGTTGCCCTCTAGAGGAGAGAGAAAAGGAACCTGCAATACGGAGAGAAGAGGGAGAGGCGACCCACTGTTTCACTGGTATGATGTGGAAGACATGCTCAGAAGCAAGCAACAGAAAACAATCATTTGAAGAATTTCATTCCAATATGCTCTTCATCTATTTTTGTAAAGGAAAGCTACTTAACAATCATATGTTCTAGTCAAACTATGACCAGATTTGGTGAAAATAGTTTGAGAGATTTCATTTTTACCTCTTAGATATGACAAGTATCACAATAGTGGGCAGAGCATTTCTGAATTAAATTCTTCTTGTACATTTAAAAAGTACACACGTACACACACACACACACACAGCTTTATAGGTGAAATGACAGTGTCATGATAGAAGTGTTAGTTTCTATGTTTTCTCCCAGATATCAGGTAATCCAAAAATAAATGAGGCAAGATTATAACAGAGAAATGCAACAATGTTGTCACGTATACATTTAACTGGGAATCAATAGCTAGGGTTTGTAAACTACCAAGTTTTATTCTGGCCATAAATACTGTCATTTCACAACAAATACTGAGCTTTGGTGTCAAAACACCAACACAAAACTGATATTGTTGTTGGCTTTTGAGATCAGATGGGAAAATTAATTGGACAAATTAAAATAAATCTATCCACCAAGAACAACTACAATCAAGGCTGGGGCAGGGGTTAAAGCTGGAGTCAGTTATTCTGGAGAATGCATGTTGTTTCATTAGTGAATATCTCTTCATGATCTCCTCCCAATCTGCTACCTGTCAGTACTGTGTGTGCAGTTGAAAACTAATTCCAGTGTTAATATATAGCCCAGGCTCTGTAAACTGGTATGTAAACAAAGGATATGGAGCAAGGGGGGGGGGGGGGCGCTACGTAGCTAGCAACATACCCATTTAAAGAGCCTAGGCTGTGTATTAACACCACATTTTTCAGTGCACACACAGTATGGACAGGAAGTGGATCGTAAGGAGATATTCACTGATTTTGACAATAAGTGATTTTGACAACAAGCGTTCTCCAGAATCGCTGACTCCACCTTTAATGAGTATGAGTGAAATAGTGAGTCAGACAGAGGTTAGGTTAGCAGGTAGCTTGTGCAGAGGGAAGCATGGGGAAACGGTGAGAGGTGGGAGGGTGACAGACAGTGTTGTGAAAAGAGTGAAACCTTTTCCTGAAATTCATCTCCCAGCAGCTTCCTGATTTTGCCTTCAAGTTTCATCTGAGTGGAGGAAGTAAGACAAACAGGGAGGGGCAGACATGTTACATCACCAGTGAACCCACCCAGGTGTGAACATTTAGAACAGAACAACAGAAGGGCCAAAGGGACGGTTATTGGTGTCTGTAGCACTTGCCGTCTCATTGGTTGGTCGGTGCTGAAGGTAAAACATGTATTGAATGGGCCAAGCTTTTCCCTTTTAAATGTCATCCTTCAATTAACAATTTCCAGGCAAGTATTTTTAGAGATAATGTTGTAACTTTCCAATACTGAATAACATTCCTGAAACAACAATCGGGACGTTTTTTACATTATTTGTGCTACAAATGTTGTTTATTTACTTAGCGAAGTGACAATAACATCATACTTATTGTGGCTAGGCCCTATTTTTTATTACTGAAAAGGACAAGTTTCCTTTACATTCTATTGATTCGCTAGTTTTGAATTCTTTGAACGATTCAACTACCAACATCCTTCTTCCAAAATCATCCGACCCACAGTAAGACAGCCGCCTTGTATTTAACTTTAAACTCCGAAGAATCCAAAAAAAAACACTGTGTGCAGCCATTCCCAACAATACCGTTATTGTTACCTTATCCAGAGGGAACTTGCTGTGTCCCAGTGAGGCCAAGCTGATCTTATGGGAGCCCACCAGGCAGAAGTTACTGGAGCGCCGAGTGTTGAGAGCAGGAGGAGCAGAGGCTGAAGGACAAGGCAGCACAGAGTCAAACCTCATGACAAACATGAAATGGTCAATAATGTACATGACCGTTAAGACCAGCGATAGTTTATTCAGGAAAAGGAGTTTATTCTGTACAAAATATAATTTACTTTGAATAATAATAATAATAATAATTATTATTATAATTATTTAAAAAATAATCATTATAATACTCAAAACTTACATGTCAGACTGTTGCTGGTCCTCTGTTAAGAAACAAAACAAAAAGGTTTAGGTAATATTTCCTCAAGGTGAAAAAAGCAAATTAAGGCATATACAAAAACTGGGCACTCACTGTGATGGTGTTCAGAAGCCTTCTGGGCTTTTTTGGTGTGACCTTAATGTGTAAAGACACCATTCATTAATAAAGAGTATAGTTGATGAATGCGGAGCAGGTTCAATATTTGTCTCACCAACTTACCCGGGACTTGGTGGTGGTCTTGTCCATGGGGCAGTTACTTCCTGAAGTATGGGACTAGATGACACAAAACAGGCACATTGAAAATCCACAAACTACAACAGATCTAACAGACACCTCTTATTGCATGAGACGGCCACCACTCAAACATATTTTTCTAAGGTATATTGAAAACTGAAAGGGGATCCCTGACCATTTATACTATTCAGTCAGGTACAAACAAAAGCTCAAAAAAAAAAAAAAAAAAAAAAAAAAAACAAACAAACAGAGCCATTCCTATGAAAACCCATTATTGACTTCAGGCTGTGCCGTCATAAATCTACTGAGGGACAGGTGACACCATACTCTAGCCCTGATGTGAATTTAATTTAGTAGTTAAATATTTAAAATCAATGTCCATAACATAAGCCTACAGTCAATTCAATAAAATACTCCCACATTCTATGTTAAGGGAAATAAATGTTATGGATTAGAGTAAACCTTCATCCAAGATGGGAAAAAATACAACTTGAACTTACATTCCCACCTACGTTTACTATTCTATATATTTTAATACAATTAATACATAACAAAGAACTGCAATTAAAAGGTGAAGTGTTTTGTCTCACCAGGCTGTACACTTCCACATCTATCTCAAAGGATGAGCGGATATCACTCCTGAAATATCAAGGAGACAAACAAGCAATTCAAAAATCTGTATGTTCCCAATTCATATTATTGAAAGTCAGCATGAAACTTGCGCAAAACAATGAAAGCCCATAACAGTGTCCCATTTTGGCTAAAGTTGGCTGGATGTGACCATTCATAAATCATTTATAAACCAAATATAAATGCAAAACAAAAACACTTAACAGAATTATACATTGATGTCCATCACTGAAGCTGAAAAATTTATCTGATTCTGATGTGCACACACTGTCAATTCATAAAAGGCTATTAATGCTGGAAACGATGGTGAAGTGCAGCTTACAGAGTGACAGAAGTAGGGAAGGAGATGGTGTCTCCTTTCTGGGCATCAGCAGCTGTAGCCAGCGGCGTGGCCACGATGTTGCAGGGCCCGTAGCGGATCAGGATGAAGAAGTAGTGACTTGGCCGACCTAGACGGACACATTTAAACAAATCAATCGCCGACTACGCTTGTGTTAATTAAAAAGGTGGGGTAAGCACCTTACCCCACCTTTAAGCCCTGTATTTAGAAAAAGAAGGGTTTTATTGAAGACATACACACCTATCAATAATTTAAAATATGAGGCACAAGTACAAATGAAAGCAAATCAATAAATAGTAGAAATGTTTTCTTGCTGATCTACCTGCGCGCTTGTGTGAGGAGCAGACAAATTCCACCTTGAGAGGCAGCTGGATCTTGGTGATGCTGACAGTGCCTCTGCAGGGCTGCTGGGAAACGTAGTCCCCATCCTCCACCGCTGCCTCTCCTGACTCGGAGCTCCTCTCTTCCCTCAGTCTTGCTACCTCGGCCAGCAGGGCTGAGCGTTTCTCACCTGAAACAGACAAGTCAATCACAATAATCATAAGAAACAGAGAAAGATACTAAAATAGGGAAAGTGCTCTTTACATTGTGTCATGCTGTCTTTGATAATAGTCCACTGAGCAGCACAGTTCTGTTTGGCACGGTCAAGAACTGTAACCCTAGATCTGTCTTGAACACAGAGTAGCCTGCTAATAAATTCAATGAAGAGGAAGAAGAAGACACATTGATCAAAGAGCTGCGCGCCAAATTTTCCCCTCACTCTTGCCGAGGTGATTACACACAGCAGTTTATTACTTGCACTCAAATGAATATTCTGTCGACATTCAACAAATTGCAGTGTGTAGCTCCACCCTTTTGGTACGGCTTGTGACAAAAACTAGGTACACTACTTTAGGTACCCCTTCCCAAATGTTGACAGTGTAAACACAAATAAATGCTTGCCGTGCCTTACCGAACCGCTTAGTGGAAAAGAGGCTAAAGGAAGTCATTGCTGATGAGGCAACACTTTCTCTATAAACAGACTAGTGTGAACATGGCTTTCTATCCATGTTGGTGTGTGTACATACAGGAGACCAGCAGGAGTTTCTCAGCCTCAGCCTCCTCCAGGGAGCCTCGTCCGTGCACCTCATCCGTGCAGCAGCTCAGAGCCTGCAGTGTCTGGTTGATCACAGTCTGCAGCTTCCCTGCTTCTTCATTAAGACCCTGGACAAACACACAGGAGATAATGCAGGAGTGTGGGTTACTCCATTTGTACTGGATTCAGTTAAATCAGTAGTTTAATAGTGAAGTTTACATTAACGATAGAGTTTATTTAATCTTGATTAAATTAACAAGATGAACAAGTTACTGGGTGAGTCTTCAATGAAAATAGTGTAAGCAGTGCGACATACTGTGATTTTCTCCTTGGTGTTGACAGAGGGTTGAGGTTGGGGCTTCTCTGGAGCTCGTCTCTGAACCCTCGGAGTTACACTCTGAATGGTGGGCAGCTTTTTCTGTCTTTGTGTGCGGTAGGCATCGATACTGAAACACAGAGCAAAAAAGAATATCAGGTCGCAGACACCAATCAACTACAGTTATATTAAAGCATGGAAGAAACATTAGACCAGTGTTCACTTTACAGCTCCTATGTTAAGCTTAGCTATAATTAAAAAATAAGTTGAAGAAACAGTCATTAGGAGGTATGAGAGTAATGACAATAGGACAAGTTCATAAGTTTACAAGTTTGAAATATAAACCCTTTAAAAAGGTGCATTCGTTGTGTTAAATTGGAAAATGTAGTGGTATCTAGTGGTAAGATTCCAGATTGCAATACTTGTTTAGTTACAGTAGTTACGGTGGCCTTCAAGGACAAGAAGCTAGTTACTAAAGATGGTATTATCCACCACTGCTTCAAATCTTTAAACAATATCAAGTGATGGGGTGAAGATGTATTGAGTTATGTATTCTATATCACTTCTTGGTCTTCCAACAGGTGCATTTCCACAGGACACCACTATACATAAAAACAGTCAAGGCCGTTAGGTTCGTCCGTTCTGTGCTAATGTAGAAACATGGCGTGCAATACATGGCGGCCTCCGTAGAGGTTGCCCTGCTCCTATTTAGATATAAGAGGCTCATTCTAAGGTAATAAGAGAGACACAATGTTTTATTATACACTAATCAAAACACTTACACAAAGTTATGCCAGACAAAATATATTTATCCTATGTAGACCAATACAATTTATGTAAAATCTAAAGCTATTATTTTACAAAGATTCCTTTTAAAAAGACACAAGACAACACGTTGTATTTCAAACAGCTGTGATTACCTGTACAGAGGAGCAGATTCAACAGTAGGGGTGGGAGAATCTTCTGGAGTCAGGAGCAGAGATGGAGGATTGGACTCCTGGTTCGCTGCCAGTCTCTGTGGGTAAGATTTGGAACATTAAAGAATTTATATATTTTTTTTTACAGGTTCTGAATTCATCAGTTTTCCCACAAGCACTCAATCTAATTGAACAATAGCTCAAAGTTATGAATGAATTCTTACCATAGGGGTGACCACAGCCTCCACGGACTTGCTGAGAGGAGAGAGGATGCCGCAGGGTGGGAAAGTCAGCAGCTCATCTCCGTTGCTGTCAACATTCTTGTTCTCACCACACTCTTCTTCACTCTTCTCTTTGTCCCACTCGGCATCCATCTTGTCTTTGCCTCCAGAGCAAGCGCCAATGCCACTGTCGTGTTCCCCAGTGTCTTCATCCTCCACCTTCTCTCCCTCCATCCGCTCTGCGTACTCCAGCACCTCGTCAAACATCTGGTCAATGATCTCAGCCGTGTTGGCCTCATCCTGAGAGCCCAGTTCAGCATCTGTGGAAAGAAAAACACAAATGTTATATCAGGTCTACCTCTGAAAAATTAGATACCAGACCTGTAAATGTTAAAAGGATAAAATCCCACAACAGAAGTGCACCATCCATCATGTTTCAGGTCTATGCCCACTTACATTTATTCACTCAAGTGCACCTGTGCAATACCAACTGTGTGC
Organism: Ammodytes marinus; assembly: GCF_949987685.1. Taxonomy (NCBI): domain Eukaryota; kingdom Metazoa; phylum Chordata; class Actinopteri; order Uranoscopiformes; family Ammodytidae; genus Ammodytes; species Ammodytes marinus. The sequence continues at coordinate 28,853,304 of NC_137234.1, read as the reverse complement.
TTGTGGCTCCATATTGATCTCTCTGCTTATTACTCGTGTCAAGACTTCCAAATATGATACGATATATAAACAAAAACAGTATGGATGCACCGAATATTGGCAACCAAATATGTTTGGCCGAAATATGCAACAAATGTGAACAAAACGGCTGCGCAAATGAGACCGAATACATTTTACCGACAATATCCTTTTTGAGTACGAGATCAAATTGCAACCAGCATGGAGTTATGACGAGTGGTGGCCAATTAAAAATATTTCATTTTACTAATTAATTTAAGTTATATTATGCTTTGTTGGTATGTCTGCTGGAATGTTGAAAGATGTTTAGTGTTAAATAAAACCTTTTTAAAATTGTAGTTTCTTAGTTTTTTGTAGTTTCTTAGACAAAAAAAGTTTAAAAAGTGGCATGTGTTTCATTATTTCCAGTTTCGGCCAAGAATTTGTATTTTGGTGCATCCGTAAGAAACTTTCACAACATCTTCTCTGAGGAACACCTGTGCATGTGTATAAAAGCCTTTTCACATTTTAAAACCAAATATTAACCCAAGATAAGCAGCTTACTAACAGCCCAGTGATTTTTGTCCAATAGCTGATATCACCCCGGGTGCTCACAGCAACACCTTCTTAACTGTCCTCACCTGACATACTTGTCTGTGCCCTGGGCTCCGTGGAGGTATTGCTCTCAGACTGGGGCAAGTCATTGATAAGCTCAGGCTCCAGGATAAAGCTGACTTTCTTTGAGCTTCCTTCTCCCAGGGCCTTGTGACCTTCCTCTCTCAGTCCATCTACAACACCCTGTCTTTTATTTCCTGCTTCCTCTTCCATCTCCAGCTCCAAAAGGAGAGCTGATGCTTGCTCCTCTGTCAAACCCTCAACTACATCACTTTCTTCAACTTCTGCTGATTCTGCCTGAGTTCCCACCTTAGATTTGACCACTTCTTCAACATTTATTTCAGGCTGCGTATTCTCAGTCTCGGTTGCTTCCGGGGCTGGAGCTACATTTACAAAAGGAGATGCCTCTGTTTGTTCAACTGTTGTGCCTGAGTCCAGATCCATGGCTTCCTCTTTTATATTGACTGTCTGGCTCTCCTTTGACTGTTCACCTAAGTCTTCCTTATGAGTGAAAACATCTTCTGAAGAGCTTTTTGGCTGCATTTCGTCTACCTCAGGTCTAGGTTTCTCATCTTCCTGCGTTTCTGGTGGGCCATCCAGGATATCATAGGGTTCACTTTGATCTGCAACAATAGTGCCTTTGTCCACTCTGGATGATTCCAAGCACCCTTCCTCCCCCTCCTCTCTAATACACAGCTCTTCCAGGTGCTCTTCAGCTAAGATAGACTCTCCCTCCTTGTCTTGAGGATATCTCCACACTCTTGAATCCTCATCAATGGCCTCTTCACTGCATGAAGTTCCATCCACTTCAAATGAGAACACCTCAGAATTGTCCTCAACACTTTCATTCACGTTTGACTGCTCTGGACGAGTGGATTCTTGCAAGTTTTGTTCATCAACTTCAGGCAACTGTGACACATTTGGGTCTTCAAACAAAGGTGCTGTGGAAAAGCTCTGATCCTCGCTAAAGGACAATGTCAATACAGTCTGGGTCTGGGATTGATTGGACCCTAACAGTTTCTCTGCCTTTTCTCCTGGAGCATGTTGCCATTTCTCCTGCCTGACTCTATCACCCTCCTTCCATTCCATTTGCAGCTCCCCTCCTTCATTAGAGCCTTCAAGCTCTACAGATGCTGCTGGGGCTTTAGAGTCACACGCTGCCCTTTCTCCTGTTGAAAAAGTTGTCTTACATCTAAACAGTTTGCTTCCTGAGGCCTCGTACTTTATATACATGACAGCAGGTACAGATAATTCATATTTAATCACTATATAACAGGTGCCAAAGGTTATTTAAAATCTTGTAAGATGTAAATGTAAGATATTGAGTATGTTGGGAAGAACACAATTACACAAACAAACATGAAAACCACATGTGGCATGACATGCCTAATATTCATTGAGCAGTACAGTTAGGTTTGCTAGATCTGGCCTGCCTTTCCACTGCAGACAGTACCCTTACTCGGTAGGCGGGGTTTATTTATTTGGTCGCAATCAAAGCCACTGAAGAGATATTGATTCCGAAACCTAAACTAAGTGTAGTGGCTAACTAGGGGGCGCTCGTGGTATAGTGGTAAGAGCGACACACTTCCAAGGGGAAAAAGTAAGGAACTCAGACTTACTTATTGGTCAAAAGTAATTAAATCGTCAACAAACCACGATTGCTGTCTCGTGCTACAAACTCGGTTTCAGGGAGTACATTGGGATTATTAACGTTGTTTTGATGGTGTGTTTTTTAGAATGAGTATTCAAATATTCGCTCGGGAAAAACCACAAGTATTCAAAGCCTTTAAAAAGGTATTGGGTACAGCCCTACTTTAGTCTTACCTGTCCCAACTGAAGATGGCTTATTTGCCACTGATCTAGGAGCTTCAGTGAAACTCCCATCTTCCATTGCAGCATCCCCATCATCCTGTGAAAGCAATAATATCGGCACCAGGAAAAAGAAATCAGGGATTGTGCTTGAAGTTATGATTGTTATGAAGGCCATGCAACTAACAACCAGAGACATCTGAGTTGAGACAGTTTGAACTGTTGATGTGTAAAGTGTGAAGGGAAAAAGATCCTTTGTGTGAACAACCAATTTCCCCAAAAAACCACACCGGACATAAATCTGTGAATTTTGAAGAATTGTGAACTTCCCGTGCATGGATAATTCTGCCAACAGAAGGACAAAAGCTTGTATGTTGATATTATCTTTGGTCTGTCATCCTCCTTATCACTGGCCGAATCAATACAGCCCATTCTGTTGGCTGGAAGTATATGTCAAAGCAAAACAAGTGGCCAGATAATGAAGAGGTATTTGGTCTCAGACTCACATCCCAGGGTTTCATGGGAGGCCATTGAACTCCCCTTATGGACCTAGGAGCCCATGAGGAGGGGTATGAGGGGCCAGGAGGGGTCCTTCCCTGATAACGTTTACATAAGCTGGTGTGTAAAATAAAAACCTCAAACAAAACATGAAAAGCTCACTGAACATTAAAAAGCAAAGATTACATCCAGGAAAATTAGTTTAAATGCGAGTTTAAATGCAAGTCTAACTTGGGACATGCTACTAGTACTGGTGGAAAAAGTAGTCATCCAACTTGTAAATGTAACTCTCACGACTGAATTGTTCAGCAATCCAAGAATGAAACCTTCATGGTATTAAGCCATGTATCATCTATCAGCATCAGAGTAAACGCTGAAATAAAAGTTAAGAACAGTGTGGGGTTGTCCTGGTCGATCTATGGTTTATGAGAAAATGTAAAGAAAATGTATAAGACATTTCTGACAGCTGCAACTTAAAACACTGTCTTGAATGTTTGAAAGGCAAAAATATCATGAACCAAAACCCACCTGAGTTAATGAGGGATCAGAGTTGCTCCTTTTCAGCCAGGCGTTCTGACTGATTGGTTGAAACGGCAACTGGTTCAACTCCTTCTCCCGTTCCTGGTCAGTGAAACCATGTCAGATGTTAAAGTTTACCAGTAATGTAGGAAAAATACTAAAGTATTTCAGTCGTAAAAGCCACTGGAACCAACCTGGCGAATGCGTGAAGCATGCTTGGAGCTGGGGGTTGTAGCTCCCTGGAGTTTCTGATGAATGCCAGTTACAAAGTTGGAGCTGGTCTGAGTGCAGGGTTTGGCAGGGCTCGGTGTAGGGGTGCCGCTCGCCGTGAAGACTGGCACTTTAAACCGCTCCTGTCGCTGATGAAATTCTCCCTCACCTAGAGGAAAAATACAAAAAAATTGTGGTGAAATTTCTCCTACAATGATAGTGAATCTTTCTAGAAATAAGTGTATAGCCTCACTGTAGTTATAATTGGTGAATTTTTTGACCGTTATTTGTAGCGCCATAAAATCATCTTTGGTAAATTAGTATGCTACAAATTATGTAGAGAGAAGGATCAATAAAATATCACATAACAATCATTACAAGAAAAAACTGAACCTATATATGGATTTGTGAAATCCTTATGTAACACACTACAAATCTGGTTCTCCAACTTTCTTTATTGTGACATAATTGCTTGTTTTTTTAACTCTTAATTCCTCCCTAGCATAATACTGATATGACTAAAGTCATGTCCAAATCGCATTAGTTTAGCCTTTGTGCAACCACCGTCTTTCTATTCCGTGATCTCTATTGAGTACTTTGCAGCCAGTCAGAGCTGACCACCAAACCATTTTAGTCTACTGATCACATTGCATTTAACAGCGTATGAGCCATTCATTCTCAGAAGGTTTTTGAATGCTTGTGTTCATATTATGTGTTCTTACTGAGGAGATGCTCTCTGAAGTTATTTTCGTAGTTGATGAGTGATGGGCTGTTAGCCCCCGGGTCAGACAAGCAGCGCTGGGCCAGAGGAGCCACTCCTAAAACAACAAATGACAGTATTACTGACAGGTACACCTGCAATGCACTGCCTCAAAACAGATTGCCACCTTGACGACAGTTCTTATCATGCATACAGATTATGCAGTTCAACTGTTGACCTGGACTACCATGACTTGTAACCATCTTGAGCAGTACCATAAAGTCCACCAATTTACACTGTAAAAGTTTTGTATACACAAACACACTTGATTGCTTGTTTATAAGGTCCGCCCAATTTAAACCAATGCAGTTTAATACAGCAGCCATGCAATACATGTTCCCCTTCATAGGAGGTTTGTGTTGAATCTGGTTTAGAGAGGCTTTGATGCAACTTTACCACACTTTTTGAGGCTGAAGTTTGTGAACAGAAATCTTTTGAATATCTTTGTGAGAGGTGTTTTCGAAATATGTAGTCTAACCTGACCGATGAAATAGGGACTACAAATTATTAGCATGCCTGTCTCAACAGTAAAGGTAGATTTACCTTCTCTTCTCTGGGTGAGCTGCTGGACTCGGGAGCGGACTGAAGGGACCATGGGTGTGTCTGCCTTGGCCTGTAGCTCGGCTTGCCGTCCAGAGGTGGAGGGTCTAGGACTACGGTTCTCCTGACCGGCTGCCTCCAGACGACGCCGCTTCTGGCTATCATTCCCCTCTGAGACAGTAGATAGAAAGAGGCATTAGGACAAAACTCACCTATGTACATAACTGAAAAGACTGCTGTGCATAATGTGGGTCATAACTGCACAAACAAACCTGATGGTGAAAGGATGTTGTCCTCAGAATCTGACAGAGGGGCTCTCTGTCTCTTCAAAGTGACATGCTCACTATTTTCCTCGCCAGCTTCCATACCTACTAGCTGCATACATAATGACAAAACAGAACGGATAAGTATTTTCAAAATGTCAGCTGTTATTGGACAGTGACACAAACAGGCTCTATAGAGGTCAATCTCTCAAAACACCCGCTTAGGCATACTGTTTGTTAAAAGTTACAAACCAGATACAAAGGAGATTTCTTAACAGTGAATGCCATGCATTGTCTCCACCATGGGCTAATTTAATACAAGGTCAAATCTGACGATTACATGAAAGGTATTGGAGTAATTAATTAATTTGTATACAGTCACAGGAAACTAATATTGAAAAAGACACCTCATCACATCATATCATATCTGAAAGAAACTGAGACGTGACAACGCCCAGCATTTCACTTCAGGTCATTTCCAAAATTTGAACACACCTAGAGAGTTTAGTTAGCTACGCAGTGAAATCCTTTTGACACTGCCAACACAGCTACAACTTTCTGTGCGTTCATTTGAAGCTAAACGAGTTACTTATTAGAGTTACGTACTTTTAAAATGTCCGTAATTAACAACTTTTCACAACTAAAAGGAGTTAAATGAGGTAGCTAAATTGTATCTCAAGTTGAGTCAACACCGGCTGGCTTATTCAAAGCTAACTTATAGTTGGGCAGCATAGCGTTAGCCTAGCTTCAAACGAAAAGCTAACTTTAGCAGGAACAAACTGTTGTGTACGTGTTAATAAAGTTGTCAAAGTTAGCGTAAATATGTATATGTTAAGCAAGTGGTTGTTGCCTTACCTGATAAGACGTCTGTACGACACTACAGTCTGAGCAAAATAGCTTAACTGACAGAAAACAAGAAACAACCTGCTCGTTGTTTTATGCTTTCAGTCTCCTCCTCTAACTTTGAATTTCAGCGGGTCTTCTGCAGTGAGTCACACGGCTGAAGTCCCGTAAGTACCATAGTAAATACTCTAGAGGAGCGCTGATCCAGAACCAGTTAGAATGTATCAGGACAGCTGTGCCCAGCAGAGCGGAGAATTACGTAATCTGATTTCACGGTCTGCACCAGCTTCAGTGGCTCAAAGTGAACCAGATTTACCGTAGTTCACAGAGTAAACACGCACAGTCAGATTCCGCTACATCATCGCAATGGTATTGTTGAGAGAAATAACCAACATATTGCATTTTGGTGTAAAAGAAAAATCACATTTTAACAACTAATAATATGATTTTATGTTTCGGATGGAAGTCTTTTGTATGTATGAATGGTGTGTTTATTGCACTATTTATAGTATTAAGTGTTTTTTAGCCAAAAAGAATTCTGAATAACACAGTGAAATGGTCTACTAATGTAAAATAACTCCCATAACATTTAATGGGTGGAAGTTGCTTTTGGAGACAATCATTATGTAGCCTAAGATTGTATAGTTTATAGAAGTGATATAGAAGTGATATTACCTGGAGTGTATGATGCCTGTAATATAGACCTAATATTAATTCACACATTAATTCCCTTCCTACTTCTGAAGTGGCAACAGGTGGACTGGCCCAAAACTCATTTCCTAGCATCTTTTGCCAACTAATACCATTTGTGTTGTTCACCTCCTGTAAACAACCAGGTGGACATACAAATGGCCTACATATTTCTTATGGGTCATATTTCGACTTCATGGGAGGAAGTTATTACTTACAAATAAATTGAATGTGGAATTTAATGCAAACCAGACAAAAGTCCTTGAATAGGCCTATTATTGGTCAAAGTCAGGTTTAACTGCAACACATGCTTTTCAACTGTTGATTAGGAAGAAATAATGTCATAAAAGGCCCAGCATGCTTTGCAATGGCAGCATATAAAAAAGAAATTTAGCCGATGTAAATCAATAACAGATGATGAGGTAAGGAAATTGATGGGGCTACAAATGCATCACGTGATCTTAGATCTTAACTCACAGATGCATTGCTAAACCAAAAATATCTTTTGAACATCAGGCCTAATGCCATTGTTCCATTGTTCCCAAGAGAGAGAGAGAGAGAGAGAGAGAGAGAGAGAGAGAGAGAGAGAGAGAGAGAGAGAGAGAGAGAGAGAGAGAGAGAGAGAGAGAGAGAGAAAAGGAAAGGTTTCTTTTTGCTGCCTTTTCCTATAGCCAACTTCCACCAACCAAACATGCTGATAAACATGTTTTCTAAGCGTTTTCCTGTAATGGAGTGTTAGCTACGTGTGGTTTAGAATAGATCATTACTAGAGTTATATGCCATTGTTGTTATTGAAAAAAAGCGGTGTCAGTTTGAAGATAAGTTTACTGCTCTCAAATTGTTGTCGTCAGCAGAACAGACATTTTTTACTTAGCCTTTATTAGCCTAAATGATAATGTATTTTCAAATGAACTTAAAATATTTTCAATATTTAATATTCACCTAATTTAAACATATTTTATTTGATTGAGTAGCAAAAAGAAAACTCTAAACACAGAGCAGGTAGTTTGGTACAATTTCCCTCAGACGGAAAGAAGCAGCAGAATAGTCATAACTGAGGCTTGTAAAAGAGAGGGCGACATACTGAATAGAATGTGTGCTTGTTAACTGGTGTCCTCTCTCCCTTAGTTTGTAATGGAATTTCCTATCAAATGATTATCCCTTAGCAAAGTTGACATTTGTAACTTTAAGAATTTGATCTGGTTCGTCTAAACCTAAAGATTTAAAGTGCATAGAAGTTGTAGAATAGTCACTGGTTTGCTGTGGGAGGTTTAACCAAATTATCAAAGTAGTGCTGCCACCATGGCAACAACACTCACTGTATTAACTGGCTGCTATACTGCCTTGAACATGGTGTATACTTGTTCATTCTATTGGCACTTTTGCTGTCAATATGCAAGCGAGAATTTATAAGCAGCTGTCAGTGATCAGAGCAGATCAATTCAGACAAAATCACTCATTTATGTTTTTACATAATGCTTTGATAAATGGAGAAGATTGGACATGTCCGACTCTAGATTGGGAAGGCTAATTCATTCATTTCATATGTTTTAAAAAGAAGAATACTTGCACACGTCAAGAGTTAAAGCATATCCAACTGTCAACTTTAATATTAACCATGTACAGTTAGAGACAGAACACATAATAAAACAAAGAAGAGAAGCAGAAAACAGTGTACATATACAGTATATATATATATAAAAAAGAAATGATTACAAAAAAAAATCTGTCTAAACTCAACGTCTATCTCTTTATGGTTTTATTGGAAGGGTGAGTGGTTCACAGGCATTTAAAAAAGAAAAAGAAAAATCAGTCACTTCTTTTTTTTTTTACTTGTAGGACCATAGAGTCGCTTTCCTCTGGAGAAAAATCTAGCATAACAGAGCGGTCCTGAGAAAGTCTACTCCTTGGCATAGATGTCTGCAGTACATTGTATATGTGTGTGTATATATGTATGGAAATCTATTCAAGGGTTCTTAAAACAAGTTTGACATAACATGTTCTGTTGCTATTCCTGCCATAATTCTGGATTCTGGAGAAAAAAAAAAAGGAAATTAAAAAGGCCATTGAGTAGCCTTCAGTATGTACACATTATATGTATTTCCATCATGGACAAATCCATACATGTCATATTTCTGTGCTGAAGGTGTAATGTGTTTCCCTTTAGCATGTTGCATTATTGAGACAGCAGGCAGCCTGAAACCTATACTTAATAAAAACAGATTACTGTATGAGTCATTTAAGAAAACTACAGAGGACTTAAGGAGTCGTTCTTCAACCGTATGCAAAGATATATTTATATCATCATTATAATCACCGTCATATGAAAATAAAACATGATTTACTCTGAGAAATGTAGAGCAAACTGCCCTTAAATCCCACTCAACCGCCTGGACAACCATCTGTTGTTAGTTGGAGTGAATAGCAGAGTGGTATTGTTTTACTGTTTAGGCAAAATATCTTAAAGTAAAGTCAGAATCTTGGCTATGTGGCTGAATTGGCAAAATCTCTTTAAACGGTTGTCCTTCTGGGGCAGTCTTGGGAGAAAGGAAGGTTAACGTTAAGAGTTGGGCATTTTGGTGAATTGTTCCCCCTTTGGTGCTGTTGTACACAAAGTGGAACGCATATCGCAGAAAAGCTGGACATGGGGGTTGAGACCTATGACAACATCCATCCACTTGTACATCACAATATAAAAACATCTGTCACCTGTAAAGTTGTACACAGCAGTGAGGCGGTTGCATATTGTCTATTATTTAAATAGGAAACACACACTTGCAATGACAATATTCTGACTGCTTTTGTATGTCTGGCTCAGGTCAGACAGAATCTGTGACCTCAAACGCAGCATGTAGTAAAACACACCTGCTCGTAAACACACCACACATCTGTAACTGTTACAGGTCTTGTCTAAAAGGCGCCGTCACACCAACATCTAAAATGGCCAACTTTTGATTAGTGGGTTGGGCTTGTGTATTTGTCACATTGGGGTTAGGTGGACTTAAAAGTTTGGAATTTCTGCTGTTGACCAATAGCTAGCCGTTCAGACTGTACAGACCTTTATAAGGGAACAGCGGGGGAACAAGCTAAAGTAGCTTTTTAGCCGAGTTACTCCATCCACTCTTAAAGAATAAATCGATCCACAGTACAAATGTACAAACGTTTTTTTCAATTGAATTATACGTGTACTTGGGGAAAAACTACTTATGCCAGCTATGTTATTTATTGCCCAATTCAAAAGACATAATTGCAAAGTGGACAATAAGTTTTGTTGGCAAATCTACTATTTTATTCATCGTTTTTTTTTCCATCTTCAGGAAAAATTTGATTGAAATTGTATAAAAATCCTATGTTTTTATACACAAGGATTTAAGTTTTAGTACTAAGAAAAAAGAAAGTTATGTTATAGGACGTACTGTGAACTAATAGCGCCAGCATGTTTGTGGTTTGCTCGCCAGTCAGTTACAGTATGTTTATTAAAATGCCCTAAAAGTACAAGGCGTCACTACATCACCAAGCTTGTACACATGTTTTGCAAAGGACTCTTTGCTGGTGTGACCGGGCCTTGATTCTCCTTCTTAAGCTGCCACCTGATTCAGTTACCTTTGCTCACATACACACGCTCTCTTTCTCCACACACTCTCAAATAGGTCTCTGTGATCCAGGCTTTGAATGTGTTTAGACTGGTGTTAAAACATTTGAGAAGGTTAAAAGAAAATGCGTAGAAGGACAGGGATAGTACGTCTACCTGCAGATCTATGGAATATGTAGAGAACAGACAACCACTACGTGTGTGTGTGTACAAATGGCTATGCATGGTCCCTGCCATGTGTTGACTCTGTACGTACTGCAGCTCAGAGGGACTCAGGCTTCTCCTCTTTGTCAAGGAAATATAGGAAAATAGAATTTCACAAAAACATGCAATTCCCTATGTAAAGAAAAGGTTTCCAACGGATACAGTGAAACCTTGCAGAGACGAGCATGGGGTCATTTGCGTTTGTGTGTGTGTGGGTTTGTGTATGTGTGTAAATGGCGTACATGTCACACGCAGTGCATGTTAAATATAACACACAGGAATGTTGTGGAATGTGCGGAGTGTTGTATCTGTACGTTTGTGTGTGTGTGTGTGTGTGTTTGTGTGTTTTCCGAGGGCCACAGTAGATTGGGAACTTCAGAGGGGATTAAAGTAAATATGATCTTTATGTTAAACTGAGGGAAGGGGCTCGTGTCTCTCTTCAAAAGATTTTCCCTTTCTTCTTGTTCTTTTCCATCGTCCTGCGTGAGAGAAACAAGAAAAAGGGAGAACATGGCGTCACCATCTAGTAAAATACTGTTTTAGGACATATTAGTCACATGTATCCATAAGCAGAAGTAAGGCAGACTTAAAGGTGGACTCAGCGATTCTTCAGAACGCTCGTTGACAAAATACATTTTTGTCCAAATCAGAAAATATCTCCTCACGATCCGCTACCTGTAAAATAATCCAGCGTCGATACACAGGCACAACATTTGTTAACGGGTACGTAAACAAAGGGGCCCCACCATATCTGACAAAATGCCAGTTTACAGAGCCTAGGCTGTGTATTAAGACTGTTTCTTTTTCAGAGCACGCACACCCACACGCACACGCACACACACACACACACACACACACACACACACACGGGTAGCAAATCGTGAGGAGATATCCACTGATTTTGACATGACAGAAAAGCGATTTGACAACAATCATTCTCCAGAATGGCTGACTCCACCTTTAATGATTGTGCCAGTTCCAGCGTTTAATAGTGTGAGCTGTTGTCACTGACTTGGATTGGTCCAGCTTCTGTTGCTCCAGGATCCTCTGCTGAGCCTCCCAGTTGACCTTCTCCTCCTCATACACTCTCCTCTTCTCCTCCAGCTCCTTGTACTGCGCCTCCAGGTTACGCTTCATCTGCTCGTGGCGTCGCTCCAGCTGAAAAGGTTTAAAAACACATATTCCTTAAGACTCAAAACCATAGGAAATGTTGGGCGCTCCGGTGGCGTAGTGGATAGAGCGCGTACCATATTGGCTCTTGCCTTCGTTGCAGTGGTCGCGGGTTCGAATCCGACCCGTGGACCTTTACTGCAGGTCATCCCCCCTCTCTCTCTCTGTCTCCCCATTTCAACTCTGTACCGTCTAATAAAGCTGTTAAGAAACAGCTAAAAGGTGAGGCCACACTCATTTGTAATATATAATCATGTGTGACATCAATATCAGTCTGTTTATTTACTTAAAGTCATAGAACTGTTCAGGGTATGGCTAGCGGGCTGAAAATGGACACCTGCCAGCAAACCAAAAATGATCACTAGCCAAGGTAGAAAGAATATATTAGTCTTTAAATACTGATAAAGAGGAATACCAACATGAAGCCTTGTGAAAAGCTGCAGTGGAGAGCTGAAGGTCATTAATTGCTTCATGCCTTGAATGGTGACAATGCAACAAAACAAAACATAAAAAGGCACCACCACACTTTTGTACTTTACGGCTCAGATATTGGGGTTTTAAAAAGTCCGTATGAATTCTCCACGTCTTCCAAACTCACCTCCGCCTCTGAGTCCTTCAGCTTCTGCTTCTTCTCCTTCACCTTCATCTCAAAGACTTGTTCCATCTCCGCCTCCATCTTCTTCATCTTCATCACGTGCTCCCTGCGCTCCTCCTCCATCTGGGCCAGGGGACTCCTGCTTTTATTGAAATGAAAATGGCAGAGATAAAGAGCATATAATATATAGGCTTATATAGCAGTGTGTTCTCCAACATTAAAATGAGGTCATCATCATGTGGTAGCCGTGGCATACTTGGTGAGCTGCCCCTTGGACTTGGTACTGTCCACTCCGTTGCAGGTGACGGCAGCGAGCTTCTTACTGCGGTAGTTCTCGTAGTGGACATTGTTGGTGACGTCCTTTAGGTCCTGCATATGGGTCCTATGGAAGGGGGGAAGAAAAGGAATCAAACAAATCAGATCAGGCCAGTCAGAAGAAGAATGGTGGGGGAAAGAAAGGGTGAAAGAATAAGAGATAGGATCTCAGAAAAGGGAGACAGCTTCTTTTTTTTAAATAAAAGGAACAAGATAAAGCTACAAATGGATTTCCCAGGCCTCTAGTGACCTCACGGGGTTATGTTTCAAAGGGCTGTACTGATGCTCCAGATTTCAGCCCAAGGTGAAAAGCCTTAGAACCCTTTCACAGCCACATTAAATAACACACAAAAAAACAGGTATTGGATGGACTTCCTTATTATTAATAAACAAATGACTCTTCGAATTGAACAAACAAGTGCCTCTTTATAGTTTTTTTCCCCAAATTAAATATTTCCCCAAGATCCAATTTATATATAACAAATAAAATGCTTGTGTGCAAAATCAAAAGAGTTGACAAAATAAAGCCTTCAGGGGTTCGACTATTGTGAGGCAAGTGATATCTAGAGCACAACCACACACGCTTTCCCTTCTAGCAGGTTACCCAACATTGAACTCCCTTTAAAAAGCCAGTGGCAGACAACCATACCCCCCCCCCCCCCCCCCACAACTACTATTGTAATCTTTGAGGGTGTGGTGAGCTTCATGTCTGCTCTGTTCAGTTCAGAATGACGCTCTTGAATTTGTTTAACAGAATGTCGCCTGGGTGTCTCATTTCGCGCCTTTTTTAGACCTTCAAAAAGGGCGTGCCGTGGTCACACCCTAATTGGCCAGAGGGAAAATGCCCCCAGCTGCTCTCAACTACTATTAAGCACTTAATAGTTGCAATCTCAGACGAAAGGTGTGGAGTCTCACCTGATCAGCATGTTGCGTAGCACGGTGAAGTCGCAGTGTTCCCCGTTCTCCACTGAAACACACAGGGAGAGAGAGAGAGAGAGAGAGAGAGACACACACACACACGTTACTACACACAAACACTTCTCACAGTAATACTCACGGTCATCATCTGATCTCATGGCAAACTGAGTTAGAAATACATTGCATGAGCCTAATTTTCTTTTTCAGATATTTGCACACACACAGTTTACTGTATTACAGATGATTAATAAGTGCAATGAAATTGACCAGATTTACTGTCTGTACTATGTCTGGCTATGTGTGCAGAATGAGAGGCGGTTCAAGCAGAAACAAACAATGTTATGTTGTTGTTGGTGAGTAAGATCAACACAGCTGTAGTGTGTTATTTACACAATGAGATATAAACAGCGTATTGGTAATATAGAAAATATAAACAAAAGAAAAACCAAGTTTAAACAAGTATTATTGGTCTCTATGGAGACCTTGTGGTACAAACACACATATATGACAGCATCTACGGTTCATTCATTCATCAGGTTATAGGGAGGGGTACATTTAGATAAGGGCTGCAATTTTCGGTGTAGCCAGTGTTTAAAGTCACAGTCATAGGAGGTACTAGTGTACAATATCATTTGTATTAGCACATTAACAGAAAACAAAGGGCAGTGGTACATCAGGCCATGATCCCATAGGAGGCGTTTGACATGAGCATGTGGCTCTCAGTCTAAACAGTTGGGTTGTTGTGCTTCCAACAAACCTTGTTGTTGAGCATCAGACAAACATCCCAGCTGTGTAACAGTGGGGTTGCTAGGCTCCCCTTAACAACAAACGGAGCTAATGTCAGAATGACTTATTGTGAGTGATTGAACCATATTCTGTACTGTAGAATAGGCTGTAAAGAAACAGTGATATAGCAGTGCATTAATTTGTTTACTTGTATTATTATTGTGTTTTAGTTTTAGAGTTAAGGTTCCATTATTATATCTTTCTCATTAATGTTTTACATTATATCCTATTATATGTTAGAATTTTGAACAAATGTCTACAATCCTGTTATGTCTGCTACTTATCAAGACCTACAGAGAGTGTTTAGACTGTTGAATTATTTCAATAATCTAACAAGAAAAGAAACCAGGTAAGTATTTCTCAGTGTTGGCTGGTGGTGTTTATGCATCGGCAGAGGAGACAGAACATGTTCTACTACATGAAGTTTGTTTGAGCCTTCAGTGTGATGGGCTGAGACACCTGTCAGTACTAACAACACCACATGACTAAACCTCAAAGCAGCATTAAAACATGATCTTCATAACTGACACCATCAGTTATGAAGTTGTTTTAACAGACATGTCCGCTAACAGTGGCAGCTGACACAGAGGAACATTGACATTCATTTGGTGAATGCACCCGATGAACGCAAGTTGAATATCCACTCTCCTTTTGAACTCTGGTCTAGTCTTCACCTACTCCTCCTGAGAGAAGAAAATCTATCTGTTTAGCCGTTAAATGTTTGTTGGTGGGCACAATGCCTCGTTTCCAATGAGCAGCACAGTTCGGTTCGGTATGGCACGGTAACCCAAGATCTGGCTTGCGTTTCCACTGCCGACTGCTGCCTTACTTGGTAGGCCGCGTTTATGCAGAAGGGCTATAGCGGCGGTCAGAGTATACAGAGGGCAAAGCTATTAAGCAGCACTGGCCACAGCAGCCCTCTGATAGATTCAATGAAGAGGAAAAACGGCACACACCAACATTTTTCTCTTAACACAAGACTCTTCACTCTTTTCATTACAAACAGGAGTTTATCACTGCACGAAAATAATGAGTTGGGTCTTGTGGAAACAAAGATGTCACCTCACTGCAGTGTCACTTAACAGCATAGCCAAGGGAATGATGATCAGTCAAAGACTTGGCCTCTTGCTCTGTTTTAATGCTGATGCTCACAGCTGAGTTTTATTCTTCGGAGGACAAAACGCTCCTATCTGATCACAGCCTTTCACTGTCGGACCACACAGTCGCCCACGTGGTTAGAATTAACAAAGAGTTCTCGGTCACACAACAGTTAACAGAACTGCTCTCCTTCTAACATGGTTCAGTTTAGATGACATCCAAGACATGGTTACACGGTGAGGGAGACGGGATTCTGGAAAAGGTCTGCAGATAAACTGCTGCTGTAGGATGTACACAGTATGTGTGTGGTGGGCAGATCCACTTCATCAAATACGCTGCTCCTTATTGGTCGGCCACCGCCCCCTTCTGGCAGTCAATGGTCATCGGGGGGAGCGAATAAGGACGACAACCTTACCATTGATGAAACTTATGGGGTCCTCCCGCCCATTGGCCTCCAAAGCCAGCCATTGACCTCCTGTCTCTTCAAGAGGAGGGAGTTCTGACGGAGGGGAGGAGGGGGGGGGTATGGGTGTTTCAGTTACTGTCTGCACCCAGCAAGGGGGCTAAATCTGGGTCTGGAGCAGCTGGGTATGTTATGGTTCAGACTTCAGACTTGGCCCCCGGGGGTTGGAGCCCAGAATCTGCCTATGTTTGGGCCCAGATTCAGCCCAGATTTGGCCCAGCTCAACACCATAACCTGCAAGCTGACTGGCTTTGTAGAGGGAGGGCGGCGGTTGGAGGTGCTGGGGGTTGTTATATGAGGATCTATGCATGACCAGCCAGAGGGGTTGCAAGTTTCAATGAGGGAATAAGTGGAGGAGCTAAGTGGGGGTCGAGGGTCATAGGAAAAAGAAAAGAAGCTTGTAACCAAAAGTATAAATCTAATTTTTTGATAAATGGCAGAAAATACCTGATGCATACTTTTAAAATCCAAGTCATTTTAGTTTCTTCAATTCGTCTATCATGGACGTGATAAGAAAATTGTCTCGGTCCATCAGGTGTTTTGAGCCCGAGTGCTTTATCTATAAGCAGAGTGTATTTAGATCATGATGATGAACTGCATTCGATTAATGGATCAGTAGTACACAACTTCTTCTTTAAAACATGCATTCACGTGTTTATGTGTGTGTGTGTGTGTGTGTGTGTGTGTGTGTGTGTGTCTGGAAGATTTTCTTTTTGCAAACAGCGTGTTACGAGGTTTAAAAATCTTAAAACTTCTAAGTATGCTAATGAGTGAGAATTATGATACCAAGCCACATGTTGTTACCTTGATGACTTAAAGGTGGTGTCGACATCCTGGAGAATGCTTGTTGTCGAAATCACTGTGTTAAAATCTATGAATCCCCTCACGATCCGCCACCTCTCCGTACTGTGTGTGCCAATACACAGTGTATAGGCTCTTTAACCGTGCAGGTTGCTAGCTAAGGTTGGTCCCCTTTGTTTAACACATTATGTTTACATACTAGTTTACAGAGCCTAGGCTTTGTATTACCATCAGATTTTTTATTCAGCACAAAGGTAGCGGATAGTGAGATATTCAATGATTTAGACAACAAGCGTTCTCGCAAATCACTGACTCCACCTTTAAAATGAGCTGCAACATGCCCATTTGAAAGACACTAACTCGCCATTAACTGCACATGGGACCTATAAGCAATGTGTTAGGATGGTGGATCCCAGTCCTTGGTCCAGCTATACAGCGAAGCCTGTACTCCAGCCTGAACCAACACAATCAACCCAAATCCAAAATATAAAGAGCTGAAACGTGCCGGCAGTAAAGAAACAGTAGCGCTGTTTGTGATACCGCTGGAACAAAGAAGGGATCCACAGTATTAGAGTGATGTTCCTATAGTAGCTGTAGCAACAAACAGCCTCTAGTTTTCTCATGACTATTAACAGCATCAGACCTGGGAGGAAACAAGTGTGTACTGTATGTGAAAGCTTTAGATCTGCTGAGAACCCCAGACACACAGGATTCCAGTGGGGAGGAGCCCGGTGCCGTCCGTTAGTAGAAGGCAGCCCCTGACTGGTTCATAATTGGTTAATGTAATCTTTGATGTCAACATGGAGCTATGTATAACCTTGTGAGGTATGGCTGGTCTCAAGAAGCTAGTTAGACGACTACATGAACCAATCAGAAGCTGCCTTCCACTATATTACTGAGGCAGAAGAAATGTTGAAATAAAGCTTTTGCAGATAGTGATACTAATAGAGTTTGACTATTTATTTCCACTATTTTCAAATATGTACATTAGAGCCCAATGCAAATTTACCAAGGTAGGCACTTAGTTAGACTTTGTGTTTGCCATTCTAATTTTACTAACAACACATAAATGATTTTTTTTTTTTTTGGGTGTCCCTGTTGATACGTTTTCAGCCCAGGTCTGATCAGAGCATTGGTTTGACCATCAGCCTAATGATGAGACAGCGAAGCAACAGAAAAGTGGAGGGGGAAAGGAGGGCTGGAGAGTTTGGGGGTTCGCTCTGAGAGAGGAGGAGCTGGAAGAGGAGGAGTGGGGAAAGAGAATGAGGTTGAAATAAAGTGAAAGATGGTTTTGATTTACCAAAAATGCCCTCTGTCAGTCATGGAAAAGAATATACAAAGAAAAAAAGAAAAAAAAAGAGAGAAAAGAAAGAATGAAAAGGTGAAAGACTGATATAAAGGTCAACCACAGAGCAACAAAGGTATATTACTTACTGTGTGTAAAGATAAAAAGGCAGCACATCATCTTTCGGAAGACTTTAAAAACACATGAAAACTAACACAACACTTTATCGCTGCTTTATGGTAGTGTCTGGTGTTGGTGGGGTCATTTAGTGCTTGCTGGCATACTGAAGGATATATTCCACAATATACTACGTCTATCCCCATTTCCAAGAATCCCCTATCAGGGTCAAGACCAACACTAGCAGCAGGACTGCATGTCAGCTTATTTTTTGTGTGGAGAGGAAGACAGGCAACAATATAGGAACTGCCGGATAGCTTCATACTTGTCAAAATGTAACCGAATCTTTCGAAACATGTTTAACCCATCTATTTACACCAATAGCAAGAAAAGAAAAAAAATATATACAGATATCCATCTTATTCAAAGTGGAGGATCTTTCTTGAACACGTGATCAAATATTCTACATGCAATTGAGTTACTTATTAAGCTACTCCAGAAGCTTTGGGACAGTTTTTAACTAGCAGTTCCCCGTCTCAAACACTCCCTGCCACTGTTCACCCTCCATTCATAAAATACAGACTCAAAAACTCAAGAAGTTACATTCTGCTGTTCATTGGAAACTGATCCTTGGTATATATATATTTTTTATATGAAAGTAATTAAAAGGCATATGCAGAAGTATCGTGACTGAATATTTCCTGGAAATAAATTCTGACTTTAATGTATAGACAAAAGTATTGATTTTAAGACTAATCCTTCCGATCATGTTGTGCAATGTGGCACGGCACGATCCCAAATGCTTCTCACAAAACGTATTTGCTGACTTTCGATAGGTTCATCGACTCATGTCCAGTCAAGAATACATTTTGACATGTCTTTGCACCTCGTTACCTGGCAATTAATAAATTGAGGGGATACAGGGGGGTGGGGGGGGCATTTTGAAAACTTGCACTGTGTCCCACACTCTCATGCTTCATTCATCATGATTGATAAAACACTGGGACAACTGGACATTCTCACACACACATCTCTCTCTCTCTCTCTCTCTCTCTTTCATACATTGGTCAACCGAGCTGTGTCAAATGTCCTTCTTGAAAACTGAAAAAAATAAAAAAAATTCAGGCTCTTTCAGTTTGGACACAAAATGGAAGCCAGTGCCATTTCCTTTCTGTATGAACCTACCTTCTGCCACGCCCCAGGGGTACTGACGACCTCGCACCTTCTTGCCGTTCACCTCGATGACCACGTTGCTGCCCACCACTGCCAGGGGCATCTTCTCCTGCAGCAAAGAGACACACTACATTGTTAAACTGCGATCGATGTGCTGCACCCAGCTGCTCTGTACATTTTGAATGGTCACTTCATGTATAAACTGACCAAACCTAAGGCAATTTGGGGTTAATTTTGTGAATCATTGGGTATGGATAATAATTGCATATTGACATAAATATGTTTAATAATATTAAAATTGTACATTTAAACTCTTGTCTGGTCCAAGGGCAGTGAACTGAGAGCATTGACAAAGTGGAGATAATTGTCACAATCCGCTAACTGAACAAAAAGCTGGTGTTAATACAAAGCCTAGAAGCCTACCTCAATAAACTGGCATACCCCTGGTTTACATCTTTACATCAGGTTCTAAATGGCTACACGCACAGTATGAAGTGATCCGTTACCTTGATCTTTCGGATGAGCTTGTTGTCCTCGTCATCCTCTGTGTCGGGGAATTCATAGATTTTGATTTTGTGCTCCTGTATCTCTTTCATTATCTGACAAAGGGAGAAGGCAATCGGAATTATATTAACTGGTAGACACCTTCATACATGTAGCTCTTAGAAAGACACTAAGGAAGCATTTGAAATGTATTCGCAAAATGCTTATTCCTTCCAATTTTCGCCGTGAGTTTGATTGATACCACTTTAATGAGTACTTGCCGAGTTAGAAAAAGGCAGCGATTAGCTTAGCTTAGCATAGCATAAAGGATGGCTCTATCCATAGTTTACATACAGTATGTGCCTACCAACACCGCTAGAGGCTATGAAATGACACATGGTATGTCCTTTATATAATCCGTATGGACAAACCCAAACATTAAAACCACAAGATGGGGATTTGATAAACTGTTTATCCATCGTTCCAGTATTTACAGGCAGTGTTTCCTGTTGGTCGCCTGGCAACCTCGCAGTGATGACAAGACTCTGGGAAGTCACTGCTGCTTGCCAATTTGATGATTTTTGGAAAAGAGCCAGGCTAGTTGTTTACACCTGCTTCCAGTCTACATGCTAAACCAGGCTAATTACCCTTTAGCTCTAGCTCCATACTTGACACACAGAAATGTGAGTCGACCTTCTTGTCGATAACTTCTGGAAAGAAAGCTGATAACACGAAATGTCTACGATTGCTTTACATGTATAAAAAGATAAAGTAAAGTAAGATACACATTATGCTACAAAGTGTCTGCAAGTGTCCACCTAAGTTGGACTGTAACAACAGTACTGCCTTTCCCTCTAATTACACAGACACAGTCACACACACACAGTCACACACAAATACCTGTTTTTTAAACAGCTGGCACTCCTCTGGGGTCAGCGTGTCGGCTTTGGCAATAAGAGGGATGACGTTGACTTTGTCATGGAGTCTCTTCATGAACTCTATGTCCAGCGGCTTGAGACTGAAAGACGGAAAGACAGACAGACAGACAGACAGACAGACAGACAGACAGACAGACAGACAGACAGACAGACAGACAGACAGACAGACAGACAGACAGACAGACAGACAGACAGACAGACAGACAGACAGACAGACAGACAGACAGACAGACAGACAGACAGACAGACAGACAGACAGACAGACAGACACACACACACACACAGTTAGAACTTAGAAGCAGTGACTGAGTTTACAATTTGACAAAACCATCAACCAGTCCACAAAATCCATTTTAAAAGGTCCATGTGGCGACCGGAGAGAGACATTCTGTGGGATTAGAATGTATCTAAACTGAAAACACTTTTGACATTGTTGGATAATACTTAACTGCTTGATGTATGTGCTCTGCTGCTGTTAGTATTTGCATTTGATTTTACTCTGTTAAAATACTGACTGATGTTTGTGTATTAGTGTATTGTGTATATATGTCTTTGTTTGACTGTAAAAAAAAAAAAAAAAGTGTGCAAAGAATTCATGTCTAAACTAAAGGAAATGACCTGGTGGGCTTTCCTTGGTGTTAGTCCTGTCAAAGTAAAAGCAGTTCAGTGAGTCACCAGCAGGGGGCAAACCAGAGACATCACATTACATTGAAGCCCATAGCAAAGACACAATGGAGCCCACAGCGAAGACACAATGAAGCCAGTTGAGTGTGGGTGACTCTGTGGTGACAACTGATGGGTTTGTCTTGCTGGGCTGATGAGGGATTGTCTTTGTAATACTCCAGAAGGCTCTGCATCTCTGAATGACAAGTATGACTCGCATTCAGAGTGCTCTGGTTCAACATGAGGTGAGTGGGCGTGTGGATGTGGACCGTGAGTATGTGAACTGCGTAATAGGAGAAAATGATGTAAAAATAGAACTGTAGTTGAATACTTGCATCCAGTTAGGCCCATGTGAAAACAATCGTTTTCATGAATGTACATTCGAATGATGCATGTCAAGTCTGTTAATGGCATGTGTGTGTAATGAGTGTGTGTAAAGGCTGGTACTCATCCCCTGGAATGCAGAAATACCAAGAAGGCAACAAAAACAGCTGTTGAGTGGTTCACTAGTTCACAGAGGGACAGTGTGTGTGTGTGTGTGTGTGTGTGTGTGTGTGTGTGTGTGTGTGTGTGTGTGTGTGTGTGTGTGTGTGCGTGCGTGTGTACACTTCTCGGTAAGGATGGGGTCAGATTGGTGTATATTGCTAGCCTGGAAATCCAGACCTGCCGCTGGCAAATTTGCTCAGCTTACTGGTCTGGGCACACCTCGCATCATCTCATCTCTGCAAATGTATATGTTAGACCTAGGCAGAACAAATGAGCCATCACTAAGCCTGAGTGGATGTATGCATTTTAGGTTATATGGAATGGAAAGCAAAAAATCGGAATTTTTATCAGGCTGATGCTGCAGCTATACTGACAAACAGGGAATGTTGCAGCTATGCCAAATGAACGCACACACACACACACACACACACACACACACACACACACACACACACACACACACACACACACACACACACACACACACACACACACACACACACACACACACACACACACACACACACACACACACACACACACACACACACACACACACACACACACACACACACACACACACAGCGGGATGAGAGAGAGAAGACAGAGTGTGTTTGTTCGAGATGAGAGGCCTGCCTCAGTGAGCTGCTCGGAGCCTTCACTCTGATTGGATGCTTCAGTGATGGAGAGAGGAACTCTACTGAGCATGAGCAGAACTGAGTTATATAACCTTTGTGGGTCACACACAGTGGCTGGCACAGACACAAAGACATACACACACACTTTTGATTCAACTTGCATAGCCGGCTGACGATAAGATGCTTGAATGAAAGGTAGAATGTCCCATCAGTATTCTGTCTTCAAACCGAAGAGTCTTCATGCTTTCATCTCACGTCTGACCCTGCGTCACTGTATCTCACTCATTACTGTAATCTAGACCACTACAAAGGAATGTTGATTCACACCTTTCAATAGAAATAGTCTATCAAAGGGACAAGCATCTTGACCAACCCTAAACTATCCTGCCACTTGACCACTGTGCTTTTAAAATGGAGGTTTCACAATCTCGTACTTGACCTGGTCAGAAACGATGAGAATGAATGGAATGATAGCCTCTATCGGCTGCCTCTCCACCATAAGGAGTCACAGTTACCTCATAGATTAAAGTCCACCTAATGCCTCGTTTCCACCGAGTAGAGCGGGTCGGATCGGAGCGGTTCGGTTCGGGTAGTTTGGCTTTTCATTTGCCAAAAGTTGGGTAGGGTTCGGTTTAAGCGCACCTAACCGCTCTGAGCCGCTCCTAATCTCAGTACTCCTCCGTAGGGGTACTAGCCGCCTGAAAGGGTGCCGAAAAGGCGAAGCTACACACTGCCGTCATTTGATTGGTCGAAAGAATCATTTCCGCCGTGTGTAGTCACCTCGGCAAGAGTGAAGAGAGTCTTGTGTTTTGGCGAAAATGTGAGCACAGCACTGTTTATTGTGTGGTGTTTTTCCTCGTCAATAAATTAATCAGTTGCTTACACTGTGTCCCACTGCTAGTCATAGCTGCCGCAGCCAGCACTGTTCACTCACTGTCTCTAAGAGTTGCACCGAGCCGTCTCTGTGTGTTTACGCCATAGATAGTCAGACCTGCAAACTCATAGGAGGTGAAAAAGGTGACAAACACCCGTCCCTTCTAGGGGGGTCGGGTGTTTTTCGCTGTCCAAACGATTGGCTATTGTTAAATATCATTCACACAACCAGAGTTCTCCACTATTGCCTCCAATAGCCAGCTGAGATCCTGACCCTCCTAGGGGGGGCCGGGGGTATGCCCCCCCGGGAGATTTTTTTAAAACTTTTTAAAGTGAAATGCATGAATCTGGTGCACTTTGAGAGGGAAATTAAGAGGCTAAATCTGAGGAATTTTGTGTGAACAAATAATTTGGAGACACTGGGTCGGATGAATTAGAAGCTTCTTGGATTTTCCATTAAAATGTTCATTTAAAATAAAATATTATGCAGGGTCCTCTGGGTTGGGCTTGGTGCTCTTTTTCTTTTATGGGACATATTTCTCTGTAATATAATGAATGCATTTAAATGCAGTGAGAGGAATGAAGCAGAAGAACTCTGTTGTCCAGCTATCTTTTTTTCCACAGATGAGGCTGAAATAGGTTATACAGTGCATGGGCATCTGAGCCCCATTTCCAAATGTTTTTAAATAAACTCAATACACACTGGACGTGAACGTGACGTGATCAGTTAAACTTGGATTACCTCCCAGATGAACTGATTAAATTATTGGGCTATTAACTTGGCTATCTAGATCAAAACATTGTATTATTATTTTTGTATGATATAATAATATGATGTTAATATCAAACACAAACTAAAAAATAAAAATAAAAATAAATTGGGGGGGCGGGGGGGGGGCTGTCGGTCGGCTCTGATTGTGAGCGCACTGCAGACACTTCATTTCTGCAATGTGCGCTCATTAAACTGTCAGCTTCACTTAAGAGTCCTGTGTGGGAGCAGGCCCGGATTAACCCCTTAGGGTGCCCCAGGGTGACTTCCCATGAAGGGCCCCTGTCCGTCAGCTTTACACAAAAAAAAATTACTATGGCGTAAAGGCCACAGATTTACAAGAAAGTACAGACTCACCACACATAGGCCTACTACAGAAAATGTAGATCCAACCAAAAATCCTGAAACTGACACACACTGATGCTCAAATCAGAATGCAACCCCCATTACCATACAACGTAATGAGGAATATGAATATTTCCATCATAAAAGGCCAGAGGACATGCAAAACCATAAACCCAATAACGACTGTTGCACACACATAAGAATAAGAACGTGTTTTTTTTATCAGCAGAAATACACCGCCTACTGAAATAAACAGTGCAATCCCACACCTTCCTGACGTCACAGCAGCAGATAGCGCATCACAACCACAGCGTCAAATGGCAGCAAACAGCTGATAGACATAATGGTAAATAGGCCTTACCTTTATAACTTCTTTCTCACTTTCCTGCTGGCAAAGTCGTTCAGCAGATCCTCAAAGTCCATTTGTTTAACCAGTTCCGATTCAATGGCCATCAGGGAGAGGGCAGACAGACGCTTCTGTCCCATGGTTGTCCTTAGTTCGTTTTTAACCCTTTTTAGTTGAGAGAAGGATCTCTCGCCCTCGCAGTTAGTAACTGGCAGGGTTAGAAACAGCCGAAGTGCAACGAACACGCCGGGGAAAGTTGTCTGTATGCCATTTTTTCTGATTATTTGAAGCATCTCCTCAGGTGAACGGGTTGCCTCCTCCCGCACAAAGTTTTTGAACTGAAGTAGTTCATCGCTAAAGCTGTTGTCAAGATCGTCTGGATATGTGGAGGAGAGCGCAGCTGCACGTTTATGCACACTATCACTGTCAATGTCCGTATCGAACAACACACCAAACAGGCCATTTAGCTCCCTGTATGCGTCAGTGCGCTTCGCTAGACATGACAGCAACCTGTCAATGATCACAGTGTAGCATTCCACCTTGAACTGATCACTCCCGGTTAGCACTGTATCGTTCTCCGTTGACTCATCTGCGAACGCTTTTCTCTTTCTCCCCCGCTGCGTCTCATGGTGGTAGTTGTGCGTCACCCCTTTCACTTCCCGAGCAGCATTTTCAAACATAGGAAATTTATCTCTGAGTGAGGCCACAAACACATGCAGAGATTCCAGTAGTCGTTGTGCAGTAGCTAGATTTATGTCAGGCTTTTGCAACGTGTCACTTGTGGCTTTGAATCTACTCAGCACCGTATCCCATAGATTCACCATTATTGCAGTCTCTAATTTATCAAGTTTGCGACAGAGCGCAGCAGCCTCGCGCTTGGCGCAATCTTTTTCATCTGCGTCTGCTGCCAACCTTCCAAATGCCTCTCTTATTGCACCGTAGTTTTCTTTCAACGCTTTAGTAGAGTCAGCCCTACAACTCCATCTTGTGCTGGACAGTGATTTAAGAGTCCTGCTGATTTTCACATCCTTGTTGTGAAATATGCGATTCCAACGGTGAGGGGAAGCCGCACAAAATGCATACAGTGACTGAAGTAGATCAAAGAAATCACTTGCATCTTTACAGCTATTTTCAATGCTGTTCACACCTACAAGATTAAGCGAATGACCAGCGCAGGGCACATAATGAATGAGGGGATTTGCTTGTTTCAGATGCGCCTGAAGACCGTTATATTTTCCGGACATATTACTTGCATTGTCATAACTTTGTCCCCGGCAATCTGACAGGTCTAACCCGAGATCATTGACCATTTTGACCACACATTCAGCAAGACTTGCTCCGGTGTGGCTGTGAATGGGCTCAAAACCAATGAATCGCTCCACCACTTTCCCTTCCTCGCTGACAAATCTAAAAATGAATGTCAGCTGGTCAACGTGCGACAAATCAGGGGTTGAATCTACGATGATTGAGAAGTACTTAGCATGCTGTAGTTCGGCTGCAATGGTTTTTTTTACTTTCTCGCCCATCAAGTGAATGAACTCCTCACACACAGTAGATGACAAGTAAGATGTTGTGCCTCTTCCTTTTTGGCCATGCTTTTCTATGTGTTCTTTTAAAAACGGATCAAACTGTGCAATGAGTTCCAAAAGTCCGACGTAATTGCCATTACTAGATGAGCCCAAAAGCTCATTTTCACCCCTGAATGCTAAGCCTCTCTCACTCAAGAACTTGATGACAGCCACAATTCGTCGCAACACCTCCTTCCAATATTTCCCCTCCGCATCTCGCTGCCGCCTGAGCGACGCATCCACTGTGCCCACATTGCTCGATCTGCGCAATAAGGCAAGCATGCTGTGCCGATGGTTTGCACTCTTCTCGTGGTCCGAAATACGCTCAGGATGTCTCCAGTCACAGAAACCAGACGTAAAAGCATTATGCTGTGATGATAGGAGTTTACAGGCAAAACAGTAGACCATACCTGCGGATGGTGAATAAATCAACCCGTCTCTTGGCACTACCTCCTTGTTTGGCAGGCAACAATGCAACAAATCATTTGTAAGAGCCCGCGTTTTACCTCCAAGACCAATGTCCCGCACAGATGCCGGGTATTTGGGAGCCCTGTTCTGGAAGGCAGCAGCACCTTTAGAAATAGCCATTTCGACAAGTTCCTCCGTGATTTCTCCCCATAGTCCAGGGTCTGATGAGATGGTTAAATCCTCCGGCGGCTGCCGATCGTCCGTTATATCTCCATGGACCTCGTCCTCCCGATCACCCTCGTCCTGACTGCCTCCATTCACGACAGAAGCCTCGGCTGCCTGAGCCGTGTCTGTCGGAGCTTCATTAACGCCAAGGTTAGCATCGTTGCTATCAACACCAGTTGGTTTGCGCATAAAAAAGCTTCCGATTGATGGGACATTTTGAATTGCGGCTAAGTGTCGCAATTCTTTCTCTTTTTTTAGCTTTCTTTTTGCGAAACCGCTTTGCTGAAGCCTGTCCATTTTTTAATTTTTTGTTTACATATATTTTCGCGCCGCTGCCGCTGCGTTGTTGTGGACTCGTCCATGATTGGGGGGAGGGGGGCCCTTAGTTTACACCCAAATAACAATAATTTTTTATAATCCTATCAGTGGTTAATTTTGTATGTGTTTGTATCTCTTCTAGTGTATTAGGCTGATATAAAATATGTAAAATATAACAAAAATATGTTAAGGCTCTGGACATTGTCCTGATCATTTGGTGCCCCCCATTGGCTCAATTTGTCTGGTGCCCCAGGGCACTCGCCCGACTGTATACATGGATAATCCGGCCTTGTGTGGGAGTGCAGTGCAAACTATGCAGCATAAAGTTATAACATTCGTCTACGACCGTGATGTTAAATCACCTTCACACAAAGTCTCCGCCCCAGCAAAGCAGCGAGTCGATCGCTGTGACGGTGAAAATCACCGGGACCCGGGAGACCCAGTGAGCGAGTGAGACGCCGCTCAGAAAAAACTCTGTGGTTTGATGGATGAAATCAGTCGGGGATATCCTGCCCGTTAACTTTGTCTACGGGAACGGCTTCCGCGATCTTTTTCTATGTCTCGAGTCTAACAGAGAGCCATGTCGGCAAACTGACAGCGCGACTAAATAAAGGGACAGTGAGCTGCGTCCCTCCGTATAGTTTCTGTTTCAGTAGGCTGTTACATTAACCTCTGAAGCATTGACAGTGTTTAATCAAAGCCTCTAATTTTTTATTATCAAAAGGGTTTTGATTGAGACTTTTAGCCAATTCTAAAGTCTGAACACACAGCGGCAGCAGTGATGCTTGTGCCCGATCTTAACGCTGATTGGACAATACTCATGACGTCTACCAAAGATGATTTATTGCCAAGATAACGATATTCCCTTGTCTCACACTACGGTAACTCGCCCACACAGTCCAGTCTGGGAAGCGCTGGCTGACTTCTCTGGCAGCTGCCGCTACCCCCCCCCCCCCCCACCCCCTCCCAAAAACAAAAACTCTTCGGATCTATACGATTCACGTGGGTCATATATTTTGATTCTAAACGGCGATTTTCGCCGAAAAGCGACGAGTTTGCAGGTATGATAGTAGTAAATACACGCTCACAACAACACAGGGGGAATAACTAAAGAAGCGGCTGGTTTGACCAAGCAAAAACGAGAGACCGCTGGCTTGAACACAGTTGTTCCACAGCCCGATAGTTTGACCCATATTCTGGCGGCGGCTATCGTAGTCCAGCCTAAACCCCGCCCTACCAGTAAGGGTAGGGTCGGCGGTGGAAACACCACGAGATTCTTAAAAGTGAGCTGTCCCGCTCTGAGCCGCTCCGACCCGACCCGCTCTACTCGGTGGAAACGAGGCATAAGTGAAGAGAGGGTCATTTATTTGAGTGTTGCATGCAATTTTAGATTTAGATTAGGGCCAATCAGAGCAGACTACGCTTCTTGGAAGGCGGGGCTTAAAGAGACAGGCTCTTAAACTTAGCGCTTTGGACAGAGGCCGAAAAGAGGAGATTCAGAAATGGCACTGTGAGAAATAGAAAGGTTTTTTTTGGATCCTTCACGATGAAAACAGTTTCAAGTAGAAAACCCAAATTCCAAATAGGAGCCTGAAAATGAGCATAATATGTGTCCTTTAAAGCATGTTCGGTCACGTCACATCTAGCTTGATGTCATGCAGAAGACCTACCCGTGTCCAGAGGGAGCGATGAAGTATAGGCAGCAGTGCACCCTGTTGTCTGGCATGGACCTGCGGTTCACCCTGGACTCTGCATTCAGGAAGTCCTCACACTTACTGTCTATGTAGTTGATGACTGGCTGCCAACTATAGGAAGATGGAGAAAATGCATTATAGGCAAAGGGGAAAAAAAGTGTGAAATGGCTGGGGCATGCAGAACATGTCATTCGTTGGCAAGGTTCCAACTATGCACACTTTAATCTGGTCCCCTCAATGTGAAAGCACTCCTCACCAGTTGCTGTTGTCCACTGCATCTCCAAACCCTGGTGTATCCACGATGGTGAGCGTCAGTTGGACCCCTCCTTCCTTAATCAGCACTTTGGACTGCTCCACCTGAAACACGCAAACATTAAAACACACCATTTAGCCAGGTGTCTCAATCCAAGCCTTATGCCTGCCTTCCATCTAAACCCTAGTTGTTGCAATGGTCTGATAATCTTTCTGGATTTGCGCACCGCTCGGTGGAAACGAGGCATAATAAAAGTGTGCTGTATAGATGTATTGTAAAGCACAGGCTTAACACAGAGGTTGCAACAACCACTAGATTAGCCTGTTGTAGTTATTCTTAAAACACAGTTGATGATTTATGCATGAGAATCAACGCTGCAAAAAATGATGTAATTGAGTCCAGAATGATTGCAACATTAGAGTAGTGCATGCATGTGTCTTGCTAAGGCATTTGGAGAAATCAACAACATCAACAACTATCACCAATACTGGAGTTTAATGACATGTGAGGAATATTTAGATGTTAATGTCAAGTCAAGCAAAATGCACATGCATTTAAAGGCCTACTTCACCTGTTTGAATATGAAGGTGTATTGAATTCTGAGATCCTATGTAGTATAAATGTGCGAAAAAAATTGAAATCGGTTCATCCTAGCCTGAGAAAAGGCAGAAAGAGTGTTTTTTTAACCCTATATTTCTCTTTCTCGTGACATCACAGAAAGAGAAATATAGGGTTAAAAAAAACTTACTTTGTAAATATTACTGTGATGTCTTTTACTGTGACATCACAGTAATATTTACAAAGTACATTTTTTTTTTTCCCACATTTATACTACATAGGATCTCAGAATTCAATACACCTTCATATTCAAACCGGTGAAGTAGGCCTTTAACATTACCTAAATATAAGGGTTAAACTTTACATGATGCAACTGTTCAACACAAAAAAAAACATATCTATGCCATGTACTCCAAACCCTAGTAGGTACAGGGCTACGTCACATTTACTCATATTTGAGTAAAAGGTGCTCCTGACTTCTCTGTGTGTGTGGGCTGCCACAGTATACCTCATGAGGTACACAATGCTAAGGTAAAACAGGATCCGACACATTGTCCTTAAGCCAATAATGGCCCGATTGAGTTGTGATTTGGCTTTAGGTTGAAATTGAAAAAGCAGACCCCCCTACAGTCACATACTGTATATATTCCCATCCCGTCCCACTGATCCATCATTTCCCTGCAGCTCCTCTTGCCGTTCCCTCACTTCGCCGCATACTTTCACAAGGCCACCTAGTTATTTTAGGATCGCCCCTTTAAAACGCAAACTACAGCCCTCTCGCTCCAACAAAAACATTCTCCAGCTTCCACAAACCTTGGGATAATCTGTCTGACTTTACAGCTGAGCACATATGTCTAAACACTGCAGTCGTTTGACAGATCTGGGCCTAATTGTGCAGCCCAGCGTGTGCGATAATAATGTGTGTGTGTTTGTACAGCGAGTGTTTGTGTGTAACATGTCAGCCATCTGCAAAACCAGATCTGCTATTTTCCACCGTTCTCCACGTCGAAAAACAGATTGGGAGCGAAAACCTCAAAAATGCCGTCAGTCTCGACACCATCATTTAAAAAGAAATCTGATCTTGGGGGGGGGGGGGGGGGGGGGGGGAATGTGAGCTAGCGACAAAACACTAGAGATCGTTCTGGAATATAAATACTCTGACCTCGTCTCTCCCTCCGCAGCCTCAGACCACAGCATCCCCGGCAAACACACTTAAAACACACACACTAACGGCTACTTGCAGCAGAGCATGTGAGCCCACGTATACACTCAATCAGGTCGGATTGTGACTGACGAATGGAAAGGGTGCTGGTAGCTTAAGTTTCTCAGGACCATAACAGAGATGGTGTCGTGTGGAGATGGAAGGGGAATCACCTTATCTATCTATCTATCTATCTATCTATCTTTTTTTTTATTTATTTTTTACAATCCATCATTTATGGCCACACTGCATGAAGGCAAGGATACAGTGACCATTAGGTTGTCCATAGGCCTACTGTAGCAGGGAACATCAAGCTGTCTCGGTTCACAACTGACCAGTGAAAGGGTCAGTTCACCAAAGTTAGAAATCTTATTGGAATGAACTTCACGATTCCAAACGCATCATCGAATACGATGCATATATATTCCGATTTTCCACATATAGTTCACTGAACATGTAAAAACAGAGAGTAGGGCCGCAGAGTATTCAACTCTGTTAAAGCTCTTATTGTTGATCAAGTAGTTAGTCATTTACAATCAACATTTTGTTCATTTAAAAAGGCAACGTACTTAAAAAAAGTAAGTACTTAAGCTTATTTTGTTCAAATGAAGAAAGGGGTTTTGTGAAAAGTATTTTTCGGCGCTCGCAGCAATAACAAGTGACTGTGTGTACCCGTTTTTGTAGGGACTAGTTTTTCAATTTGGATGAAGCAAGCCTATAAACTTCACAAATCCATTCAATTCCAAGAATCTCACAGTGTTTAGCTACGAATCGTTTCACTTCCCATCCTACACAGAAGCACTTGTGGCCAGCTGAGATGCACACTGAATAGCTGAGCTTCTAGGAAAAGTAATTTGTGTGTGCGTGCTGTGGATGTGTGGTTGACACTTTGTTTGTCTTATTGTGCAAAGCTGACAGTGTGTAGTGTAAGAGCCACATCCTGCTGCAAAGTAATTGGACGAATGGGTTTTAAGAAGGTGGGTGTGACGGGTGGGTTTCATGATGATGAAAATAATTTATAAAAAAAAAGTCAAGAAAGGATTTCAGCAATTTATCAGTTTGTGTTAGTGTGTGTGGGTGTTATGTTTCATGGGAACATTCTTGGCCTTGCTACTAGTGACCCCCCATCAGGCCTCTGGGGATAAACAAAAATTCTCTCACCCAATTCTGTTTTTTCTTTGTCTCTCACTAACCCATCCCTCTTTCTACTCCGTCCATCTCTTTTCCTCTGCCTAGCATCCTTTCTCTTCTTACCTCTTAGCTGAATCAACTCTGCACAACCCTTCTCCTCCACCTTACAGTAGTTCCCCAAACCAACTTTTTTTCTCCCCCCCCCCCCCCTCCTCCTATACGACCCTTCTCAGTTTTCCCAAGATGCTTTTCCTGCCCTCCCTCTGTCCTCTGCTCCCCACTGCTGCTCCAGATGTGGCCTCTCTCCTCCTCCTCCTCTTCTTCTTCGGCTTGTAATGACCGTAAAAGGACAAAACCAGGCCCTGTGGCGTCGCCCTTTTCTCTTAGTTCCTTTACTTCCATCCTTCTTTCTCACTCTCTTTTTTAAGAAAACACTCCATCTCTTGCTCACACTCTCGTTCCCCTGTCTGTGTGCTTCTGTCCTTTCAGCCATTGCCACTTCAATCAATGTGGCTTTGGAGCGTGATATTTTTATGCTGAAGTAAGCAGCTTGTTTTTCCGTCTGAAATGAAGTGTTATTTCAGGAGTTCATACGCCTACCGATTAAACGGTTTTGTATTGCGCGGCTCCATCCAAGCATATTCAAGTATTTCGTGTGACTGATATAGTGGTCAATTTAACTTTGAAAGGTCACATATTTTTCTCATATTCATTCTCACAAGTTCAACATTGTAATTCGGGTTTCTACTAGATACTGTTTTCATGGTGTAGTGTCCAAAAAAAACCTTTATATTATCTCACAGTGCCATTGCTGAATGTCCTCTTTTAAAGGTCACATATTATGCTAAATGCACTTTTTAAATGTGTTCCAACATATCCATGGGTCCACGGTGTGCCTAGAGACTGCCAAAATATAAAAAAAATAACAATCTCTCCTTTTCTCACTCTCCCCCTTTCTGAAACCCCCACCCCTCCCCCCAATATACTCCGTTCAGAATTCTCGCGGTTTATGACGTCATAAACTGCACAGCCACATCCCCATATTTTCTTTATATGTCCATGCTTCCCCCCCACATTAGTAACCAGAAACTTCCACCGTGCAGTAGTCTATGATAACCCCACCCCCCATTTCTTATTGGTCCACGGCCCCGAGATCCTCTGGAAAATTTTCCGAGCGACAGCCATGTTGCTTTCCCCGCTAAGCGACAAGATGCCCATAGTACAGCCTGAATGTTACATACACCAACACAGAATGCTTTTGCTCATACTCCACTAATTTATCTTAACCACAGCAGTCTATTAATGCCTCGTTTTTAATAACACAACGGATAGGAAGCTACTTGTGCTTTTTTTTAAACGGTGAAACTAAAATAATTGTTTTTATTGGTATTTTTGACTGCCTGGTGTATAGCTATTAGCTTTGGGACAAGCAACCAGCTTTTGCTCATAACACGCTGTTTATATTCCCCACAGCAGTCTGACAAAGCCTCGTTTTTAGCAAGACAAAGCATAGGAAGGTAATAGAGTCGAAGTCTAGCTTTGAAGCTAATTTTTTCACTGATTTTTGTGATATTTTTAGCCGTTAGCTTCCGAGCTGGCTTTGGGAAAAGCATTGATATTTTGCCCATAACAAGCTCTTTATA
Source organism: Ammodytes marinus (assembly GCF_949987685.1). Taxonomy (NCBI): domain Eukaryota; kingdom Metazoa; phylum Chordata; class Actinopteri; order Uranoscopiformes; family Ammodytidae; genus Ammodytes; species Ammodytes marinus. The sequence goes on along the minus strand of NC_137234.1, from coordinate 28,819,503 downwards.
TTCTCCACAGCAGTCTGAAAATGCCTCGTTTTTAGCCAGACAAAGCATAGGAAGGCAATAGAGTTTAAATTTAAGTTTGAAGCAAATTCTTTCACTGATTTTCGTGATATTTTTAGCCGTTAGCTTCCGTGCTAACATTCAGTACAGGCACTGTGGACAGGCTACTACTACGGGCTATGGACCCGTCGCTTCCAGAGAGGGGCGGGGGCAGCTCAAAGATTGTATATTTACGAGGGGAGCTGCAGCTCGGTTTAAAAAATAGGCCATCGTGAGATTAGCTGAACATCAGGGTATAGAGGCATACTACAATAAATGATCTGAACAGTTTTTTCAGCAAACAACTAAAGAACAACGTATTAGGGACCTCTAAGACCACATAATATTGACAGAAAAGTGTATAATATGTGAGCTTTAAACCGGCAGTGTGTAGAATTTTGGGTTTTATTTCCTAGCAGATTTTCCTAGCAGATTTTGTAGAAAGTAATTATAATATCCATAAGTACATTTAATTTAGTGCATAATAGCTTTTTTTTTCTCAGAAAGGGTCTCATATATGTCCATATGTCTGCATATTTTGGACCAAGGCCTAGTGCCGCCATCTTGAAAGTGTCATAGTTGGAATGTCATCAGGAGCATTGTTTAAAATTTAGAATTGTTCTTGTCCTTGAAGGCCACTGTAGCTTCTGTTATAATTCGAAAGGGTTGGGGTTACCCAGGGAGTGTTGCATTCTAGAACTTTGTAGAACTTTCTTGATGATGTCATATTACACACTGCACCTTTAAGCCTGTCTGAAATGCTCTGTTTTTGAGTCTGTCTCTTTAAGCCCTGCCTTACAAAAAGCACCTTCTGCTCTGATTGGCCCTGAATCTAACTGCTATTCAGGTGTAACCGGAGGACGTTGCTTGTCACAGGTGGAGGTAGTGCTACGTTAGGTTGGTAAAAAAGAGAAGGGGGGGTGGCTTCTCCTCTTACGACGTCATAAGGGGAGATAAATCTGACTGGAGATTTTGAACACCTGGTTTTCAGAAAGGTGGAGTTGGAGAAAAGGAGGGGTTGAGAGGGTTGTTTTTCCTCCTACCTTTGGGAGACTTGGGACCCATATTAAGGTTGGACATTTAAAGTAACAAGGTCAGATGTAACACATTGCAAACTCTAGTTCCCCAATGCTAGCACAAAGTAAGACAGAGCTTAGGGATGGTAGCTGATCAGCATAATCAAAGATAACAATTATTCTATTATTTTGAAATCTAAGCTCTCTCAAAATCCCCCAATTCACTAACCATCAGGCAAGGGGACACCCTTGACACGTGCATGAAATGATATCAAACACGTTGATCTCGGACCTCTCAGAGCAGCAGTGATGTTGGACATGCCACAGTGACCCAGTCTGACCTTTAAGCCCTAGAAACCTGACTCCCAACCTTCTGTTATCTGTACTTCCCACAGGCAAAATACAGACAAAAGATGTAATCGGAATGGTCCTTTTGTTCTGCTTACTCAAAGAACAGACATTTAATATCGAGGAATGCATGGCACTCAATTGTATGCAGGTATCTTATAACGGGATGCCTTCATGCTTGTGGTTGGAGGTTGGGTTCGACTGGTGAAATGACAAAAAAAAAGGTTGTAGTGGGTTTTAGCATGTTTGCCAAAAAGTGAGACGTGGAAATAGAGTTCCCCTTTGAAGTGGTCTTCTCCCCACCAGGCAGTGGACTGTTACGAGCCTTATAATCAGACCTAAGAGTCATGTTTTCAGTAGGTCGGGTGTCAAGTTGAGACAAGCAGGAGTAGTGGTAGGAAGCGGTTTTCACAACAGTTGCATAAAATAAAGTCTAAAAAGGAAGTATTGTCGTGTAAGAGGGGGTATTCCTGCAAGTCAATTTACAACAACCTGTATGAGCTGCGTCCCATACAAAATGGCCTTTAGTCCATTTAGACAACGTTCCCATTAATTCTGCCCACAAAAGATGTGACTGGCTTTTGTTTTTTGCCTTTTCAAGGCTTTATTGATAGTGCAGAGTGACAGATTAAATTGGTGCATCAACTACTTTTACTCAATCTACATTTGACCTACTTGCAGCCTTTCTTTATCTTAAAGGTAACATATTATGCACTTTGCTGTCAATTTTATATGGTCTCTAAGTAGTCCCTAATACTTATTTTTTTAGATGTTTGCTGAAAAACCCGTTCAGATCATTTATTGTAGCAAGCCTCTATACCCTGATTGCCCTCTGGGCTCAAAATGACCTATATTTTTGCGATCTGGCTGGCCCCTCCCACCTCTCTGCCGGGCTTTCTTTATATGGGCTCTCCCACCGTCTCTGCCGTGCTCTCGCGATACTAGAGAGACATTACGTGAGTCGTGACTGCGAACACAGTGTTTACAGTGTTTACCCCCGGAGGCTCCGGGCAGATCTAAGCTAAGAGAACAGTTTGACATGATTAAAACCAGTGAAAACAGTAGCTTCAAAGTTTGATTTCTAAAAACGAGTCATTTTCAGACTGCTGTGGGGAGTATAAACAGCATGTTATGAGCAAAACTTGGAGCTACAACAGAAGCTACATGGGCGCTAACGCTAAAAATAAGACTCAGACGATAAAATAAACTAAAAGTACCACACAAATCGGTGAAAAAAATATTTTCAAAATGTACTCCACACTATTAAGTTACAATCCTTTGTCCTGTTAAAAACGAGGCCTTTCCAGACTGGTCTGGGTAAAAGAATTATGTTTTTATGAGCAAAAGCTGAATGCTTGTCCCAAAGCTAGCCCGTGAGCTACCAGCTAAAAATGAGAGCTACCAGCTAAAAATACCACACAAATCAGTGAAAAAAATATATTCAAAATTGACTTCCACACTATTAAGTTACAATCCTTTGTCCTGTTAAAAACGAGGCCTTTCCAGACTGGTCTGGGTAAAAGAATTATGTTTTTATGAGCAAAAGCTGAATGCTTGTCCCAAAGCTAGCCCGTGAGCTACCAGCTAAAAATGAGAGCTACCAGCTAAAAATACCACACAAATCAGTGAAAAAAATATATTCAAAATTGACTTCCACACTATTAAGTTACAATCCTTTGTCCTGTTAAAAACGAGGCCTTTCCAGACTGGTCTGGGTAAAAGAATTATGTTTTTATGAGCAAAAGCTGAATGCTTGTCCCAAAGCTAAATAGCTATGCCAGTCAGGCAAAAATACCAATAAAAACATTCCTTTCAGTTTCACTGTTTGCAAAAACCCACAAGTAGCTTCCTATCCATTGTGTTATTAAAAACGAGGCATAGACTGCTGTGGATAAGATAAATTAGTGGAGTATGTAACATTCAGGCTGTAGGCTACTATGGGCATTTTGTCGCTTAGCGGGGAAAGCAACATGGCTGTCGCTCTGAACATTTTCACGATGAGATCTCATGGGATCTCGGCCACGGGATCTCGGGCCGTGGACCAATAAGAAATGGGGGGGTGGGGTTATCATAGACTTTCTTTTTTTTTTTTTTTTTTTCATCATAGACTACTGCACGGTGGAAATTTCTGGTTACTAATGTGGGGGGGAAGCATCGGAAGCATGGACATATATAGAAAATATGGGGATGTGGCTGTGCAGTTTATGACGTCATAAACCGCGAGAATTATGAACGGAGTATATTGGGGGGGGAGGGGTGGGGGTTTCAGAGAGGGGGAGAGTGAGAAAAGGAGAGATTGTTATTTTTTTTGATATTTTGGCAGTCTCTAGGCACACCGTGGCCGCATGGATATGTTAGAACACATTTCAAAAGTGCATTTAGCATAATATGTGACCTTTAATACACAAACTAAACTTGAACATATGGAGTGATGCCAACCAAGCTTGTAAACGTCCTTGAGGTTGAATAGGCTCACCTGTACAGTCTTCTTGATGCGCTGGGAGGGTCCAGGGTAATCCTTGGAGTACAGGTCAGTCAGGAACAGAGAGTTGATGAGTGTCGACTTGCCAAGACCAGATTCACCTGGACACACACACACAAATCAAACAAAGGTTACAATAATGGTTTGAATGATTTCTCTACTTTTGTGGCGATGAAAATCAAGCATTTCATATTTTATTTGATATGACCAAAGAAAATGGATAAACAGCCTGCTGATGACCACATGTTATAATGTGCATGGATAATCTCAGATACCACACACACACACACACACACACACACACACACACACACACACACACACACACACACACACACACACACACACACACACACACACACACACACACACACACACACACACACACACACACACACACACACACACACACACACACACACACACACACACACACACACACACACGGCCTGGAGGGACAGGGCTGCAGCAAAGAAAAATAAAGTAGATTCAGTGTCTGTGAGGGAAAGGTCAGAAGCTTGCCTGCCAGCAAGAGAAAGCTTTCAGATACAGGGGAGTAAAACATTTCCTCTCCACCTCCCCTGTTCACTCTCTCTCTCTCTTTCACTGTCCCCTTTCACTAAACGCTTCCCTTTGCATATAAATCTTGCCATTACTCCCTTAACGGTGCCAACTTTCCATTCTCTTGCTCCCATGCTGATGTGAGGTGCAGCCGTTGCACAAATACACTCAGTTAACATTGACTTGAAATGGAGCACAACCAGTCCAAACATACACATCACATTCGCACTCTATTTTCTCACACACACACACACACACACACACACACACACACACACACACACACACACACACACACACACACACACACACACACACACACACACACACACACACACACACACACACACACACACACACACACACACACACACACACACACACACACACACACACACAATGCTGTGATTAATGGCTGAGCATCTGGCTCGTGTCTCATGAAAAGGCAATGGAGGAGTTTTTGCTTGGAGGGAAGGAAGACTCTTTGTCCCAGCAAGACCTCAATGATGTCCAATACACCATCAAGCTGCTCGTCAGGCTTTGAAAATCGGGGGCCGCCAGTATTCTGCTAATTTGTGACCAAACACCAAACCAGGGTGGGTACAAAGCAGCCTAACAAGGGTGTTTTAGTGTATTATTTTATACAAGTGCAGTGCCCGTAGGAAGCAGGTATAAGCTTATGCATGCTTAAATGTAACCCGTCTATGAAAGTGGGACACAGAAACAGATTTAGCCTACACATACACAGTCATTGAAATGGCTGTCGCATTGCTCATCAATGTCACTTTTGGTCTTTCTTAAATATTTTTTGCGCCATATAATCCTCTATTCTTTATAGGCAAAGCAGGTGGACATTTTTTTTTATTATTGGTAAATGGTCCAACCGTGCTAATTTAATGGAATACGCTATTGACACGCTAACTGAAATTAGCATCACTGTCGCGGAAGTGTTTAGCTATACATTAACTGTATAACAGTGAAAATAGCGTAACGTGCAATCTTTAACACTAACGCGGACAGGTTTGAGGAGTTGTTGTCTGTGGAAAGGTTTAACCCTTGTGTGACCTTAACTTTTGTGTTACACTCAGTACCCTAGAGGACAAAAATGTCCTCTCCCTATACACTGCCATAAAAACAGTATACAGTAATATTTTTTTCTACCTTTTTTTTTTTACAAACCTTTTATCCCACTTGACCTCTGTATATCAAATATTCATTCATTTGTAATTGCTTTTAACCCTTTACATGCAAGCTTATATGATGACGTGAGCCATTTTTATTTAAAAAAAAACATTGAAAAATTTCTCATATAATAGATGCAAAGTGGATTTTTTTTGAGTGGGATAATCAGACTCTAGGATAAGTTAATGATTTGCAATAAAACTGCTTTTGATACATGTTTAGTATTTGTGCAGTCACAGATGCAAATAAATACACACTCAGCTCCCTAAGGACAAAAACGTCCTCTCCCTATAAACTGCCCTAAATTATACAGTAATATTTTTTTCTAATTTTTTTGAAAACCTTTTATCCCACTTGACCTCTTTACATATATCAAATATTAATTCATTGTCAGTTGCTTTTGACCTTTTAATTCCAGTTTCTTTGATGATGTCAACAAAGTACCAAAGTAACAAAGTGAACCTGCAGCCACCTGAAAACCCACAAATTGCACCTTACAGCTGCACACATGCATGCGCACAAAGACACACACACATACACACACACACACAGTAATTTCACAACACACACACAGACACAACCCTAAGGTATCCATATGGATCCACACTTTCCATTAATTTCTCATATTTCTTATGTTTAGGCCTGCAACTCTAAAAAATTACAAAAAAGTACAAAAATGGTTTTAGGGAGCATATTTGATCCTCAAAAAAAAACAGCAGGAAATAAATGATTGAGCTAGATAGGGCTAAAAAATTAATTTTGGTGTCTTAAGTGTTAGATTATTGCCTAATATCATACAATTTACATGTGTTTGTCATCATGGCTATGGTTTGAAAAAATAAAGTTTTTTCCATACACGTTTGAGTTTGTAAAGTTTGGCTGTGTGTACACAAACCCACACACTATATTTTCTCAATACACACATATGCACCACACACTAGCATCCCTACCAACACACTCACACCATTTAGGTTGAATTCTTTTTCTCTATTGCACTGTGGGGGGCAGGACCGACAACCTGGAAATTGCTTGTAATTCAACCCTATGCCAAATATATGGAAATTGCTCAAAATTGTGAAGGTGTTGAAAATGATACATTTTGATGCTTTATGTCGAGGATGAAAGCATAAAATCATTGAAAAAAATATTTTATGCTGTAATGACAGCAGGATCAAAATGGTAAAAAAAAAGGCCATTTTGAATGGGAGTCAATAGGGGACAAAAACGTCCTTAGGGAGCTGAGTGTAACAAAAACGTGTCCTGCCTTTATTATAGATGGTACAAAGTTGCTGAGTAGAAATTCACAAAATATTTAAAAAAATAAATAATCCCTGGCCAAAAATATTTCAGTTAACATAAGCACAGCCAAAGTTATACACAGAAAAAGAGCGTAAAAAAAGTGCGAAAGGACAAAAACGTCCCCAAGAGCACCTAAGGGTTAAACATGTCACCGGGATTCCAGTCCTTTACCCGTTCCTAACCCCTCGACCAGCCCCCTTTGAGTACGTTTGCTCAGCTATGGATGATATTGAGTCCCACTGTGACTTATGAGAACACTTGGTCTCTGTGTCTCCAGCAGCCTCTATGGCCAGACTCCCCCATTTGATGGACTGTTTGGAGTTAGAGGTCAAGCACGCACAAACTAACACACACACAAGTACAGACAAAGACCATTTGATACAGAGATAGCCCAGACACTTCTCCTCTTCGGTGCTGGGTAAATTGCACCCAGACCAGCAAAGGGCGGGAAGGTTATCTAAACGTGGAAGGGCTAAGTGAGTGTGTGTGGGTGTGTGTGTGTGTGTGTGTCTGAACTATGTCTGTCTTGTAGAGTTCTCATCAGTAGTGACACACGCAAACAGCAGGGAACAAAGTGAGAAATCTAGCCTCACAATGGCCCTCAAATGGAGAATGCAGCTGGATCATCCACCATAAGCTAATGATAAAACAATTAATGGATGAGATGGTGTCACTGGAACAACGGTGGCCTACTTAAACAACTGCAGTATAAAGGATCCATTGAGTGTAATAAGACTAGATGATTCCTGTAGAAAACTGGACCGTTCGAGTTTGGATTTCTGCGAATGCTAGCAAAAAGCAAAGTCATGAACATAACTTTAAAATACAATGTATCGGCATCTGTGATGTTACTGCTTAAAGTTAGTGCTAGCAGGGAGAGCAGACACATACTGTATAAAGATGTATACAGCGACGTCATGACGTGGCTCTCTAGCCAATAGTCAAACTGGTTCTTAATAGGTTCACAAGTTGAACCAACCAGACAGCACTAGCACCGGAACTGGAACCGAAACCTGGTTCCTGTTTTGAAGAGCAGACTAGAACTAAAGGAAAGACAATCATTGTCTTAAACAATTTTCATATATATTTAAGTGTTAATGATTGAAATGAATTGCACCCACAGTAAAACAGTCCTCTGGGTATTTGCCTTTCCTTTGTCATCGTACTTACGGTACTACGTGTGCATAGCAAACAGACATCCATGGACCATAACAGTGCCAGTTATGGCTGCCGGGAGTCACAGATGGGACACAGATGCTTCCTGAGCTATTTTACATTAGAACAACAATGGAGGGTCTATGAAAACACTCAACAAACACTGAACAAATATTCACCTCATCAGATCATTCAATTTAAGGTAAGATAGATTTTTGTGACAGATCTTATTTTGCCTTGTCTCCAGATAATGACCCAGACCCATATTGACATTGACATACAATACCATGAGTAATCATTTGTTACAATAATCTCATGGATCTTTATTACTTGTTTTTTCCTTGTCACACCACCTGTTTAAGGGAAGAATGCTTCAAATCCTGACTGTGTAGCCTTATATCTTCTTGACATGTTTTTGTGTCATCAAAGTGAACCTCATCACATTACTTAACCTGTGTGAAAACATGGCCCCAGTTGCATTTCAAAACAGAGAGTCAAAGGTTTTCCTGACAGGCTCTTTTCTGTGGTCTTGCTTAAACAACGCTTGTCCAGTCTCGTCTATGGAGCAGATGTGATCATCTTTCACCTCAAAAAAGGTCCAGATCGATGTCTGAAACAATCTAAACAGCCTCAGTAACAGGGCCGGGGTCTTGATCAAATACTAAAACAGAGCTCCCCCAAACATCCCACAGACCAAACATCTCAGTTGATCCTCCTCAGCAAATATCACTTGGACTGTTTTAACTGAGCTTAACAGGTTTCACAAACACCGCTTCTCACTGTGCTACTTCTATACCCACTTTGTTGCTACAGTATCCAGGGTGTTCGGATAAAAGTTTTCGATAGATGATATTCCAAAGGCATTTTACTATAGTGCCGGTACGAAGGCAATGTCCCACCCAACTCTATTAAAAAAAGATGACAATTTTGCTTGTTGATTAAGGTTACAGTTATGACTTTCAAGAGTGGTCAGGACACATTCTTTAACAAGTTACACAGTAGACACCAAGCAGCATTTTGATCTCCATTTGTGTGAATAATAGGTAAACTAATTCTAAAGTTCAATTTTGTTTTCAAATTAAACGCTGTACGTAAATGTGAACAGTTGGCTGTAAAGCTGAAGTGGAGGATTTGTAGAGCAGGCCCACAGTGTAATGGACGCTTCACTTAGTCAAAGAGAAACTTTGCACTTTTAACTCGGAGATGAAAAGTGCAAGGCAGTCTTTCTTCTCTGACATCATCACCAAAAACAACAGCAATGCACGTGCCCTATTTGCTACTGTCGACAGATTAACAAACCAGTAGCATCTGAACATCTTTCCACGAGAGCCTGCAATGAATTTGCCTCCTTTTTCACAGACAAAATTCACAAAATTAGACAAGCGGTCACCGCATCAATACCAAGTTCAACATATGTGTTTTCCCTGTGCCCACCTAAAATCAATTCAAATAAAATGACAGAATTTTATCTAATCAACCACAAAAACCTGGAGGACATTATACAACACCTGAACTCCTCCTCCTGTTGCCTTGACATTCTGCCCACAGGCTTCTTTAAAACCGTTTTTAGCTGTATGGCCTCAGATGTTCTACAAATTGTAAACATGTCCCTTCGCACCGGTGTATTCCCACAGGCCCTGAAAACAGCAGTCATTAAGCCACTCCTAAAAAAGAACAATTTAGATACATCACTCATGAACAATTATAGGCCCATATCTAACCTTCCATTTCTAAGCAAAATCATTGAAAAAGTTGTTTATCAACAGCTAAATTACTACTTAGCAGTGAACAACTGCTTTGACGTCTTCCAGTCAGGTTTTCGACAACACCACAGCACTGAGACCGCTCTGGTTAAAGTCCTCAATGACATCCATTTAAACACAGACAGTGGCAAAAGTTCTATCTTAGTTTTACTTGATCTTAGTGCTGCTTTCGACACAGTTGACCACAACATATTACTAGATCGCCTTGCAAACTGGGTTGGACTTTTTGGAACTGTGCTAAGCTGGTTTGAATCCTATTTAAACAGACAGAGAATACTATGTGTCAATAGGCAATTTCACATCCGAGCGAACAAATATTGAATGCGGGGTTCCCCAAGGTTCCATTCTTGGGCCTCTTCTGTTTAATATCTACATGCTCCCACTGGCTCAGATTATGAATAAGAACAAATTATGCTACCATAATTATGCAGACGACACACAAATTTACATAACCATATCACCAGGTGACTATAGTCCAATTCAAACACTAAGTAAGTGCATTGAACAAATCAATGATAGGATGTGCCAAAATTGTCTTCAATTAAACAACGACAAAACTGAAGTAATTGTCTTTGGTGCAAAGATAAACAATTAAAAGTCAGTGCAGAGCTTAAATCTGTTATGCTAGAAACCACACACCAAGCCAGAAATCTTGGTGTTGTCATAGACTCAGGCTTGAATTTAAAAAAACACATTAAATCAATTAATAAGTCAGCTTATTACCACCTTAAAAACATATCAAGAATTAAAGGGCTTATGTCTCAGCAAGATTTAGAAAAACTTGTCCATGCATTTATCTTTAGTAGACTTGACTACTGTAACAGTGTTCTTGCAGGCCTTCCAAAAAAATCTATCAGACAGCTTCAGCTAATTCAGAATGCTGCTGCTCGAGTACTCACCAGGACCAAAAAAGTGGATCACATTACCCCAGTTCTGAGGTCTTTACACTGGCTTCCTGTCACTCAAAGAATTGATTTCAAAATATTGATGTTGGTTTATAAAGCCCTAAATGGTCTAGGGACAAAATATATTACTGATCTGCTGATACGTTATGAGCCGTCCAGAGCCCTTAGGTCGTCTGGGACAGGTCTGCTTACAGTCCCCAGAGTTAGGACTAAACAAGGAGAAGCAGCTTTTAGTTTTTAATGCACCAAATCTCTGGAACAAACTCCCAGAGAACTTGAGGTCTGCTGCAACTCTCAGCTCTTTTAAATCATTTTAACATGTAATTTTTATTTTATATAAATGTTAGTCATTCGCTTTTATGATGTGTGTTGTGTATTTTAATCTTGCCCCTGTAAAGCACTTTGAGTGGCCTTGTGTCTGAATTGTGCTATACAAATAAACTTGCCTTTCCCTAGTCACTACAGAAGTCTAAACCCCCCTGAGGGCTGGTCCTTACCAATTAGCCTCCCTAGTTCAGCTTTAATTAAATATTGGTTCCACATGACAAGTGGAAGCGCAGTGTTGGCTCGCAGTAAATAGAGTAATGACCTGAATGTCAGTGATGGATGGCTGCCCTTTGCAGCGCATCCCTGCTGCTTCTCTTCCTCTCTCTCTCCATAGCTCTTTCTCTGTGTCACTCAGCCTCCAACCACATTCCATTTTTGTCCAATTTCTCTTATCTGTCCCTGCTATGAGTTTTGAAACCCTCTTTGCCTTTTCATTGTTGGTACAGTGGATTTTACAGGATTCCTCATTTTATTTGTTCATTCAAGAATTCATGAGATATTCATGTGATATTTTTTATAATAATATACATGACTTGGACTGTATGCATATTCAGATAATATTTCCAGAATTGAAAACAATCTTTTGTATCATTGTTAGCATCATTGTTCAAGTGAGAGACACTCAGCTTAGCAGAAAAAACATACAAAAAACAAAGCTATATCTTTGGTTATCACTTGCTATTCTATTTGAGCAATACTTGTACTATTGCAATAAGTTGAGTAGCAACCAACGTGAGCACAAACTTTGTGGACAGTACAACTGGTGCAGCTTTGTTGTGCTGTAGCGCAGTGCAGGACTGATGTGTAGATTTAAAATCCTGCATGACCCTGTTGAAAGAGCTATACTATAGCTGCTATAGCAAGCTGGACTTTGAAAGACAGAAAAAAACATACAAATGCTCGCAGAGGGATTCCTGACATTCCTCCCTCTGTTTCTCTCATTCTGTCTCTCCCTCTCTCTTTTTATCCCCGAGGCAGCAGCTGGACCCCTCACATCCTGACAGAACTACTAAACAGCACCCAACACAAACACACACATGTGTACACACACACAGACACACACACACACAGCACACACACACAGCGCACACACACACACACCTAACAAGCATGTGTGAGGCCCGTACCAGAAAGTGTGAAATGAAACATCTGGGGAACATTCAGGCCCAAAAGCAGGGAGTCACAGACAGAGGGTGGATGTGAGAGAAGTTTTGTTTGCTGAACACCAGACTGTTGGAAGATAATTCTCCATTGTTGAGGCTAAATGCAGGCCGGCTGAAACCGGGGCCAGGGGTCAGTATTTTGGCAAAGATAAGGATCTGCAAGTCCAGCAGAGTCTATGGAGTCCAAGCTAAACTGTGTCAGCGCTCCGGCTGACATTAGAGGTCCTCATGGGCTGGCTACAGGAGGCTTGAAATGGACGCAACCCAATTTTCTCAGGTTTTTTTTAAAATGAGAGAGTAAGTGTTCCGCTGTGATCTGCCGAGCCCAACATTAAATCTGACAGAATTGGCACATGCTGGGTCACAGCAGACATGTGGATCTCAAAATAGAGATGGAGAGAACCGGAACAGAACAAAAAGAGAGAAGGGATGAGAAAGGAGAGGGAGATAATTGCCTGAGGTGCTCTGACTGAGCATGCATGAACATGCACATTCGCACGACCCCATCCACACATGCACGTACACAGTGCAAGAGTGGCCTGTGAGTCTTGTGCCCGGAGGCGGTGACAAGTCTTTGTGAAGCATATTTGTGAACAGGCTGTTGTCCGGAAATAATGACTGATGCTACATGGACAGCTTACAGACACGCATAATAAACTGACCACATATTTAGGACAGAGATCAGCCTGGAAAATACTGAACTGAAACATTCTGCAACTTTCAGCCGGCCAGGTTAGAGACCAGAAAGTGTGCTTTCTTGGTAGCATATGTGTATTTTCTGAAGCCTGAGACTTTTCTTTGTACTTCTTTCAGTCTCCCCTCTGATAAATGACTGATAAAAGATCCAAGAGGCTTCTAGCTAATCAAGGACATATAAATGATAAGAAGAACTATAAAGAAGGCCTAAAGTTAGAAGCATGAATAATGCATGTCCATGTTTGTTGTCTGCAAAAGGACACAATTACCAACATCTAGTTCTTGGATTTGACAGACCATGAGAATGTCAGTTGAAAAACTATGCATATCCTGCAAGAATAAACAGAACATTCTGTTAAATTATTGCCAAACAGCACAGCTGTGTGTAGCCCAGAACACATTACCCAGAGTGTGGTCCCAATAGAAAGCAACACCTGCACACTCACAGCTAACTAGCCCATCCACCCATGTATTCATTGAATGCTGCTTATCTGTATCCAAGTCACGGTGGCTAGGCAGAGGATGCCTCTGCTGAAGCACCTTCCTCAAGCTCCTCTGGGGAGATCCTGAGACGTGTATAGGCAAAATGGGAAATATAGTCCCTCTCGAGCGTTTTCTGTAGGTTCACAACCACATTGGACCTGCAAGAATACATCCAGAGGTACCTAACAGGCTGTGGTTTCTACTGCAAGCTCCTTCTGGCTGTACGACTTCTTCATCTTGTCCCCAACTGTGAGACCTGGAACTGTGCGAAGGAAACTCGATGTTGCCTGCTCGTACTGTGATCTCAGGCTTTAGGTCACTACACAAGCTCATGACCATAACCAAGGTTTGGAATTTGAAATTGAAATTGAAATTGAATGGTAAAGGAGAGCTTCCAGTCCAGCTATTATGATGGGGTGTTGGAGCATACTCCTGTAGCACAAAGCAAACACATGATCAGATTGAGGGTGTGGCCATTTGTGGAGCGAATCAAAACACAATGCAAACCGCTCTTTCTGAAGAGCTGTTGAGCAACAATGACACATGGAAATAGGATAGTGGTGTATCCAGATGTGTCAGGCGCCCTCAGACTCCACATTTCAATGCCAGCTTCACTGCCAATGCTGAGCTTCATTTCATTCATGTAATATGCCTCATTTCCACCAAGTAGAGTGGATGAAAAGGAAAGCTTTAAGCCCACCTTACATTTTTGCGTTTTAGGATTTGATAGTTCAGTGTTTGTCTCAGACTTTTTCTCGGCAGAATTTCTCCTATCAAAAGAACAGGTGGAACTAATAACATTTGAGATGGCTCCGTGCCATTGAAATGGCCCAGTAGTTCATGCTTTTGAGCCAGTATAAACATTACCACAGAACTGGAACTGACACACCTGAATGGAATGCAGCGCCAATATTATTGTGAACAAGTGCACAGTACTGTGTCTTTGCTGCAACGACACGCTAAATTGCTCTTGTACCTGATGGAGAGCCAATTTGAGCTGTCATAATAATAATAAAACAGTTTTAGGGGGCTACTAACAGAGATGTGAGTCCTTTGGGAGGCAAACATATTTGTCACAATTGTCATGACGACAAATACCATGAAATGTGGTGCAGAAGAAGTCCACAGGGAGGGTGTAACATGGTGAAATAAGGAATAGACTAATTTGTTGTAATGTCAATCAGATCAACTGTATATTGACTGTATACTGAATTGATATCGACTCGACATAATTGTGAATGAGGGTCACCCCCTACAATGATCTTAAATAAAGGTTAAATGAAATTAAATATACTCCAATTGTTTTGCAAACTCACATTGAATAACATGTTCAGTTCATAGGGGTTTATTAATGGGAAACGCCAATGGTGCAAGCCAGCTGTCAAGACAATTTGAGAATAGATAAAAGATAATAGAATAGAATTTGAGATAGAATGTGTCAAGTGATGATTGACACTATCTGCTGTATCATTTTCAGCACTTCTATGAGCAGGTCTTCTTCAGATCAAAATCTTGAAATGTGTTCAGGGAAAAGCAGGTACTAAAAGACCAAAATTTGCTTTCCCAGAATCACATATTTCTGCAGGCAGGAGAGCTTTAAATGGGTGTATGCAATTTGAGAGAACCGAAATTCTAAATGAGGAATTATGGTTAGCCACCAATTGCCACTTGTCAGTGTGTTCTGACTATGGCTGGTGTGTTTCAGAACTTCGCAAGCGCTTTTTTTGGTCACGTTAACAACTTTAGTTTGTTATTTTCTTTGTAACAGATCACTATGAAGGGACAAACAGCACAGTTGAAATCATTATTTCCAGGCGTTTTTGATAACGTGAGATATGGGGATAAGAGTAACTAAGTAGATGAAAGGAAGGAGTAGTGAGGTACTTCTCATGGGTAGACACTTTGAAAGAGGGTGAGGGTGAATTTGTGCTTGGTATACATGTATTAATAATTCAACTGTTTAAAAATCGGCAGATTAACTAGACCAAAGCCTTCCTTCACTCACTCCCTTCTTTAAGGTCAGTCGGCAAGGCGGTCAATCCTAAATCCTAAATCCTAATGTCATTACACACACTACACACACACAGAGACAGCCCACAATCTTAAATAAGTACAACAACAGCATTGGGATAGACAGCACAGCAGGATAGACAGCCAAACAATCGTATACCACAGAGGGATCAGTGAGGTGGATAAACACATACTGATTGGAAGGAGTGTGCTACTGAGAGCTTAGCAAGCACTTTACTGACCGAGTCATTCATAGGCTTGACCAGTGAATGCCAGACCAGAGATTCACTGAAAACATTAACAGAAATGTTTGCCTTAAATCATTTTAACACCACTCTGCATTTGAATTGCATTTGTTGTTAAGTAAGATCTCTAAAGACGTAGCCACATCACAGCGGAAAATCAAGGGTGTTGTGGTACAACTATCTACCTCTGAAAATCATATAGCGACAATGCTAATGTTACCACTAGTAGGTTGCTTGGTTATAGCTACTCAAACATACCTGGTAGCTGCCTCGGCATGCTGATATTTCGCCAAGTGAAAAGGCCAATTTTTTGTGTCATATCTTGAGGAGACTTTGTTCTTGTACAGTAATGGAAATTCAATAACACAAGTAAGCCAATTACATTTTTGAGCTTCTTGCAGTTCAGGTTGTGGTCAACAGGACTAAGGTTATCCCATATTATACCATAGTCTGTGTGAATACTCTATTCTGATTGGCTGGAGAACATTCCATGGGTGTGGATTAACCCCTGTTATACCATAGTCTGTGTGAATACTCTATTCTGATTGGCTGGAGAACATTCCATGGGTGTGGATTAACCCCTGATGTATGGACACCTAGATGGAACTGTTTACATTCTGTCCACTTAAATGCGTCGCCGGCTTGCCGCTGATTAAACAGTGTTGATAAGGGATTTATAAAGCCTAAAATATCCTGCCGTGCAATAGCCTCTGGACACCACAGGATGGTGCTCGTAACACAAGAACTGTAGTAACGATAGTAGTAAAATAAAGTGGCTAAACTTAATGTCCTCCACGGTGTCCATTAACCCCTGATACCTGGACACCTCGTCGGGCATTAACCCTTACATAAGTCAGCATGCCCACTTGTGAATACGCTGTAAGTGTCTACATCCAAGCTATACATGCACACTTGCACAGAGGTGCTTTGCGTTAAATGCTAACATGTTGATGTTGTATGTTAGGTATAATGTTTATCAATTAACGATGCTTATTACATGGCACTTTGAGAATCCTATGTAAATCGCAGCATTCTACAGGTCTGTTATTTCCAGCAAGCAGACCGCTGTCAAGGGCCGTTGCTAAGGACCTGCGTCATAGTTTTGATAGATAGACGTCCACAAACAGGGCTACTACTCGTTCAGAAAACAAAGGAATATTTTTTCAACATGACTGTGCATGTATCAGGAGAGCAGGGAACACAGGAGTCATGGTTAATGTCCGACAGGACTCCAGTCAAGACGACGTGAGTAGCCTACGTTTGGCCGCATATTGACAGTTAGCCTATAGCTACAGTAACTTCAGGCTGCAGCCCGATGTAAATGTTCCGCTGTCATTTTCTCCGTGAATTGTGTTATTTATGTTGGGGGATAATGCTTTGTTAGCTAGATGGAGCTCTTGTTAAACATATTGGCCGATTAGAATTATTATTTGTAGAGTGTGCGAGTCTTGAGTTGTGTTAGCAAAACAGTAGCTCTGTGGCTAACAGCTGAGCCAGAGCCTTCAGTCAGCTGAAGCAGGCAGTCTAGCGGGGCGAGCAGACTATTCCCCCGTTACTAGGTCGTATCCTTGGTCGTTCCTATTTACTGGCGTACTGAACAACGTTTTAGTTACATAAGAACCTAGTGGGTTTGCAATGACTATTCCAGTTATTAGACAAGGTCTCAGGGTTGCTGGGGAAACAAGTTGTTTTTTGTTAAACTCTTCTAGGTTGGCCGCAGCTTGACATAGTAACCGTTGCTACTGAGTGAGTTCCGACCGTGTAGCGGACTGTTTTTGGCTGTTAAAACAACATGTTGCTTCAATAAATTACTTTATTTTTTGTAGTAGCCATGTAATAAGCGGGATAAAGTATAGCGAACGGGTCACTTGCTAGAAATAAAGACCTTCAAACTGAACAAGAGCCCTCCGCTGCGCGTCGGGCTCCTGTTCAGCTTGTCGGTCTTTATTTCTAGCAAGTGACCCGTTCGCTATACTTTATCCCTTACATCTTAGTTTAGCATGCTAGAATGGTACCAATCGATCATTTGCACAAAACGCAAATGATATCCAAGCACAATGTCATTAGTTTAGCATCCTATATTTGGCCTGATAGTAGCACTAAGGGAAAATATATTTTTGTCCAATTCCTCCTAAGAAGAAAAGTCAGGATAATTCATCCCAGGGGACCATGTTGTTTGTCTGCATACAATGTTAATCCATTCCATCCAATAGTTGCTGAGATATTTCAGTCTGAACCAAAATGGTAAACAGACAATTCCCTCCCTAGAGCCTCGCCACTAATATGTCAGATAAATTACCCGAAATTTTCTTGTTGCAGCTTCTCCAATGTGGCAGTAAGCGACGGCCCCAAGACATCACTTGGAGCTTAATTAATCTGTGAATTCATTGCAATTTTCCACATAAAACAATGAAATCATTAGACTCAACTGAATAATAGTGAGTTAAAGTAATCCTTAGTTGCAATTGTTGCAGTTAGCATTGCTGTAATGATATGCATATCAAATATAACCCACACTGATAAGAACTTTTTTTAATTCTTGAGGAAACTCTTAACCCTGCATGAATAATTGCAATCTTTATAAGCCAGTGAAACTTTAAAAGTACTTGTATCCGTTTAATTTTAATGCAATATCCCTCCCCCCCATGCAACTTCTGCTGCAAGATCAGGCTCAAAAACGTGTGATATGATCTCTCTCCTTCTACATTTAGAAAGCCAAGGCAGTGGGGCTGTTAAGTCCTGGCCTTGTTAGCCATCAGAAGCAGCATGAAGCAGGCATCACTTCCCCTCTCTGACTCTCGGCTCTGTTCAGCATGAAGCACTGGCGCTGGATCTCCCTAATCTTTCCAGGAGTTTTTCTATTCAATCTGCCAGCTGGACAAAAGGCAGGAAGCAGCTTCTTTCCCTCCTCAGAGAGAAGCCGATTGAGAGGGAAGAGACAGAGAGTTGGACAGAGGGGAAATAGAAAGAATAAAAAAAACAGAAAGAGCAGTGACCGACTGACAGTGGAACAACTAGAGCTGCTTCCTGGGGAGCTTCCCAGAGCTCCACATGGCCATGACAAGCTCCTATACAAATACACACAGCTTGGTAACTTCTTTACTATGGTTCTGACTCTCAAACCAATAATAGGTTCAATCAAAAATGACACCATTGCACACCATATCAGGACAAGCAATAAGAAAGCCATAAGACAGCCAATTGAGCAATGTCGGTTCATCAGGAGAGCCAGGTAGGATACATCATTTTCACCGGTCTTCCCTACATTGTATTGACTCATCTCTCTGCTAAAGCTGTTGCAACACACACACCCATCAATGCTGCCCCTTGCATTTCTTTCATGCTGTGTCCAATTATAATCAGTACTGATGCAACTAGCATAGAATACTTTGAAAATATAGAGGTGTTTTGCTGGGACACTCAATCAGTACAAGGTGAATGAGTATTGAAGTACTTAAAAGGTGCAGTCAGCGATTCTCTGGAAATGGTGTGTTGTCAAAATCACTTTGTCAAAATCAGTGAATATCTCCTCACGATCCGCTCCCTGTCCAAGTGGTTTTTGTTTATCTAGAATTTCTGACCTTTTAAATATTGTTTCTAGTGCCAATGAATAGTCAGACGCAAGTGGATGCTAATCCGTTAGCTTAAGCCATTCCACAGGTCTTATATCCATGTTTACTTTTGCTCAGACCAAGAGATAAGGATTTGTAAAGATCCATGTTAAGATTAAGTTCATTTGGAGAGATTTAGAAGGTTTTGCACTGCTTTTCCTGTTATGTTTTTTTTGTTAGCTAGATTCAGCATTTGCCACAGGGGAAGCGAGTGCCAAGTTAACATGATGTCCCCATAAGTCATAATAGACCATAGGCTTCAATATCGATAATGGGATCCAGTTAGAAAAAATACTGGAATATTACTTTAAACTGACTTTTGACATGCGGCAACAAGTATTTTCCAAAATTTCATTCTTGTTGTAAATGTAAACACACCAGACTTTTGTGGATAACTCTAATTAACATACTGTATGTATGACGATCTAATAGTATAGCATGAAGACTTTGGTTATATAACCCACACAGCGCCTGCCTTAGTCCAAAACACAAGTACAGCTGGACGCCATTACAATCTGTTAATCTGAAAACGAGACATTTTAAAGCTCATATTTCAGCCTGTCTGACCTTTGTTATCTCACACAACACGCACACACACACACACACACACACACACACACACACACACACACACACACACACACACACACACACACACACACACACACACACACACACACACACACACACACACACACAGACAGACACAGACACACACACACACACACACACACACACACACACACACACACACACACACACACACACACACACACACACACACACACACACACACACACACACACACACACACACACACACACACACACACACACACACGATAGTTCAGTGGAAGCTGAGAGGGAGTCTGACAATAAAAATTCACTTTGTAATATAGTCTGTACCCAGCGATGGCGGGAACAGAGATCGGTTGATATGTTTTTATTAGGTCATCAAAAGCAAAAGTCATTCTCACCTCCACATCGTGAAGTAAAGGCTACAGAAATGACTTCTCCCCGCTCTATGCACTGTTGAAACTTTAATGAATTACCTGCTGGCATCAGCACAGTCATGTTGTACCCCGCCATCTGTCTGGCCCAGATCAACAATGGAACAATACTGGGCCTCTGAGCCCAGCCCAGCTTTCACACTTCACTACCATGCCAAGTACAGCTGTGCTGAGTCCTGAGGACAGCCGAAAGTCTCTGCTTTCACAATACGTCTAATCAATCAGCTCTTGTGTCTCTCACCAACAACTGATACTTCCATCGACTCTCTATGACATTGGCTTCTAATGATGAACTAGTCTTTATTTGTTTGATTGTAAATGTATGATGCAGGAACTGGAGTTAATTCTGTTGTTTTAGTACCACAGGGTAAGATTGCGCTCACATTAGCATTTCAAAATGGTTCAACTGACTGATATCAAGCTGACACTATGCTCCACAATCCTCTTTAAACTAAGCCTCCTCTGTTTGAGTGTAAACTGTTCCACACAAAAAGGTAATGGTTTGTATGGCACAGGTGTCAAAGGTACAACAAGGTCTTTTAAATGAGTTGAGAAAGTGAGTTGTCCCATAAGTGACATTTAACATGTCTACTAACAACCCCAAGATTCAGTAGCTCTTCTGAAGCAAGATGCCAGAGAGTTAGCATGTCTAACCCGCTAGGTCTCAGTGACCTTGACCTTTGACCACCAAAATCGATTCAGTTCATCCTTGACTGAGATATTGCACTTACAAGAATGGCAGGACGTATGGACATACTAGCCTGGTCCTACTAGAGTCTAGACCATCGTACTTCATTTCATTTGTACAGAAGGTCTGGAATCGCTCAATTGACAAACGTTGACTCACTTGAAGGCGGGTGTCTGTTGAAGTTTAAAACTATTGGATCTGCCCAGTGCCACTCTGGATCTGCCAACCAATCGCATAGTGTTTGGTCATGACGTAAGTCATGTGCTGACTACAACTGAAACTCATTCTTCTCAGCCACTCCCTCTTTTCAATGATTGGACCGCCAAAAATCTGGCTGAGAAAACCCACTAATATACTGCAGTCCCAGACTGACTACTGAAGGGAAATGAAAATGAATGAGCGGAAGTAGGTAGGTGGGCGGTGCCAGGCTACGGACATACCTGAAAACAGGCATAAAAACGTGTCATAATAAAAAGGATATCATATGGAGTTTAGGTCAGATTTTTGCTAGATGAAGTCCGTTTCTTCTATCACTCATCTACGTTATGGAAAAACAATTAATTGACAAATACATTTCGTTAGAGCATCCGTTCATCATAGATTTGGTAGCTTTAAGAAAGCATTTAGTGATGGGATAAATAAACCCCAGCTGAGACCCCCTCCCCCCACCCCCTAAACGTCGAGCAGTGCTGCTATGCTCCTCACATCTTTTATGTGTAAAATTTGGATCAGCTGGGGGAATGCAGGGCTGGGAGCCAAGAGAGGGGAGAAGAAAGACAAGAGGGGCCCCCACATCTGAGTGTTGGCCTGAAACAGGATCTAGTGGATTGTGGACCTTCTCTGGTTCTCTCTCAAGCCACCACTCCACTGCTGTCTTCTAGGGTGCTGTTTACTAAACAGGAAACTAAAAACCCCGGGATGAAATAATAAAGGCATGACGCCTCTTTGTTTTAACGTCTTTGTCCCTTCACTTTACTGATAGGGGTCACCAGAACATTCATGGAGATAGATTTATGACCTTTTAAAAGATTTTACTGGCAGCTGGAACACAGTTTAAGACCAACCTAAAGATCCGGCCAAAAAACTGCCAGATCCAGAATAGTTCTGAAGCAGCAGAAATGATGATGAAAGGCAGAAGCACAATAGGAAACTATTTCTTTAATGGTCCAACTGTGTACAGTAACACTGTCAGGATGGGGATTTTTTACGATGCTTTCTGACTTTCGGGGACTTGGTTTACTTAGAGGTTTTCAAAGGAATAGTTGTGGGAGCATTTTTGGCAATACGCGTATTGTTACAAGAGTGAGACGAGAAGTGTGATATCAATCTAATGTCAGTGCTTAAAGTACAGAGCTGAAGTCAAGAAACTGCTAGCCTAGCTTAGCAGAAATGCTGGAAGCAAGGGGAAAACAGCAAGCCTGGCTCAGCTCAGATATACCGACCAGACCTTGATCAAATTGAATCTATGTCATTGAATAATAGTATATGAAGTATCTGCTAACACAGTCCCAACCCCAGCGTACACCATCAATTTAGATACTGTACATTTGACAGCTGAGCAGCTCTGCAGGACTTCCATAATGTAATCCATATGTGTTCATTATTCCTGACAGGCCCATTTCACACAGAGCACGGTTCAATATGTCGATAGTGAGCCTGTTCCAGAAGTTATAAAATCTCATTCAAAATCCCAAAGACCTTCTCATCAGTAGGTCATGTGTCTGGCTTCATATGTTTAGATAAGGACAATCTAGTGATTTAGTTTATTTAATATTAAAAGGTGACCCACTTATGATGCAAACTTCCCTTTTTCATGGTTTTTCAACATTAATATGGGTCCCAGGTGTGACTAGAGACTCCCAAGGTAGGAGAAAAAAAACAACCTTCTCTTTCTCCATCTCCTTTATTCTGAACCTGTGTTCAAAAACCCCAGTCAGATTGATCTCCTCTTATGACATCATAATGGGAGTTACAGGAAGCAGGAACAGAAGTTGCTCTGCCATGACTGCTGCTTCCTATACGACACTGCTTATACGTGTTTGTTTTGTTTCCATGTAGACAGTCAAACCCAATGTTTGTGAAGGGCTCTTTCCACTTCTAACCCTGTGTAATGCTGTTAGCCACATTTTGTAACTGGCTTCATTCATACTTGAACCGACATCCTGCAGCTCACCTTCCAAATCCAAATCATCCAAAAAGCACACAGATGTGTTAGTGTGTTTTGCCAGGGCTATGGAGAATAAAACTCCCCCTGGAAACTGAAGAAATCAACGCGGGGATTTCACACGCGCACACTTCTGTGTCACTGAACAAAAACTGCAGATGTGCCGAGATGCTGCCTCTCACGCGTTGCAGAAACCCATTTTTAAATTGTCAACTCGTCATCGCGAGCACCTTGACGAGCTGGATGTTGAACATGCCTTTACCTTTCCTCTCAACCGGAGTTCACGACACACGTTCACACAAAAATGAAAACACACTCATCACAGCGGATGCAATGCAGATAGACGGGGCAGGTGAGCATAGGTGGGTTTGGGGCCACACACGCACGCACACACACACACACACACTGAAACACACACACACACACACACACACACACACACACTGAAACACACACACACACACACTGAAAAACACACACAGTGAAACACACACACGGGGCGCCCTTATCTCAGTTGGTAGGGTGTCCCCCCCATGGGCCTCGGCCAGCAGCGGACCCGGGTTCGATTCCAGCCCGCGGTCGCTCTCTGCATGTCACTCCCCTCTCTGCCCCATTTCAACTCTGTCTCTACACTATCAATAAAGCATAAAAATTCCCAAAAAATATCTTTAAAAAAAAACACACACACACACACACACACACACACACACACACACACACACACACACACACACACACACACACACACACGAAGAGAAGCAAATGCACACGTTCATGATATTTCCAACTCACCTACAACCATTAACGTAAACTCAAAGCCTCTTTTGACCGACTTCCGATACACCTGGTTGGGGAGATTGGCGAAGCCCACGTAGCCCTCCAGGTTGCGCTGCTGACAGAGAAAGCACACACACTGTTAATGCAGGAATCACACACACACAATGAATGATTAATAAAAACACACATAATATTCACCGGCGTGTGTAAACAAATACACACACAAAAAATTTGGAGCTGCAGCACACAGACATAGCCGTGAACCTACAATTAGTATTTCTGTGTCCTGCAGCGGCTACAGGTTCCCTTTGAAGTGGAGTGCAGCTGGGATAAATACAAGAGGGGTAAAGTGCTGTTTTCAAGGGGAACAACAGAGGTGAGGGGGTGGCACAGTCGCAGAGAGAGAAATAACAGGCTTTCCCCAAAGACCAACGGAAGGAGAACGCTGCCAAAGTCCGTCAAACAAGTAGAACTAAACCAGGACAGCAATACAAGCCAATAAGTGAATCCAAGCATCTCCTGAAAGCATAAACGCATGCTGAAATGGAAAGCTAAGTGGAAAAAGACGAGGACAAAAAAAGCATTTTCACCACGTGCTCATTGACATCCATCCTGTTCCCTTGTTTCCCTATAGGACAGGTCGCGGGGAAGGCAGTGGGTCCCAGAGTGGATGGCTTTCCGGCTACTCCCCTGTCCCCTTTACCACAGAGGGACAGTATCTTCATCCCTTTCTCTTGCCTTCCCCATCTCCCTCTCCCTCTCTCCAGCTCCCAGCCTACAGTCAGATAACAACCCCCCACCCCTACCCTCCAATCACTGGGCACTGGGCTGCACGCTACGTGAGGCAAACACAATTGATTGCCGGCCTGCCTGCCCCGTGAGTGGCCTCTCAGGCTCGCTCACGCATCTGCGCCGACAGTAAAAGTGCTGCTCTGCACCGAGAGGTCTGATAAAAGAGTGAGTTTTTTTTGTTTAAAGATTATTTTTTGGAACTATTCCAAGCTTTATGTGACAGATCTAGAGAGCCAGAGATGAAATGAGGTTGAGAAGGGGGAGGGAGGATGACATGCAGAGAACTATATGGATTTTATTCCTGGCACACACAGAAGGGTCCAGTAGTGGTCTGGCATAGCTCTCCATAAGACCTGTCCTCATTGAAAACAAAATAAAGGTGATTCCTGAATCCAGGCGTACCCGTGGCTAATGTTAGCAAGCCTGTCACCTGTGAAACAGATAAGTTGAGAGTTATCGTAAGGCATTTTCATCTTTGTTTGGCCGACCGCCTACATTTCCCAAGCTTCCAGACCAGCCCGTCCTCTTGGATGTCAACTTGCCATAGAACTCTCCAGAAAACAGCAACAGCAAACTTCCGGTCACATCAGCTGTCACTGATAATAATAACTGTGTAATTTTTCTCTAAAGGGAACTTGACGTCCCTAATAATGTACCTATGGACTACTGACGCTAACAACACGACGCCTTGTGGCATGAACAAGAATGTAAAGTCGTTAAATAAGAGGAAGTTATTTTTCAGGTGGGCTAATTTGCGAAGCTTTTACAACAGCAGCGGGGGCTTCAAAACTGCTCCAGTGAGCGCCTTGAACGTTTCCAGGTTCCATGGACACAAACCAGTCTCACCCAGTCTCGCCCAGACTCATAAAACACTTTTATCACCAGAAACACGCCGTTGACCCAGTTCCAGTCCAAATCCATATTTAAAGTAAAACCATTGGGACTCATTTGCATTCTCATTCCCATCTCAATGAGTCCTTTCATTTAGCACTGAAAGCTTAAAGTCTTAACTTTACCTTAGGAAGAGGCAGAAAAACCAGAGATCAACTGATGGACTGACAACTTCACGTTTCAAATGTCAATTAAATCAAGAATGTGCGCAAAGCCTTACTTATTCATATCGACTTATTCTCCATGGTTTCATGGACTCAATAAGGTCATTCACTAAGCTCATAGACACCCATAGAAGTGTAGGATAAAGTACACTAAATAAGTAGACACCACTGTTTTCATACTTATGTTGGGCCTATAGTCTTAGGGCTGTTTTCATGCATTGGTCTACTTAATTCCAATTTAGGCACATACTTAAGCTCTCTAATGCTAAAGTATACAATAATATTTTTGACAGTGATCTTTCAGCTTTGTGGCAACATTTTGGTTAAGTCCTTTTTACCTGTTTGGACATGAAAAGGCCCCCATGCACAAAGCCAGGTCCATAAAGATATGACTGTGTGTGGAGGAAGAAGAAGTTTAACCTGGCTGACTTCTACCTCCCTTGGGGCAGAACTGGATCCTCATCGGCCATCATCAGAGTTAGACCTATAACTACTGCTCTGGGGTCTGAATTGGAGAAAGTCCCCACTGCCATTTTCCAACATCTGGTGAGTGGGAGACGTTCAAATGTTCCACAGTCATATATGAGTTGTGGTTATATTTATAACAAAAGGTTTGACCAATGTCTTCCCCAGCTCAAAACACAAAACAGAGAGCACTTTCCTGTCAACGCTAAAATAAAATGGTCTGCAGGTTTTGGGAAGGTTTTGCTTCTTCTGCAAAGTGTAACTCTACATTCTGCATATTCCACATACCCAGGGATGAGTGTACTATACAGAAAACTGTATATTAGACACCAATAACATCAGTGGGTGTTATGGATGGAAGCATATGTGAGCAAATACAAAGGAATCAATCTATTCAGCCCATCAATACTCTGATGCACGCTGCTACTACACAGCAGGCGTAACTTCTCTGAAAAAGCCTGGAGCACTTTCCACCATTTCCACGTTTGATCAACCCACATAAACGAGTTGTGTGTGTGTGTGCATGCGTGTGCGTGCGCATGTGTGTGTGGGTGTTTGTGTGTGTGTCTGTGGTTGAGAGTGTATGGATGTGTTACATAAGCTGTCACCTCGGATGGTCTGTCCATTTCCATAGCTGCATAGTGGGTGGCACAGGTGATATAACACACTGGCTCATTCAGCTACTGGGAAGAAATTATTAGTGCCGGCAGTGTGGGTGGGAGACTGTGGATCGAATGACAACATGAGTAAAACAGTGTGTGTGTGTGTGTGTGTGTGTGTGTGTGTGTGTGTGTGTGTGTGTGTGTGTGTGTGTGTGTGTGTGTGTGTGCGCATGCGTGGGTGGGTGGGTGTGTGTTGTTATCAACATACAGTATGTTCATGTGTGTATTCTGAGGAACGCTTTTATTTACATACAGGGTCCTTGTGTCTGCAACACACAATGGGGTCTGTAATATAAGAAGCCCACGCTTGAAAAAGAAAATCAGAATTTACAAAGTAATAATAATTGAAGCAACTGAAATATTAATAATGCTGCAATGCAATGGCGCTCGTCCCTCTTGTGAAACACGCCATGATTAATATAGTTCTATTTTCATAAGAAAGTGACTCACAGGCATGGGGGGAGTGAAAAGAGGGAAGTAATGGAGGATGGGAGAAAATAGGAAGGCTATAGCCAGTCCATATACCGTGCATGTTAACCCCTCCCCCAGTCCAGCCAGCGGTGATGGTAGCTGCCTGCTTCACTGTCTGACATCATCTGGATAAGCCCCCCCCCCCCCCTCATGCATTCAGCAGCTGATGCCAAGGCTCTCACATTGCCTCCATCAGCTGTGTTAAACTTGTATTTAATCAATTGAAAATGAATTGTGCGACATATTGCATCACCTGATGGCAGGATTTGCCTAGAAATCTTGAAAACAGAGCTTGTGTGATTTGTTTCTATTGTCATTGTTTTAAGCACTTCTTCATGTCTTTAGGTGCACATTGTGTGTGCCCATGTGTTTGCCCCATTTTCACTGCCTGCCTATCATCACCTCCGACTGTATCACCAACAGATACAGTGCAAACACAATGTGTGGTGTGTTGTGTGTGGTGAGTATAGTAGCCATTAGCTCATTGTTAAATGTTAGTGTCAGCACAAGAAGCCCTAAAGAAGGCAAGCCAGATGCGATCAACCAACAGCTGTTGTGTGCAAAGCCACACCAAACCATATTGAACAAAGAAGCAGTTGAAGGCTTGCTATGTGGTCAAGGTAAATAGAGTAGCCTACAGGGTTAAATAGCCTATCTATAGGGGTGGCTCAGTCACTAATGACATGACATATTATACAGTCCACCAAATAATGCTTTACATGATTTAATTTAGGCTACTTTCAATACTTTATACTGCTCGTAGTTTTGAATTGGGATATTTCGGCACAGTATGCTAGACCAAATCTGAGTGGCACTCAAAGCATGAAATCAAACCATTGTCGCTGGCTAGGGCTTGCTTGACTAATCGAAATATTTCTAATACCTTGTTGTAACATTTACATTGTCAAGGCCGGTGTTAATAGCCTACAATAATTTACTGTTGCCCATCTCTTTCCCATCTGCAGCGAGCTATAATTAAGACCAGACCACGTACACGATACGTGCTTTAATTTGTAACGTTCAGGGAACGCTCAGGCCAGCCCGCGTTTAAATAACTGCCATTTAAAAGAAAACATTCTGGACATTTATCTTACTTGAGGTTAGGTCCAAATGGTGAATTAAGCAAACACTGTATCCACAACACACAAACTAAATAAAAATTATGATTATTACTATTTACCACCACCCTCAACTTCGATTGACCAAAATAAGGCTACATTGAAGGGAGGCGTGATTCATTTTCAAAAACGATGGCATTTATTGAAATAGGCTACATGTTGTTTGGTCAATGACATAACGCCGAACTGATCAGTAGATTGTATCAATATGTCAGAAGGTGTGAGTGTGGTGTCATTCAAGTTGTATGGGACATTGTAGATGTGAAACATATCCTTAAACGGACATATTGTTAAGGCAGCCTGGTTCTCAGTTCTGACCATATTATAGGCTATGCAAGGTCTGTATGAGTAGGAAGCAAAACGACTAACTAGGGCATTCCAATGGGGATTTCAATTACTCGCCACTTGAAAACAACAGTAGTGTCAGCATTTGGACATTGCATTGGTCTGTAGGCTATAGCTATTTCGAAGACAAATTGACTTACGGCGATGCTGGCAACCGCAGTCTCTGGTCGCTCGATCATTGTACCGTGCTGTCAACACCCAGTCTGCAATGAACGGACAGTCAACGAGGCATACACTGATAAATGTCCAGGAGAAAAGACGGCGCGTAGAGAAACACGCAGATTCCCGCGCCAAAAAACCTAGTTTTAGTTCGGTGTAAACAAAAAGAAGCAAAGTGCGTCTGTAAATGAATGAATGAGCTTGAATTACATATGGCCGCTGACGGATAGGTTACTACGCTACTACCAGATGCAGCACAGCGGATAGAAAATGCTCCGAGTGTTTTTTTCGCTCGCGAGACAAACGCACAGAATTCATACACGTGCACATCCGGTTGAGAATTTCAGAATCAGACGGAAATGCGTCGCAACTTTTTTTTTTTTTTTTTTTTTTTACTAGTAGCCTATTATAAAGAATATGTCAAAACAATAACAATAATTGGTTGGCTACATATAAGTTCAGATATAAAGCTTAGGTTTCCAATAGCCAGACAATTTCTTTCCCCATATGCTATTTCTGATCCTTTAGTCTAGGCCAGTGGTTCTCAACCGGTGGGGCGCGCCCCCCCGGGGGGGCGCGGACACTCTACCGGGGGGGCGCGAGGGGGATGAAAAAAAAAAAAAAAAAATCAGATTTTTTTTTTTTTTTTTTTTTTCAATTTTTTTCCTGATATGTAGCCTAGTTCAGAGATGATATGTATTTTTTTCTTTCTTAACTTTTTTTGATAGATAGTTGCCAAGTTCATCACACAAACACTCCAATCCACTGATATGAGATCAGTTTGCAATTTTCAAGTACTGAATTAATGGTAGGACTGTGGCCACTAGAACTGGTCTCCGGTCAGCAAAGGTCTTGAAAACAGCATAAGTGTGCTTGTGACATGCGTGCCACCCATGCATGTGTATGGGCACGTGTCCCAGCAGATTTTTGAAATCTGAATAAAAAAATTTAAGTTTGTAGTTAGCAAGTGTAACATGTTCTTAGGGCAGAATTTCATAAATAAAGGTTTATTTTTTTAGCAAGATATTTGGTCAAAAGCTAGTGGTCATCCGTCCCTCTGTCCAGTTGTTAGGCATCTGGCTGCTAGCAAGTTATGTTTTCTTGCTAATTTTACTATTCATCTGAACTGAAATAAATATTGACTTTTTCCTTTATTATCTTCGCCAGAATGCACCAGAATGCTTAGATTACATGTTAAAAACACAAAAAAATCTTCTGGGGGGGATGCCCCCAGACCCCCCTTCAGGGGTTTAGTTTTCTGACAAACATTACAATGGATACTAACATGATTTGGGCATTTGGGATTATAAATCATCTTTGAATTGGTTGTACAGCATATCACATGCTATTCATTCAGGGGTGCGATGGCCACCCCACTCTAGCTCTGTGGCCCACCTTGGCCACCCCCAGTCAAAATTTCCTGGAATCGCCACTGTGACACACACAACTCCGCGTTCAGGCTGCACAGCACATTAATCGCAGGTAGCATTTTGAGCTAAATCTGGCCACTTTCCAAATCCAAGACTCAATAGTTGAAACATTCTCTGAACTGGGTTGTCAGACAGCAGTGTTTCCCATTGATCATAGACTTTGTTTTGTGAAGCTTTTTCATAACAGGTATACCTATTGTAGAATTTATTCTGTGTATGTTCTATTTAGGCTACTATTTTCTTCTCTTCTAAGGAGATTTTAAAAAAAAAAAAAATTCCTCAGTGTCTCATTGATACAATCTCATAATTAGCTTTTAAAGTGCACCAGAATTTAACGTTAAAATATAAGAAATGTCCGGAACCCAACCCTAAACCCAATGTTCAACTCAAAGGTGCGCCACTGGCCTAGCCCTTGTGATAATAACAATAATAGATTATCTATCTATCTATCTATCTATCTATCTATCTATCTATCTATCTATCTATCTATCTATCTATCTATCTATCTATCTATCTATCTATCTATCTATCTATCTATCTATCTATCTATCTATCTATCTATCTATCTATCTATCTATCTATCTATCTATCTATCTATCTATCTATCTATCTGTGTAGGGTGGTGTGTGTGTGTGTGTGGGGGGGGGGGGGGGGAGTTGTCAGGGTCGGTGGGGGGGCCCAACTGCGATGACCCAGCTTTGGGGGGTCCCAGCTTGCCGAAGGTTGAGAACCCCTGGTCTAGGCTACATAGACACACGACGCGATAGCCTGTGTCCTCTGTCCAGATTGATAACCATTTTGTTGTGGGGATTTCCACATCTAGTCATTTAGATAATGAAGGCTAAAGTGTGTTAGCATTTCACAAATAAACTCATATGGGACCTGAAATGCTATAGCCTAATATGCGCCTACGCCTAGGCTACATTCTGTTTACTAAAATGCAGATAAAAAAAGTAGTCCTTGATTCTCTCATCTGCATGGTAAGTACAGATTGGAAATGCACAAACAACTCCAGTAACCTATCAAATTTAATCTTTTCAAAAAGAGCAATAGCCCAATGAAAATAGGCAAATTACTTCTAAGAGCAATTAGAACAGTATGGTGTGATTTCGACTCTCATTTTGTAAATGCACTTGATTTCCGGTCTACTAGCTATGTCGGGTTAGCTTGATGCACCGGGTACCTTGATCCACCTTTTCATTGGTCAAACAAGAACGTGATCTGCCTCTAATCATGTGTGTGTAATATGTGAGTGTAGTGTGAGGCCTTCGCGGGCTAGAGGCTAAAATAATCTGCCTCCAAAGACTATGTTGTGTGCACGTTTGGCAGGCGAAAATGGGACTTTATTAATTTGGCCATACCAAGGAATGTGTTTTTTGGGACATACATTTTGAAATAACTTTAAGTGCCACAAAATAATAGAAATAAACCGTAGGAGGTATTTGAAACGTAGCATGTCATTCTTCTAGACCCCATGTTTTGTTGCTTAATAATCAGAATGTAGACAAACTGGTGGTTTGGTGGTGACTGTCCTGAGATGCAGGATTTTTTCCCCTCTGTCCTGTGCTTTTCATTCTTGAGACATGAACTCTCAGTCTTTAAGACAAGTGACATAATGGGACCAGATTTTCTTTGATAGCTCGTGAAATATATACTCATTTGGATGCAGAGATTGTAGCCTAAGCGTCCACCTCTTTCCTGGGGTGTATAGCTATGTATCAACAAGTCACCACTAGAAGACACTTTAAAGGATCCATGTGTCTAATCAGCTGAAATTCTGATTGGATTTTTTTGTTGTTAAGCCTAATAGTAAATGGACAATCCCAAAAAACTACATGCATTTGTGATCAGCCCTTCCAGTGGGTTGGATATGACATTAAATGGTCTATTATCGCCCTCTTGTGGCAAAGGAAGTTACTGCATCAGATAGAAACACAATTGTTCTCAAGTAGTTTAGGTTATAACTACAAATTGTGTTACTGTATCTCCAATAATGTGGAAACTTTTAAGACATTTAAATGAATTGCATTTCATTTAGATTTACATGCCATACATTTACAATAGGATTGATTGACAGGGAGGCACCATGGCTACCAGTGGAAATTACAATGACAATTTTTTAAAATTCTGTTATCGAACAGTGATTCACACAGGCATATATGAAGTCTACTAATATCGGCAATTAGCGTGTGTTCTGTTGCTCAAGAGGGCTTCTTTTCATTTGTGTGAAGAAGAATGTGGTATTTCTACCTCCAAAAGTTACATACTCTGGCTGTAAGAACATATTATTTTTTTATTTGCTGGGAAGACAAAACACATTCCTTCAGTCCTGCTAATGTACCCGGTGTTTTCACACTGATACAGTAGGCTTACAAGGCTCTGTGAGAAATCTGCGTAGGAGGGAATAAAAAGACCTTGGCCTTGAAAAGAAAGATGACTAATGGCCTACATCAGACCATATATGGGAATCTGAATTTAAAAAGAAAAGGTTGTCATTCAAGCTAATTCACAGCAACAGGGATTTACTTCAGCATTTCTTTTTTCAAGACATCATATCGAAAAAAAGAGCAAATGAACTCCATGAAGGTGTTAAATTAATACCCGAATAATGTGGAAACTCTGCCCCTTAACAAGAAGAAAGAGAACCAGAGAGTCAGAAGTTGACATATTGTCTATTCTTTAATTCAAGAGAATCAAAATGGCTGCATAAGCATTACAGAAATGAACGATTTTGTGTCAAATAGGGTTAGAAAAAAACTCAGTTCATACATGACTTCAAAGACCAAAAAACAATAACAAAAAAAAAACATAATTACGTTACATAAATAACAAGACCAAGAGCTCACAGTGCATCATAGTAGAATAGGGAGGTAACCCATAGCTTATACTCTACTGACTGATGAGTTCAATTCAAATTACAATGCAACAGTATGGTTCACAGTGATGACGGTCGCTCATTGAGTGTTGTTTTAAACAGACATGTACCTATTGTTCCATGTACACCTAAATATATCCTTTCAAAATCAGAATTTAAAAAATATAAAGTGTAAATATCTATTAAATCTATCATGTCTAAACTCACATAATATTGTTACCTTTGCATGGCAAAAAAAACAACCTAACATTTAACAAGATATTTATGTAAATGTGTCTCATCCTAGTCAATTTTATACATGAGCATGTTGCAAAATATAACACTTATTAGGCCTCAGTAAATATTGAGAATATATTTTGTGTATAGATAGACTGAAAGGTGCTGTTTAGCTTATGGTTGCCCACCTGCAGACCTCATGGTAGAGATAGTGAGTCACATTTATAATAAAAACTTAAAAAAAAAAAAAAAAGTCATAGTAAGAAAAGTTGCAGCATTAGGACACATGGACTGGCCATTTGGAGGTTATGTATGGTGGTGGACATGCTTTTGCCATGGTTACAGGTTGGAAGTCTGTCCAGGGACAGATTTGGCGTCCAGGTGGGCAATCAGGTCCTTCACCCAAGTGGCTGAGGGTCTGACACACAGGGGACGACCGGCAACTCTCTTTAACCTGGACACACACACACATAAAACCAGACAGTCAGTTTCAATGCATTCATTTGTAGAAACAATTATTATTGGCCTATTTTTTTCTTTAAGATTATTTTTTTATTTTTATTAGACATTTTGGAGAGATGAAATGTGGCAGAGAGGGTAATGACAATTTGTTGAAAGAATTGAGCGGCCTATCCATGCTATCTCCTTTTTTAAGGTTGGACACTTACACCACTGCAGGGTTGGAGCAACGTTGGCTGGTCCTGCTGTAGCCCACCACTCTGTGTTTAGGCACAGCGGTCTCAGTGAAGTCAAAGCAGCATTTCTTTGGACCGGGGCCTCGCATACCTGTACGGAAAAATACAAACAAATGAAGAACTTAGAACAAGCACACTGACCCATGACATCATCTGCTTGTTGTTGATTTTTTTCTCTTCCCTTTTTAGAAGTTCCTGTTTGATGGCACAAGGCCAAATCTGATAGTGTTTTTTAAATTTTCTCAGAGATTTGCCACTGCTCAATAGTTCAAATGTGATTAAACATGTATGGGAATCTGTTTGGTGTGTGTCACAATGTTAAAAAGTAAGATGTTCAATATTATGAAAAAATTCTAATTCAATTGGCAGAGGAGAACACTGGGTTACAAGCACTACATTCAAATAAAGTTGTTGTATGCATGTGTGGAAATTCTATTGGACACTTGCTATGCTAAATTGTGCTTTCTGTCCTCAGCACACACTCTCTATACAATGTCTAAGGGCACCAAGCATATCAATGTTTTACATCTGAGCTGAATACAGTAAACTATACAACCTTGGTAACTAAGGAGATGAGACTTAATCTGTACAGCTGAGCTTAGTGTCTTCTAACAGACGACAAAACTGAGGATTTGTCTGAGACACATTTGAAAGGAAATAAGTGTAATATTAATAATTACTATTTATATACCGTAGCCTAAAGAACCAACATTTCCACACACACACACACACACACACACACACACACACACACACACACACACACACACACACACACACACACACACACACACACACACAGGTTGCCAAGTTTCTTTCTTACCTTCACTGAGAGCGATCACAGCCACCACCAGAACGAGCACAGCCAGAGCGAGACGAGGAGCAGCCATCCTGGTGTGTGATGTTGTATGTTTGTTTATTTGCAGTAGTGGGTTGAAGTGTGTGTGGAGCTGTATGAGCCTCTTCTATCTGCTGTGGTGTCAACTTGTCCTCCATCCATGTATATATAGTGTTGAGAGGCAGCCAGGGGAAGACCCATCGCTGCATCTTGTGATTTCTCACTATGACACATTTGTTATAACCTTTATCTGACTGGGGGTTTACCAGGTGTGGGAGTTTCACTCACTTTTGCGTGTGTGTGCGCGTGTGTGTGTGTGTGTGTGTGTGTGTAGTCCAGTACTTCCCTAAACAGAGTGAGATTCAATGAGCCCAGAGATAAACCTTGACAATGAGGAAGTCTATTTTCTGTCTCTCCAAACGTAGTTTCCCAGTGAATTACACTACATTTCCCTGATGAAATTCCACTTGATGATTATGTCAACAACAAACTAGCGAACAGTC
The DNA here is from genome assembly GCF_949987685.1 of Ammodytes marinus. Classification (NCBI taxonomy): domain Eukaryota; kingdom Metazoa; phylum Chordata; class Actinopteri; order Uranoscopiformes; family Ammodytidae; genus Ammodytes; species Ammodytes marinus. Next base: position 28,783,959 of record NC_137234.1, on the reverse strand, counting down.
TGAATGAAGGCGGTAACTGGGGATTGATGTGATTGGTATTCAGTATGGCGTTCAATACAATAGAAGTCAAACCACGCTCCAGTAAAACCAGTTTGGGGAATTGTTCAGGGTTTTCTCAAGGAATGTTCCACGATGATATCATGTACACCTGAGGATTAATTTTTCATTTTGACAGTTTTTACTGAAGCATGAAGTCTCAACACATGATTAAAAGGGTACCCCATTAAAGGTGCATTCTAAGGTGTAGTCACACATTTTGGGGAATGCTTGATTTTAGGGTTAGGGTTAGTGAATATTCCCTCATTATTCCCTACCAGTCTACTGTGTGTGCTCTGAAAAAAAGTCTTGTGTTAATACACAGACTAGGCTCTGTAAACAGGCCGTTGCAAGCTACAGCGAACCCTTTGTTTACATATCCTTTAGTTTGCATAGGCTTCTCTTTTACAGAGCCTAGGCTGTGTATGAACACCAGATTTTTTTGCAGCCCACACACAGTACGGACAGGTAGCAGATCGTGAGGAGATGTTCACTGTTTTGACAAAAAGTGATTTTGACAACAAACGTTCTTCAGTAGGGGAGAACGGGGGAATCTGAGGCATCGGATAATGTGAGCCACCCCCTGTATCTAGGCAACGGAAAACATTTGTGGTCATGTGAGATATATGTTTTCAAGCCCCTCTCATTTCCCCATGGCCCTGAAAGAGAGGACCTCATGGTGCTGTGGTAAGCATGTTTTTTTCACCAAAATAGGTATTTTGCATGTAAAAGTAAATGTTCTTGCTGTCAACTTAATCAACTGTTGTGCCAAAGCAAATGTATTCACGTAGAAAAACTTCTATCAAACGTGTTGATGAACTACCAACATATGAAACCATGTGATGCTGATAACTGAAGATTAGCCTGAAATGCTAAGAGAGGTAGTTTTTTCTCAAATTGTGGTGGTGGGGGAAAGTGAGCCAAATGCTGTGGGGGAAAGTGAGCCACTGTCTCACTTTCCCCCACCATGAGGCACAAGTTAAATTCAGTGTTATACATATTTTAATGTAATATTACATGACATAATTATGTTTTATTTTAATGTCATACACATTGTAGAAAAGCCATCATGCCAAGGAAATACACCAGGAAGACAACCTGGGGCAACCACACGGAAAGAGCATCTTTCCCTGTAACCTTCAGGGCTGGAATGTAGAGTAGGCCTAGTTGTAGAGTATGACAGGCTGATGTTATAATCCAGTTGGGTCTTCTCCTGTGTTCTGAGTCCCAGGCTGTTCTCGCAGGTTCTGATTTTCCTACGCTTTGACCCCCAGACACTAGCTGGCCCTAAGGGTCCTGTGTTCTGACCCCCAGACTGTGTTCTAATCTAACTGGTTCTATCTTTCATTTGAATCTCATTAAAACCTTTTGAATTATAATATGTTGTATTTGATTTTGTTCAGAGTTACTTTGTTGACCAAAAAATTGACCAAACCCCGTCATTCTTTTACTAGTCCGACATTAGTTCTGGAATGTGTGGCTAGCTTTCAGGATTACAATATGTGTTGTTATGGTAGTTTCAGAGTGGAAAAAGTAAGTGGATCAGTTTACCCCACAGCTGGGGTAAAGTGAGCCACATGACAACTTTTTTTAAAACAATCACATTTTCACTGCCCTTTGTCTTGAAAAAATTCTGCTAATGCTGATTTCTAGGAAAAATCCTGAATTAATGGGAAATGTGTCAATTTGAGTGATAAATCATTTTAGCTCGCTTAAAGGGGAGCAAATGTAAAAAGTGGCTCAGATTACCCCGTTCTCCCCTATCACTGACTCCACTTTTAACTCCCATTAAGCGAGACACTGCAGGAAAAAACTTAATATTTTCAATCACTGGTCATTGGTTCGTTTGACTAAACCTTGTCTGTTTGCACGTGTATATTTATTCTAGACCTATATATAACCATCTTCAACAGCCATTATCTCACCATTCATTTTTTTAAATACATCTCAACTTCTAGCACAAATCAACCAACATTTAACATAAGCATTCTTAGCACAACTCTGAAAGTTATTACAGAAGCATTTGTTCATATGTTGTTAATTGTCTGATTTGTGATGCATTTTCTTCTTAAAACATGCTGAAAATGCATTTTAAGACTTTCATATATTTTTTGATTTATAAAATGAAAAAGGGCTGTGTCCAAAATCTGCTGAGTAAAACTTATGACACTAATACGTTGTAAAAGATTTGAACTCTGGCTTCAACTACATTTTTGGGAATTGTAAAAATAATTGTTTTAATGTAAGTAAATCAACTCGCAACATAAGTTAAATATTTTACCCTATTCAACTGCAGTGTATCAACTTAGGCTAGTTGAACTGTGAGGGATCAATAAAAAAAGTCAAAATTGTGCAGAGGGGGCAGATATAACCTGACTTTTAATTCCTAGTGTGGGTCGAAAAAACCCTATGTTTTCCATAATGAAACTCAATATGGACTTTTAATAGAGCCTTTTCTCATATTTCATACTTCAGGGCCCCGATTTCTATGAAGTGTAAAAAGCTTTTCATATTTACATGCCAAGATTATATTTTTAGATTTGACAACGGTACTCCAGAGCCAGAGGGCTGCCTTCAAAGGGACCAGACAGAAGGAAAGAAAGACAATTCTGTTGTGCAAAAATATATATAATCAATTTCTTGTACAGGTTTTCTTGCCTTTTTCTTGTAGTGGACATGTTCACCGCCTTAGGCCAATGAAAAACATTATTTTGTTAAACTACTCATATTATTTTGTCTCCAAAAGTGTTTTGAGATAACGTGTGTACTTCCGAAGAGAATTTATCATCAGTGTACATATTGTGCCGTTTGTGTGATAACAGATGTATTGTTCGAGGGCTTACAGTATATCTGACTCATATAGTCATTGTGTATTTTCAGCCTGGTTTACTCATAGTAATCCCCTTGCCTGGTGTGTGAAGCAGTCATGTGTGAAGACACCTTGCAGCAGACTGAGAAGCTGGATGTGATGGAATGAGCTGGACCGGACCATGCAGGTAGTTTCAAGTTCAAATATGAATTGATCCCAATGTTCCCTCCCTCCACTTCTGTTGAAGTGTCCAAAGATGTTCTCTCAATTTGCGGAGGACACAATTCTTCAATGGAGTTGAATGAGCATTAATCGTGTCTTTGTCCATGTCATGGTCTTCGTCAGCAATGGAAATGCCTAAAAACGCAAGGTGCAGAGAGCATTTAAACTCCAGCTTCGTCCCTTTTAATATGTTCGCTGCTAGCTCCTTCTAAGACAGTATCTATAAACATTGCTTATTGTAAATTTTTTTCCTGCCACATTATAACCACATAAAGCTGTAATGTCAAACATGATTTATATTATTAAATTATTTATTATTTAAACTTCCGGCACAGCATCAGCAGTCAATTTAAGTGGTGTTTCAGGCCAACGTTTGAGAAACATACGCGACTCTTGAATGCTCCACTGTATTAGCTAGCTAGTCATTAACTGTCTTTCTATGTTTATTCCTGGCCAGGTATAGAACAGTGGGGCTTTAGCTGTTGCTGAAACTGAGGTTAATTTCTATCTGGGTTTGTCACTATGATCGTCTCCTTTGACATCACACATCATTATTTGATAAGTATAAAGTATATACAGTATAAAAAGATATTGAGTAGTTCAGCATTAAACCCTTTTTGAAAGTGCCTGCTAATATTGGAGAACCAAAGGAAAACCTCCTAACTGTTTAAACTAACCCTAACCCGAATATTCCTTGGAACTAAATAAGTCCCTTTCACAGTGTTTTGAGTCTCATGACGTGTTAGTCAGTGAAGGTCATATTTGACTTTAGTTTCAGTGTTAGGGAAGTTTCACATGCTTGGCAGAGCACCGAATGTAGATTTGTAGTGCCAGACTTCTCCCCGTGTTTATGAAAAGCAGAAATACTCCTTGAAAGCCCCTTTCACTTCTTCATGTGTCCTTTAAGAGATAAACTGTTTTTGCTTGTTGCCTCACTCTCAGGTTCAAGACAAGACACCATTGTGTGAGACATGGGCAAATGTCGCTCATTAGCTTAGAAAAATGACTGGTAGTCAATGGGATGTAATAGCCTCCCTCCACTGACAGTTGGGCTCTATATTTTATCCACTTTGTGTCATTTTAGAATCAAATAACTCTACTGGAAGGAGACCTTGCGTGAAAGTAATCTTAAAAAAATGCATGAAAAGTTAAAGGAAAGCTTTATGTCGCCTTGCCCTGAACCCCTGAGTGAAGCAACAAGCAAATATTTATTTTTGTTGAACTATTCCTTTAAGTTTGACATCAAGGAGTTTGACCTTAAAGCCACTACGAGAAACTTTGTCCGTTGGCGGCCCCTTTGGACAAAAGCGGTAGTATTTTTACGACACCAGCTGTCGTGAAGCTGTTTTCTAGCTTGTGCCGGGCGTGCGAGATTCAAATGATCAGGAAGCAATATATATAGGCCTAGTGCATGTCCGTGTGTTGAAAGCGGTTGAAAGTGTGAGGGCACCGGACTCTTTTTCCGTGAGAGTGGTTAGTGACACAGCATCAACTAATGCCAGTCAGTGCTACACACACCTGATTGCAATGAGTTGATGCAGTGTCACCTAAAGTTACTCTCACTCCGATTTTGCGGCGGTGTGAAGGGCCTACGTGTCAGACTCCTCACAGAAAGCGAATGAACGAGAGACGCAGTTGGATCACGATGAGGTAATGTGTTTATGTTGTCTATGTTGTAAATAATGTGAATAATGGTCATCTGATGATGGTGAGGCAAAGTAAACTTTGTTTTATAGGCTACCGCTCATTCATTTAGGAGTAAACACTGCAGTCTAGTTCGCTCCCGTGAAATTGTGTATACGTTGCTTAGCAACGCCCTCCCGCCCGTCTACCACTCTCCCTTTTAGCTTTTCTTCATTGCATTTTCTTTTTTTTCTTTGATGGTTCAGCCCCGTTATCAGTCATTATGACGACAAATAACTGTCTCAAACAAGGCTCCCGCTCCCCTTCCCTCACCTGGAGGGATATGCTTCTCAAATCTCGTTGCTGCGCCACACTGAAATCTGCGACCAATACGGATATGTGACGCGCGAACCAAAAATCGGACTGGGTGTGCGACCAGACCAAACGCAGTAATAAAAACTATATAAAAACGTCTTTCTCTGCACTGATGATCTCGTTTGCTGTTAAAGGTAATTTATGATTATCAGAGGACCTGTGAGGCTGTTTAAAAGATATTTAAATGTTACTCGTAGCTGCTTTAATGTTGTATTCAAATACAACCGTAAGGTCAAACTCTTCACTCACACACGATAAACTTTAAACCTCTGTCCAAATGTAGGCCCAGTGATATCAATACATACACATGCATATTACAGCATTTTATGTTGAAAAAAAAAAGCAGAAATAAACTAGTACACCAAACCCTCTGTGGGTGCGTTGTGTGAAACTTAAGGTCAACCAACGTTTCCAAAAGTGAGATAGTATCATAAACGTCACTTTTTTTTGGTTGTCATATTGAGGTATTGACTGCAGCCCAGCAAGATATCTCTGACCGCACGGCGCTCAAATGACGACACAGAGACACAGGTCAAGAGGGAAAACTCCTTTTTTTTCTTTAAAAAAGCAGAAGAAAATAAGCAGTTTGTCGAAGAAGCGTAGAAAGAGGGGAAAAAAAACATTGATCCCCCAGCCACATTACAGAAAGAGACCAAGCTAGATGACCCCATTGAGAACCCCTCCCCCCTCCCATCCAAAGACAAGAATCTATTAAAAAAATTTAAATAAATAAAAAATCAAACCAGAAAAGGATAGCAAAGTGAGGCATCACTCCTATCGAGATTACGCGCCTGAAGCATTATTACAGAACATGCGGCTACAGAAGCTTAGAGCTCAACCCGGACTATCTGTGTTCTGTCCGGAACTTGACGTATAGACACAGTGATTGGTTATCGTACACGTTACAAAATAGTCAAATTATAATCTAAGGAATTCGTCAAAAAGACAAACATTTGTTAGCATTGATGAACTTATTTTGAAATACATATAGACACCAAATGAACGCACAAGTGGGTTTTTATCAACTGAAATCCGTTATGAATTATCCAGAACAGGAAGAGTAAACTTTTGGCAAAAGAAGATAAAAAAAAAAATGTCTGAGTGCTTGTTTTCTGATATACATTTTCTACACCTCTGTTATCCTGATTTTCAATCAATGTTACATTTGCTGAGATGTTTGCATTCAGCACTGGGGGTACATAGCGTATCTTGGGGTCTATGTTCTCCTCACATTATAATCTGGCATTCCATTAATGACACTGTTTGTTTTTACAATGAATGATTTGAGGAAAAAAGGTGCCCTGAATGGTTGGTGCCGTGGTGTGTGATATCCAACACTGTCCCGCTACAAACTACTGTATATATCTTGCTCCTTAATGTCTATGATAGAACTTTGGACATTTCAGTCGCCTAGCTGCTCCTTAAATGTATAATGTGTTTTTTTTAAAAGCTGCACTAATCAATATATCAACAACTCAACACTCATCTATCATCTTTATTTCACCTTAGGTTAAGATTGCTAACCATCTGGTGTGTGTATTCCCTCCCATAGTTACTTTACTGAGAACTTAAGTGACTGAAATGTCAGGTTAGCACAATATAGCTTTCCCGCATCAGAGGGACAGTGCTCCCCGTGATCACACAACACCAACACAAACCAAAACGTTGCCTTCACACCTTCACCTTTATCTCTGCACACACACACCTCTTTCTCAGACTTTTTGTTTGTAAAAATATGCAAAAATACACAACACAAAAACAAGCAAAACAAATTCAACTTCAATAATCGAATGCCTTAATTACCTCCACGTCCAAACTTCACAAAATGATGGTACGAAGATGTAGCATTATAAATCCCACCGTTTGGACGCTTGCTTAGCTGTCTCCCACAATCAATTTTGAATTGTTGGACAGTTTTCAGGTGTTTGTGTAATAGAATAAGATACTATAACTTAATTACCCCGGGCACCTTTCTGTTACTCACTAGAAACCTATAGTGTATTTCCACAACTATTTCTCCAATAAAATGAAAAATATTTGTAGCATTTGATCTCATTTGAAGTTCACCCCCACCAACCAGAGGAGCGGTGATTCACAAAATACCCTGACAAAAAATGTAATGTAAAATAAAAAGAAGGTGAGGCTTTAATTGAAAAAAAGAAAGAAAGCACAGATACAAACCTTAGTAATAAGAAGAATATATTAGTCATAATAATCATAATAATGTAAGTCATAAAGAGACATAGAAGAGTGTCAGAGCAGCCAGGTGACCCGTGGACTCATACTGTATATGTAAAAAAGACAGTTGAACATACACGACAGAATGATCAATATGAGTCATGCACTCGCCCACACACACACTGACGCACAGCAGTAAGACGTAAATAGCGTCCATCTTGTGTGACGTCTGAGCAGACACGGTTCAGAGAAACACCAATTAGCACATTTGTAACTATAAGGTAATATAACACGATGAGCTGCCCAAACATATACACGCATCTGTGTTGAAACTGACACTTGAAAAAGCTCCTCTCAGGCAGGTCAAAAACTGCTGTAAACATTGTTCACTGGGCAGACCATGGGAATCAAACAGCCCCTAAAGCTAAACTGTTACAGTAATGCATGTTTTATTCAGATAAAACAGGCTTCTACAGTATAGGGTTTTCTCCAAACATCCCTAAAAGAAATACACAGCATGGTTTTAGTAGTTGTCCCTTCACTGGTAAAATGAAAAAGTTAGGGAGAACTCACATTTTCAAGGCAACTGTCTGCACTAGATATTTAAATTTTGAGGCCAACTAAAAAAAAATACATTTGAGCCCATTTATCGTCTTTTGCTGAGATAACTTTCATCATTCATATGTAATTTCACTCCAGGTTTTTGAGTTATATGTACTAAGAATTCCACAAAAAAGAAAAAGTTAATGTTTGAATAAACATGTTGACCGACTTGGTTCTGTATGTCTGTACGACAGAGAATTAGGTAGCACAGCTGTTATTTTGTTTGAAAGTCTTAGTTAGTGGAACTTAAAATTGGACTTTTTTTATACAGATGAAAGATACAAATAATGAGTCATTTCAACAAATGTAGGCAGTTTTCCTCAAAACTTAGGAATTCAACTCAAAGTCGAGAATTTAACAATACGTAAATCAAGTGAAGACAGTTGCCAGGAAATGTCAAGTTTACCTTACTTTTTCATTTTTACAGTGATGGGTGACTGATGACGCCAGGGAAGCTATGTTACTAACATCAATTCATCTTTAAAGTAAGAATGTATCAAATGGATCGCATCAATTTACTTAAAGGGTCTTGCTGCTACATCCTTACTTGGTCTGGTATGACTAGTGGCTTATGTTGGCAAATAATGGCAATATATTACTGAGTGGGTTTGCTGAATGAGATCTCTCTGGCATCTCACCCGAGAGTACTGATTATCACGTTGATGATCCGCTATCATGACATTTTCTAAAGTTTGAGGTAAGGGTAGTGGCCTATCACTCAACATATCCTTTATCATGGCCAACAGGTCTACAACACAGTTACACTGACTAAACACTGCTTTAAGCAAAGTTCCAGCTCCTGTTTGACACCATGGTCTGTGTTAATCCCTTACAGATTGGGAGTTGAATGCTAATGTGAATGCTATGCTATAATAGCATTGTCATGAGTCTAAGCAGAGAGAAATTGTATCAAACTGCATCATTAGTTACTTTTAAGGCAATTGTGCCATCCTCCAAAGTTGGGTATGCTTTCAGTCTGAACACACCGGAAGTTGTGTTAAATTGTAGCATTACACTAGTTCATGTATTTGTATACTTGGTCTGGACTCATCAGCATATGCACAACATGAAGAATGTATGGATGGACAGTCTTAATCTTTGGGACCATGTGTTCAGATGTACTTGGCATGTTGTACAGGGTGTGCGCAAGCCTCAAGGTCTTTCAAATGTTTCTTTCTTATGAGGTTTTGTAGTTGCGTCACACTATGGCTGTTATCATGGTGATCCATTGGACAACTGGCTGTGCTGAAACCTAAAACTGGGCTGTGTATACTGTATGTTAGCTCGTGCACAAATCAGACATGCGTACAAGACAACGAGGGCTCGCTAACCGAATAGCTACAGTGGTCTGTTAGCTATACCATGCTGACAATATAAGCCAAGTCATTATGGCCACCAGAGGGTATGTTACATCACCTGAATTCCCTCTGTACGTGATGTGTGTAGTTGTGTGCCTGCTTTAATGCAAATCCTCCGTTTGTTTCTGTGCAAACCTTTATGTGTGTTTAGTGTCATCAGCAGGGCGGGTGTCTCACATGCACAAACATCACACCGGCATACAGTAAGTGTGTGTGTTTTAGGACAAAATGCTTCTGGACTGGTCAAGCAGCCAGACTGGAGCAAGCAAGTGTATCAAGTCGCCATATTAACGTTGTAAACTGATACCGTTTCCCATCATGCATCCTCAGATCCTCAGTTTTCCACTATTACACAACATTTTCGCCTGTGGTGGCTGAAAAACATGCGGTGTGCATTGCATTGCATCAAAGAAACAACTTTTCCCCTCCCATTTCACATCCCTTTTATACAATACCTCTTATTAGAAACATACCATATAGTATTAAACAGGCATTTAAACTCCCTAGAAAAAGTGGTGTGGCGACAATAGAAATTGTATTTATATAATTGTTCTCCATTTAGAAAGACTATTTTTAATTTATTTTTTTAGAAAAAAAGACACTTGTTGAGGTTCCTGGGACTGACGCAGGAGTAGTAGGAGGGTAATGACTGACAGCGGAATGGACCAATAGCCTTTCAGCAGGGAGCACGACACAAGGACACAGACGGTCAGCGTAAAGGCCAGTCAGTAGCTGTACGCTTCACTCTCATCACTTAAATGATTCCTTTCATACAAAGTCACTGAAGAATAATAAGGATCCAACTGTCCCTGAAGGTAGAATCATACAAATGAAACAAACATACTAACACGACGGATAAAAACAGATCCAATTAAAAGGAGTGTGTGTAAATTCATTGGCTACATGAAAACCATTCACTGTAAATAAAAGCCTCTGGATTCAGCTCGACAGAGAGTGTCGGAGGAGAAGAGTGGAGAGGTGTGTGTGTGTGTGTGTGTGTGTGTGTGTGTGTGTGTGTGTGTGTGTGTGTGTGTGTGTGTGTGTGTGTGTGTGTGTGTGTGTGTGTGTGTGTGAGTGTATGTGTGTGGGTGGTTCACCCAGAAAGATAAATACCTTCCGGCTTTTCTACACTGAATTACACTGCTTATCCCCCCCCCCCCCCCCCCAAAGTGATTCCTTTTCTTCTCTGCTGCCTCTCTCTTCCTCTTCTTTCTTTATATACATTCATCCACTGACCCCCCCACCCCACTCGCCCCCACTTTAGTGATTGATCTGTCCATTTCGCGCTCCCTTCAGTCCACTTGCATTTAGTCTCTCTTGGGCAGCTCCTCATAGGTAAACTCTCAATCTCCTCTTCTCCCCCTGGTCATCCATCACTCCTCCATGGCAGTATTTATAAAAGAAATAATAATAATAAAAAAGGAAATTGAAGTTGGTCAATCTAAGGCTCCTCCTCCCCGGTGGAAACAGCCAACCGCATGGCCACAGACAGGTGGTCGGTGAGGCCGGACAACTGGGTGACAAAGCTGAACTCCTCAATGTCCTGTTGGAGAGAGAGAGAGAGAGAGAGGGAGAGAGAGAGAGAGAGAGAGAGAGCATTGTAATATCGCTGACTCCACTTTTAAAGGTCACATATTATGTTCATTTTCAGGTTCAACATTGTATTTTGGGATTTTATTACGAAAAGTTTTTATGGTGCAGTGTCCTAAAAACTCTTTATATTTCTCACAGTGCCACTTGCCCTGCCTTTTAGAGCCTGTCTCTTTAAGCCCCGCCTTCCAAAAAGCCCAGTTTGCTCTGATTGGGCCTGAATTTTACTGCCAGTTAGATATAACTAAATAAAGTGTTACCATCATTTTGCCATTATAACTACAACACTATGTGGGAACGCGATGTTGGGATGAGAAAGCCAGGCTTGCAGTTCCAGTGCACTCCAAAGGTGTTGGATGGGGTACTCAGTAAACACTGTCATCTTGAAACAGGGCGGGGCCTTCCCCAAACTACTGCCACAGAGTTGAAAGCAAACTATTGTCTAAAATATGTGCTGTGCTGGGCCTAAGCATAACATTTCTATTGTTAAGCAGGGCTTATGTTTGGGCATTTCGGGGAATTTTATAAAATACTGCTTCCAAATAATAACCACTATTACCACTAGTTGATACAATTAAAATACAGGTACAACTTGGATTTATTAAATCATCATATGGATATTAATTATTTGAATCCCCTATTGATAATTGAGGTAACTGCGGTATACACAGAACTACTGGTGTATGCTCTCTTGTTAAAAAAAAAAAATTAACGTAAGGCGACTGAAAACACAAGACCAAACATGATGAAATATCTTTGTCAAAAGAAACGTGGCGATGGTTCCATTGGGTTTGAGGTGTGTTCATGAGGAAGCAAAACAACAGTACATTAGATTGGTTTCCCTTGACAGTCGGTGTAAAGCTAAATAATGTTACAGTAACTACATTCTGGCACAAGGTGGCATCAGTTGGCTGGGGTTGGAGAAGTGCAGAGCGAGACAGACAGACAGACAGACACAGAGAGAGAGAGAGAGAGATAGAGAGAGAGAGATAGAGAGTGAGAGAGAGGGAGAGAGACGCTCTATGTAAATGATGTGATTTGGTTTTCCAATCCTCTTCAATCCCTCACACAGACAGGCAGCCATGACGGTCTATGCCCTCATTCTTCTCCTTCCCCGTTTCAGTGTTTGTGTTCCATTGTTCGCCCCGCTAGCCTATATAGCTTATTTAAAATAAATATATATGTATGTTTTAATATATTTAAACCCTTCTTATCCTTTTTAAGTCAAAAATTCTCGCGCGGTATGAAATCATGCCCTGGCTTCCAGTCAAGCGTCTTGCTGGGAAATAATTCGGGGCAGAATAATGGCAGAGCACTTCCCCGCTGACAAGAAAGGGGCACACCATTTTTTCAAGTTTTTGTGAATTGAGAAACAATACTTTTTAAGTACTGTAGAATGCATTGATTTAAAGGCCTACTTCACCAGTTGGAATATGAAGGTGTATTGAACTCGGAGATCCTATGAAGTATAAATGTGCAATTTTTTTTTAAATTGGTTCATCCTAGCCTGGGAAAAGGCAGAAAGAGTGTTTTATGGTCTCACTGTCTAACCCTACATTTCTCTTTCTGTGTAACACCTTACCAGTTTCCAGTCCGGCTGCAGGCCCTCGTCGCTGTAGAGGATGTAGTCTATCCGCCGTCCGTTGCCCTTCAGCGGGATCTTTCTGCCCTTCTGGCTGCCGGGACACTGGCTCTTACTGGGAGGAAACACCAGGTATTCCTTCCTGCCCTCCTCATTCTCCATCACTCTGCAGCAGACACAAGGCCAGGAGAGAGTCAGTCAAGTGTGGACAGAGTAACAGCTGTGAGCTATGACCCAGAGAGAAGGTGCACAGGACCACAAGAGTGTTAGTGCTGAAGTCAAAGGTTAATCTGTCGACCCGGGACTTAAGAGTCACAAGTTAATACCAGTGCAAAGGTGCTGTTAAAGGTTAACTATTGTGAAACATGTACATTACAATATATAAACAGTAATATGGGCTGCCCGGTGTGTCAACAGACCCCAAAAATATTAGAAAAAGCAACCCTGTCTTTTTTTCTCACCGCCTCCATCCTTCTGAAAACCTGTGTTCAAACTCAGATTTCTCTCCCCTTATGATGTCATAATCTAAACTGCCAGTTGGTTTCAGGGTCAGTGCAGACCAGGCTTTTAGGAAGGCGGGGCATAAAGCGACAGGCTCTAAAACAGAGTAAGGTAATGGCCCTGTGAGAAATATAAAGTTTTGTTTGGACACTACATGATGAAAATAGTTTCTAGTAGAAACCCAAAATACAATTTTGAACCTGAAAATGATCATAGTATGTGACCTTTAATACCTATGAAGTCTAAACCTGCTTCTGTATTTACTATCAGTAAGTACAAGTCAATTCATGACGCAACGCCAAATAAAGCAATAAAAAAAGTGTGTGCAGCTGACACTTGTATCTTATCTAAGAATCAACTTGAGTTTTTAGTTTCGACTTACGACTTTTGACTAAGACAAGGTCTGTCTTAAGCCTGTAGTGGTTGTGGTAAAGGTCAGAGTAAGTAACCTGGGAATGCATGTTAATTAATGCAATCAATGTTACTAAGTGACGAAAACACGTTCGTCTGTGTGCATGTGTGTGTGTGTGTGTGTGTGTGTGTGTGTGTGACACTTACTTTTGTAAACTTTCAGGTGAACTGACCTCTTCGTCATAAAGGCCACTGGGATCCAGCAGAGTACCTGAAGAATGACACATTGAAATGCATCATGGTGCAGTTGTCATACACATTTCTACTCTTCATTTCTCTCTAAAAACCCACCGATGCAAGTTATACTGTAGCGATATGAAGAGAACAGTGTCGTTCATTCTACTTTCTTTCATTTTGCTAATACCTTGTGAATGCATAAACAGTAATATGTGCCTCGTGAGAACTTGCTTTCCTCAAAGAAAGAAGGGCTTTTCTGACAGTGTGAGATTGTCCTGGTGAGGACAATGGTTGAAATGTCCGTCTTCTTTTAAACAATAATCAGGAGAAATATTCAGAAAATTTTGACAACATGTTAGAGCGTGGCAGCATACCGCCATTATTTTCTGCAACCTATTTATTCTTCCCCTCAGCGTGACCACCAGCTTTCTCTTCATAACTGCTCTTAAAGGGACAGTTCAGTATTTTTGAAGTTGGCTTGTATGAGGTACTTATGCATAGTAAGTCTGTTACCTTATGGGGATCAACACAGACACTATGAGGAACCAGAAAGCTGTTATTTTCTGCACCTTCTTTCAAGCGTAGTTCGGCCACGTATTACTACGCCATCCCCCTGTAGCTCTGTATGGAACAGCTGACGGGTGGAGTGATACGCTGCACCGCACCATCGCTAGTTCGCGAAGGAATACATGGCCAAACTACGCTTGAAACAAAATTAAAAAATAAGCGGCTGCCAGGTGGCAAAACTAAAGCTGTGAAAAAAACGCTCCATTTAGGTAACAATACATTTTTTGGTAAGCATTTATATATGTGGTGAAAAGACGTTTTTCTTCTGGCCCCCTCTGCAACAGTACAAGTCTGACTTGTGCTACTGCGACATCTCCCCCAAACTCCTTATAGTGACTGGTCTGATCGCCATCTCCATAAAGTTACACACTAACTATGCAACAGTACTTCATACAACCCCACTCCAATAATGCTGAACTATACTGTTAAAGTGCGACTCGCCGTCTTCCAAATGCGGCAAAGGAGGCGTTAACACACCATGTTCTGAGAGCATAACTGTCGGCATTTATGGTCCTCAGACCGCAATCCACTGTCATCGACCAGTGAAACTGAAATGCCAGAGAGACGGGCAATCAGAGAATGCTTTTGACGATGAGGTTGTGAGGCCGTGTGGGCTGGATAATGCGTTTAAAATACCCCCATACGAAAAGGGCAGCACTCTGAAAGTTACTCCAATCAATCCTCAAGCCCTTATGAAAAGTAGGCGCCTGA